>NC_059328.1:157648544-158018544 GCF_018350155.1 Leopardus geoffroyi
ATCCCACCCCCCCCCCCACAATCTGAGTAGTTGTCATCACAGATAGTAATTGCTATTTTTCTTTTGCAAACCACATAAATAATGGAATCTTCTCTCCTACTTAGAGTCCAGGAGCAGAGAGTCCAGAAAGCAGAAGGAATGGAATGTTCACACAAATCCCGCCCCCCCCAATCTGAGTAGTTGTCATCCCAGATAGTAATTGCTATTTTTCTTTTGCAAACCACATAAATAATGGAATCTTCTCTCCTACTTAGAGTCCAGGAGCAGAGAAAGGCCCAGTCAAGGAAGAAGTTAGTAGAAATTCCAGGAGGTGCAAGAAAAAGATCACTCAAATGGAGGGAATGAGAATGGAGGTGCCAGGTAGAAGAGGGGCGGTAGAGCAAGGTGGACCCTGGCAGCAAACACCATGCTCCTCACACACATATTTCTGCCAGAAAGTGTGCTTTTTAGGGGAAATCTAGTTACAGTGAATACCAAGGGCAGCTTGTAATCTGAATAGAGAGAATATCCAAGTGCATGATCGTATTCTTGTAATGCTATTTTTGTCTGAGATAAAACCACACACACATTCATATGAATACAAAGAATCAAGATACCAATCATGTTACCATGGCAACTTCATTCTGAAATATTTTCCTTCTGTATTAATTAAACCAAGGCTATAAACATAATAAAAAATGAAAGACCAAAGACAATTAAAGGCCATACCCATGTTAGCTTGACAGACTGTGTCCATGTGTTGTGCTATTCCAAAAAATGAAGCATTCCCTTCTCAGGAATCTGAGGACCCAATGATCTCTAGGCTGAAGTAGTTTGATTGCATTTGAATGCCTGAGGAAAATGGATATTCTGTTATATTTGAAAAGGAGTTTCAGTTGTTCTGTTTACCTACAGAAAATGCCCAGTTACCACTTTCTTCATTAGTACTAGTAAATCTCAATTTTTTGGAAATAAAGGTTCTCTCTACCAGGGTCCCCAGGACCCTCAATTTTAGCCTTATTATCATTACTGAGTGACCATTTCTCCTATACCGTTCATGTTCTATCAGACTCCAAATATTGTTGCCTTTGCTTTTTGAAGATTCTTGCATCTGCTCTCCTTTTTTTACACTTTATAATTTCTTTTAACATTTATTCATTTTTGAGAGACTGAGGATGAGTGGGAAAGGGGCAGAAAGAGAGAGAGGGAGGAGACAGAATCTGAAGCAGCCTCCAGGCTCTGAGCTGTCAGCACAGAGCCCAACGTGGGACTCGAACTCACAAACCATGAGAGCATGACCTGAGCCGAAGTCAGACGCTAAACTGACTGAGTCACACAGGCACCCTGCATCTGCTCTCCTTTTTGTTCCCACTGCCATAGCCCCTCATTCATCAGACCCATGATAATCATATCCTGTTTTTCAATTGTTTATTTTTCAGTATTTATCAGACTTCTTCATTATTAGAGTTTTCTTTCCTTGGGAACAACAACCAATCCAAACCTATAATTGTATTTTCTTTCAGCCTTTCCATGTTTAAACATTTTTAAAAAATTATTTTTAGAGAGAGAGCATCAGTGAGGGAGAGGCAGAGGCAGGGAGGGGGGAGAGAGAGAGAGAGAGAGAGAGAGAGAGAGAGAGAATCTTAAGCAGGCTCCATGTTCAGCATGGAGCCCAATGTAGGGCTCAACCCCATGACCCTGGGATCATGACCTGAGCTGAAATCAAGAGTCTAATGCTCAACCGACTGAGCCACTCAGGCATCCTAAGCCTTTCCATGTTTAAAGCTTGTTCTTTCCCGGCTAGCTCAGTTGGTAGAGTATGAGACTCTAAAAGCTTATTCTTAAGCCAGTCTTCTCTAGCCTCCTCCATATTCCATCATTGATATCATCATCATCATCATCATCATCATCATCATTATCATCACCTCTGTTATTAATTTTTTTCTTCATGTGACTCAGATTTTGGCTTTGAACTAACAAGGCATCAGTTTGGAAATATACTTTTCAAATTGGATATGGAGGAATTATAACCCAAAGCCTTTTTCCTGAGAAGAAATAAAAACTTATAACAAAAATTGAGTGCAACAGACGTGGCAGAAGGCATCTAATAGTTTTTGCAGGCAAAACTGTCAGCATGTAGGTAACTCAAGAGCTAATAGAAAGAGATGATTCAGTGATATTTAAGAAGAACTCTGTGTCAGAATAAGGTCTACATGTTTGTTTATTTTCTAGAGAGGGGGTGCAAGTAAACAAGCAGCAGAGGGGGGGGAGAAAAAAAAGGGAGAGAGAGAGAAAGACAGGAATGGGGCTCACCCGAAGTGGGGCTTGTGTTTACCTTAAGTGGGGCTGGAGTTCACCTGATGTGGGTGGGACTTGAACTCAGGAACCATGAAATCACACATGACCTGAGCTGAAGTCAGATGCTTAATGACTGAGCCTCCCAGATGCTCCAAGGTCTACATGTTTTTAAATTTAGGTTCAAATAATCTTCTCTAATTCATTGTTGTAGTCATGATCTTGACTTTGCAGTTTTCCTTACTTATTTCAAAGTCTTTCCAAACCAAATAAAGGCAGACCAAAGACTTTGCAAACCAAATAAAGGCAAAAGACATCTATGATACTATAATATGATTCATCAAGAATAGCAATTAAACCACCCTCCACATATTTGATGGTCAGGCTTTGAGGACTCTAGGGGCTGGTCTTTATTTTTTTGCATGCTGGGAGCTTTTGAAGTTTTTGACAGGTAATTGTTATTTCAAGAGGCAGACAAGTGCTAAACTTTGAATCCCATTATAGAAAATTCTCAATTCTCAACAATCAGATGATCATTTTCAAATGTATAATCACTTTTTTTTACAAAGCAGTCAGAGTAATCTTTTTTTAAAAGTTTTTTAATGTCTGTTTATTTTTGAGAGAGAGAGAGAGAGAGACAAACAGTGAGCAGGGGAGAGGCAGAGAGAGAGGGAGACAGAATCCAAAGCAGGCTGCAGGCTCTGAGCTGTCAGCACAGAGTCCAATACGGGGCTCGAACCCATCAGCCGTGAGATCATGACCCGAGCCGAAGTGGATATTTAACTGACTAAGTCACCCAGGTGACGCCAGATCTTTTTAATCTTTTAAAAACAGAAATATGCTCCTGTTATATCCCGTTTGAGTAAAGCATCAAGACTGAACTGGAATGCAGCACCCTCTCTACCACTTGCTTCCTCTTTCCCTCTCCTCTGGCTACTCTGGTCTTCTTTCATTTCTTCCAATGAGGCAGACCTTAGAGCTCTTGTACACTGATTCCTCTGGTCTAACTCTTGACCTGGTTAGTGTTTACTCAAACTCCAGGTCTCAGCTAAAACATTACTTCTTCAGGGGTGCCTGAATGGCTCAGCAGTTTGAGCGTCAGACTTCAGCTCAGATCATGATCTTGCAGTTCATGAGTTCGAGCCCCGCATCAGGCTTACTGCTGTTTGTGCAGAGCCTGTTTCAGATCCTCTCTGCTCTCTCTCAAAAATAAAAATAAACATTTAAAATAATTATAATAAAATAAGATAAAATATTACTTCCTCAAAAGGGTCTTCCCTGACACCTCCTTCCCCAATCCAAATTAATGCACTGTATTTATATTGTCACATTATAGCTTGTACTCTTCCTTCAAATCCCTTAACACAAATCATACTTGTAGAATGTTGCACGAATCACTGAACAAAGTCTATTTCCTTGTATCATTCAGATTTTGTCAAAGAAATAGAACCACCCTAAATAATATCAAAAGTGAAATTTATTGTAGGGATTAGACCTTATGCAATTGTGGGTGCTGATAAAGAAGTCTATGGAAGGCTGTTGCCTTGCCTCTGGTGGTGAGCCTGAAGTCTCCATAGACTCCATAGGTCTATAGGTTCAGCAATCAGGAAGAAACTCTAGGTATGAAATGGGGAGAGCAAGGACAAACAAGAAACCACGAGGACAACTGGAACCCACGTTCATCTCATACTACCTTTGTCTTAATCTGTTCAGGCTGCTATAATAAAATACCATAGATCAGGTAGCTTATGAGCAACAGAAATTTATTTCTCACAGTTCTGGAGGTTGGGAAGTCCAAGATCAAGGCACCAGCAGATTCAGTATCTGCTGATCTGGTGAGAGCTCACTTCCTATTTCACAGATGTCATCTTATCTCTGTAACTTCACTTGTTGGAGGGGATGAGGGAGCTCCCTGGGTTCTCTTTCATACTAATTATCTCCCAAAGTTTCATCTCCAAAAACTATCCTGTAGGGGCTTGGGGTTCAACATATGAATTTTAAGGGGGAGACAAACATTCAGTCTATAGCAACGTCCAATCTTGAGAATGTGGAAAACATGCCAAAGAAGTCGGTACTCTTTGCTGTGGTGATACACCTGTCTGCCCCAGGACTCAGAGAAGCTGAAGAAGGAGACCAGGCAGGAGCAGCAGGGGTGGCAAGAGCTGCGGACTGGCTGCCCGATGACAAAGTGAGCCGGCGGGTCAGTGATTGGGCATGAATGCGGCAGTGCCTGTCATTACACCAGCTTTTAGAGCTGCTGCTTCCCATTCCTCTTCCCTTCCAAATCTTAAGATGATGTTTCTTGTGCCCAACACTAAACCAAAACCATACACGAAAGGAGGATTCTGAGAATCATGGTTTCAGTTTTAACTAAGTTGACACAGTACAAAACTACCCAATCCCTTATTAGTCTATAAGTTTCATGATACCAGGGAATATATGTTGTGCCCAGCACTTAGAATAACTTTCAATACACAGTAAGTCCTGAATAAATGTTTTAACAAACAAATTTTATTCTTATCTATGAACAAAAGGAATTTGTTCATTAAAAAAATCATCGTTTGAATTACAACTTATTCAGGATTTAATTGTGGGTTGTAAATTGTAATTGTGAAATTAGCAAACTTTGAATATGATACTAATTTAGCAGTGCATTTAATACATTTAACCACTGATAGTAGCCTAATAATTGGTACAAACAAATCTGTAACTACCTCAAATTATTTTTGGGTACGTAGGAAAGTAAAATTAATTAATTTTAAAATGTCATCACAGGCAAAAGCTGATATCCTTAATTATGACATGTGTACTTTTAAGAAATCAGAAAAAAAGTGACAATTCCTTAAAGCTTCTCAAGATGTAACTGATGGCAAAGAATGAGAGTAACTGCAGTCAACTCTTTAACACTCTATTTAAAATTAGCCTAAACTTCAACAATTGTGTTGAAATTTAGGAAACTTTGGTGCTACAGGGGATCAGAAAAACAGAAAGTAGCCACCCCTGTTTGAAGATTTTCTGGTACCTTCCAAAGAACTGAGATAAGAAAGACTGACTGCCACTCTCAATCTGACTATTGAAATCCCCAAGGATCTGGACATTCCCACCCAAAGCTGGTCTTTGGCACACTTATCTTTGGTCTTAAAAAAATCAATGTTTGAGGGGCGCCTGGGTGGCTCAGTTGGTTAAGCAACTGACTTCAGCTCACGTCATGATCTCACGGTTCGTGGGTTTGAGCCCTGTGTCGGGCTCTATGCTGACAGCTTAGAGCCTGGAGCCTGCTTTGGATTCTGTGTCTCCCTCTCTCTCTGTCCCTCCCCTGCTGGTTCTCTGTCTCTCTCTGTCTCTCAAAAATAAATAAACATTAAAAAAAAAGTCAATGTTTGACAACACTTGGATGACAATTACTGCTTAATTGTGCTTTGGTTTATAGGATGCATTGAAGCCTGTGAATGTACAATTTGCCATGGATGAAAACTAGGTGATGTTTATTTTAGTAACATTTGGTATCTAATTTTAGAACACTCCTCTAATTTTTTATGATGTGCTAGTGCAGTGATTAAGGAGAAAAAGCAATCAGTGGGATTTATCCAGTTTTAAAGACTTCAAAGAAATACTTTGGCATGTCAGTTTAAGCAGGTAAAGAAACTTTAGTAAAAGTAGCCTAGTAATGCACTTTGAATTGTTATATCCTCATTAGGCAAGTTCTAAACAGAGAAAGACCCTGGGCATCATCAGGTTCAAATTGTGATTCATTTAATCTTTAATTACTCATTAATTATGCAAATAATTTTTAGAGTGTCTATTATATACTAAGCACAGATTAGACCCTAGGCTTACAGCAATGTTAAACAGATAACATGCCTTGCCCTTATGGAACTTAAAGCCTAGTGGGTGATTCAATTAAAAAATAATTTCACAAATAACCATATAGTTATAATACAGGGTACAATGAGAGGGTTAACAAAGGGTAAAAATAGGTTTTGGGGTTTTTTTAGGCTGGGGCTCAGAGAAGGGCTTCTTGAAGAAATAATAGTTTATTTGCTTTCTCAGACACTTAATACACCAAAGTGGCAAAATTAAATGAAAATGTTTTAATGGACAGAGTTAGGCACTACCTCTAATTACTTCCATCCATCCATCCATCCATCCACCCATAAAATAGATAGAATATTTCTAAATAAATTATAAGAAAATTTAATTTAAAATTAGTTAATAATAATAAAGTGCTATATAGCCTAAAAATA
The DNA here is from genome assembly GCF_018350155.1 of Leopardus geoffroyi. Classification (NCBI taxonomy): domain Eukaryota; kingdom Metazoa; phylum Chordata; class Mammalia; order Carnivora; family Felidae; genus Leopardus; species Leopardus geoffroyi. The sequence continues at coordinate 157,655,063 of NC_059328.1, forward strand.
AAATGATCCGTAGCAGAAATCTATGTATCGTCAATGTTGTTCATCATATCAATATATTTTTAAAGTATAATTTCAATGGCTATAAAAAAGCATTCTATAAAAAGAAAATGCTTAGTAAATTAGGAAAAAAAAGAAATTTCTTAAACTAATGACAGAAGGACATTTTTCAAGATCCTTCAATGAATATATTTAATAATAAAACTTTAAAAAGTCTCCATTAAAGTCTGGAGACCACAACTATTTGACACTTTCCTAAATGGCCTAGTCAATGCAATAAGAAAAGAAATAAGCAGTCTAAGGATTAGAGAATGTATTAGTTAGACTAAATATCACTCAATTTGTTGTGGTTTGGAAATTAAAAAGTTCACCACATTGTTCACTTCTGAAAGAAAGACACATTAGTCATTATTTGCAAATAATATGCTAATCTTATCAAAATCCAAGGCAAGGAATGGAAAAACTAATTGAATGAATAAGATAATTAAATAGAATTTTTCCCAGTAAGATAAAAAGGCAACATGAAAGAATAGTATTTTTATAGCACTTTTTTGCAAGAGCAGTGAAAATTATAAAATGTTAAGAAATTAATTTTTCAAAAGTTAGACTTTTATAGAGAAATCATAAAACTTTTTTTAAGAAGTATAATAAGAAACTTGAATAAATGAATATTATTTTCAAGGATGAAAGGACACACTTTTATAAAGATATCTCCTCAAATTAAGCTCTAAATTTAATAAGTTCCAATATGAAACTGGAATACTTTCTTACACCATACACAAAAATAAACTCAAAATGGATTAAAGACTGAAATGTGAGACCTGAAACCATAAAACTCCTAGAAGAAAATGTAGGTAGTAACTTATCTGACATAGCCCACAGAAACATTTTTCTAGATATGTCACCTTTGGCAAGGGAAACAAGCAAAACTAAACTATTGAGACTACATCAAAATAAAAAAAGAACTTTTGCACAGCAAAGGAAACCATTAATAAAACAAAAAGGCAACCTACTAAGTAGGAGAAGATATTTGCAAATTATCTATAAATGGTTAATATATATATATGTATGATTAATATCCAAAATATATAAAGAACTTATATAACTCAACACCAACTACCTTAAATAAGCCAATTAAAAATGGGCAGAGGACCTCAATAGACATTTTCCCAAAGAAGATATAGAAATGGCCAACAGGCCCATGAAAAGATGCTCAACATCACTCATTATCAGGGAAATGCAAACCAAAACCATAATGAGATATCACCTCATACCAGTCACAATGCCTAGAATCAAAAAGACAAGAAATAACAAGAGTTGGTGAGGATATGGAAAAAAGGGAACCTTCATACACTGTTGCTGGGAATGCAAATGGGTGCAGCCACTGTGGAAAACATTATGGAGGTTCCTTAAAAAAATTAAAAATAGAACAACCCTATGACCCAGCAATAACACTACTAGGAATTTATCCAAAGGATACAGGAGTGCTGATTCATCAGGGTACATGTATACCAATGTTTATAGCAGTGATTTCAACAATAGCCAAATTATGGAAAGAGCCTAAATGTCCATCCACTGATGAATGGATAAAGGAGATGTGGCTTACGTTTTTTTTTTGTTTAATAATGAATGTGTCTTTATTTCTCTCCCAATTTTTAAACTGTGAACATTCTGTATCTGAGTCACAGCCTTTACTTCCAGGTGACTTCTTCATTAGGTCTCAACTCCCTTTTATTTTTTTTTTTTAATTTTTTTTTCAACGTTTATTTATTTTTGGGACAGAGAGAGACAGAGCATGAACGGGGGAGGGGCAGAGAGAGAGGGAGACACAGAATTGGAAACAGGCTCCAGGCTCTGAGCCATCAGCCCAGAGCCCGACGCGGGGCTCGAACTCACGGACCGCGAGATCGTGACCTGGCTGAAGTCGGACGCTTAACGAACTGCGCCAACCAGGCGCCCCTCAACTCCCATTTAAACAACAAACTCCTGTTCTGAAAGGCAGGTTTTCATCGTTCTTTTTGTCTAGATAACATCCAAGGACAAATCCCACAGGCATAAGCATATGTACCCAGTGGTCACGAACAATCTGAATTACATTCATCATGAATGTTGTGGCTTTGTTGCCAAAAACGACCCTACAAACAAGACCTGCAGGGAGCCAAGCCTAGATGTGGTTTATGTATACAATGGAAACTACTTGGCAATGAGAAAGAATGAAATCATGCCATTTGCAGCAATATAACTGGAGGGTATTATGCTAAGTGAAATAAGTCGGTCAGAGAAAGATATCATATGGTTTCACTCATATGTGGAACTTGAGAAACTTAACAGAAGACCAAGGGTGAAGGGAAGGGGAAAAAAATAGTTACAGAGAGGGAGGGAAGCAAACCTTAAGAGACTCTTAAATACAGAGAACAACTGAAAGTTGATGGGAAGGAGTGGGGGAGAGGGGAAAATGTGTGATGGGCATTGAGGAGGGCACTTGTTGGGATGAGCACTGGGTGTTGTGTGTAAGTGAGGAATCACGGGAATCTACCTCCAAAACCAAGAGCACACTGTTCACACTGTATGTTAGCCAATTAGACAATAAATTATATTAAAAAAAAAAAAAAAAGAATGGGACTTTTGAAAAGGAATCATTAAAGTGGAAAATAATTTAAAAAGTAAAAAAAAAAAAAAAAAAAAGAGATAGAAATATATGATCCAGTAATTCCACTACTGGGTATTTACCCCCCAAAATGAAACACTAATTCAAAAAGATACATGCACCCTCAAGTTTATTGTAGCATTATTTACAATGGCCAAGATATGGAAGCAACCAAAATGTTCACTGATTAGGTGAATGGATAAAGAACAGGTGGTAAACATACACAATGGAATATTACTCAGCCTTAAAAAAAAAATGAGATCTGCAATTGCAACAATATGCATGGACCTAGAGGATATTATGCTAAGTGAAATAAGTCCATCAGAGAAAGACAAATACTATATGATTTCACTCATGTGAAGTTTTGAAACAAAACAAATGAACAAAGAAAAAAGAGACAAACAAAACAACACTCGTAAATATAGAAAACAAAGTGGTGGTTGCCAAAGGGGAGATGGGTGGGAAGATGAAAGAAATAGATAAAAGGGATTAAGAGTATATTTACTGTGTGGAGCACTGAGTAATGAATAAAACTGTTGAATCACTATACTGTACACCTGAAATTAATATAATGCTGCATGTTAATTGTAAAATAACATGAAAATAAAAAAGAAAAGAAAATGTACATAAACTACAGGGCACCTGGGTGGCTCAGTTGGTTAAGCGTCTGACGCTTGATTTCGGCTCAGGTCATGATCTCACAGGTTTGTGAGTTTGAGCCTCACATCAGACTCCACACTGACAGTGCAGAGCCTGCTTGGGATTCTGTCTCTCCCTCTCTCTCTGCCCCTCCCCCACTTGCTCTATCAAAATAAATAAATAAACTTAAAAAATGTTTTTTAAAAAAATAAAATGTCTATAAGCTACAGTCCACTAATTCTATATCTCACATATACTCTAGAAAAATCCTATGTGCAAAAAGTAAACATCAAGGATGTTCATGGAAGCAGTGTTAGTATTAGTAAATAAGAGGAAAAACCTTCATGCCCATCAACAAGGAAATAAATAAATTAAATGTATTATATCTATGCAATCAATACTCAGTGGCAATTAAAAAGATCTTTAACCTGTAAATATCAATATAAATAGATCAAAAACAATGCTGAAAAAGAAAAGCAAGATATTGATAAATATAATATGCTATATATATATATATATATATATATATATATATATATAAGCCATATACAAAAGAAAACAATCCTTCATGTATTGTTATGCATATCTGTTATATATGCGTAGCATTTAAAAACATAGGAATAATATATGTGCAGAAATGTATATACACACATTTTATGTAGTGATATATAAAACTACATGTAAATCTATTTGAGAATACACTGGAAGAAATTAGCACCTCAAACACATCAGAAGAGAGGGGTGTGGGGAACAGGGAGGGAATAACCATGGGAAATTTAAAGGAGACTGTCCTAGGGGCACCTGGGTGGCTCAGTCCCTTAGGTGTCCGACTTCGGCTTAGGTCATGATCTCACTGTTTGTGAGTTTGAACCCTGTGTCAGGGTCTGTGCTGACAGCTCAGAGACTGGAGCCTGCTTCGGATTCTGTGTCTCCCCCTCTCTCTACCCCTCCCCAACTTGCACTCTGTCTCTCTCATAAATAAATAAATAAATAAATAAATAAATAAATAAATAGACTGACCTATATCTTTAGTTTGTTCTTTCTTTCTTTCTTTCTTTCTTTCTTTCTTTCTTTCTTTCTTTCTCTCTCTCTCTCTCTTCCTTCCTTCCTTCCTTCCTTCCTTTCTTTCTTTCTTTCTTTCTCCCTCCCCAGGGATAGAATTTAGTGATTCATCACTTACATATAACACCCAGTGCTCATCCCAACCAGTGTCCTCCTTAATGCCCCTCGCCCCTTTAGTCCTTCCCCCACCCAACACCCCACCAGCAACCCTCAATTTGTTCTCTGTATTTAAAAGTTTCTTAATGGCTTCCTGTTTTTATATTATTTTTGCTCCCCTTCCACTATGCTCTGTTTCTTAAATTCCACATGAGTGAAATCATATGATACTTGTCTTTCTCTGACTGACTTATTTCACTTAGCATAATACACTCTAGTTCCATCCACATTGTTGCAAATGGCAAGATTTCATTCTTTTTGACCTCTGAGTAATATTCCATTATATATATATATATATATATATATATATATATATATATATATATCTCCATTATATAACTCCATTATATATCTCCATTATATATATCCATATATATATATATATATATATATATATATATATATATATATCTTCTTTATCCATTCATCAGTCAATGGACATTTCAGTTCTTTCCATACTTTGGTTACTGTCGATAGTGCTGCTATGAACACTGGGGTACATGTGCCCCTTCATTTTTTTTTCCCTATATGAAATTTATTGTCAAATTAGTTTCCATACTGGGCACCTGGGTGGCGCAGTCGGTTAAGCGTCCGACTTCAGCCAGGTCACGATCTCGCGGTCCGTGAGTTCGAGCCCCGCATCGGGCTCTGGGCTGATGGCTCAGAGCCTGGAGCCTGTTTCCGATTCTGTGTCTCCCTCTCTCTCTGCCCCTCCCCCGTTCATGCTCTGTCTCTCTCTGTCCCAAAAATAAATAAACGTTGAAAAAAAATTTTTTTAAAAAATTAGTTTCCATACAACACCCAGTGCTCATCCCAAAAGGTGCCCTCCTCAATACCCATCACCCATCCTCCCCTCCCTCCCACCCCCATCAACCCTCAGTTTGTTCTCAGTTTTTAACAGTCTCACATGTGCCCCTTCAAACCAGGGCAAATACCTAGTAGTGCAATTGCTGGGTTGTAGGGTAGTTCTATTTTTACTTTTTTGAGGAATCTCCATACTGTTTTGCAGAGTGCCTGCACCAGCTTGTAATCCCCCCAGCAGTGCAAAAGGGTTCCCCTTTCTCCACATCCTTGCCAACATCTGTTGTTGCCTGAGTTTTTTTTTTTAATTTTTTTTTAAGTTTATTTATTTTGAGAGAGAGCACAGGTGGAGGAGGGTCAGAGAGAAGGAGAGACAGAATCCTAAGCAGGCTCTGCAACATCAGCACAGAGCCCGACGTGGGTCTTGTACTCACAAACTGAGATCATGACCTGAGCTGAGATCAAGAGTTGGACGATTAACAGACTGCACCACCCAGGTGCCCTGCCTGAGTTCTTAATTTTAGCCATTCTGACAGGTGTGAGGTGGTATCTCATGGTGGTTTTGATTTGTATTTCCACAATGATGAGTGATGTTGAGCATTTTTTCATGTGTATGTTAACCATCTGGGTGTCTTCTTTGGACAAGTGTCTATCCACGTCTTTTGCCCATTTCTTCACTAGATTATCTATATTTTCGGTGTTGAGTTTGATAACTTCTTTAGAGATTTTGGATACTAACACTTTGATATGTCATTTACAAATATCTTCTCCCATTCATCGGTTGCCTTTTAGTTTTGCTGATTGTTCCCTTCCCTGTGCAGAAGCTTTTCATCTTGATGAAGTCCCAGTAGTTAAGTTTTGCTTGTTTCCCTTGCATTGGAGACATATCAAGTTAGAAGTTTCTGTGGCTGAGGTCAAAGAGATTGTTGCCTGTTTTCTCCTCCAGAATTTTGATGGCTTCCTGTCTTACGTTTAGGTCTTTGATCCATTTTTACTTCATTTTTGTATATGGTGTAAGAAAGTGGTCTGGTCTCATTCTTCTGCATGTCGCTGTCCAGTTTTCTCAACACCATTTGCTGAAGAGACTGTCTTTATTCCATCAGATAATCTTTTTTGCTTTGTTAAAGATTAGTTGGCCATATGTTTGTGGGTCCATTTCTGGGTTCTCTATTCTGTTCCCTTGATCTATCTTTCTGTTTTTGTGCCAGTACCATACTGTCTTGATGATTACAGCTTTGTAATATAGCTTGAAGTCCGGAATTGTGATGCCTCAAGCTTTGGTTTTCTTTTTCAGGATTGCTGTGGCTATTTGGGGTCTTTTCTGGTTCCATACAAATTTTAGGATTGTTTGTTCTAGCTCTGTGAAGAATGCTGATGTTATTTTGATGTGGATTGCATTGAATATGTAGGTGTGTTATTTTTTTAATTAACAAATACACAAAAGACTGAGAGTCAATGAGACAGAATATTAGCAATGTTTAAATCAGAATGACCAAATAAGATATTTCCTGTATTACTATTTGTAATTTTTTTCTTTTGACTCTCAAAATTAAGCACAATTTAAAAAATGTACTTATAAATTCCTTTTCACACAACGTAAACAGGCAGGTCAGATGCTCAAAGTGTCTTTGGGATTTTCTTTTCTAAAGGTCTCTGATTAGAATAACCAGGCCATCTTTCCATTAGGTATGGAAAGAGAAATAGAAGAGAAAGTCCAAAGGTCATGTTCATTGTGGGAATTCCCCAAGTTCTGTTGACAGACCTGATCTCCATGGTGTGGGGGTGAAGTAGGAGAGAGGTGGGAGAAAGGTTATCCCTAGGGCTTCCTCCCTACATCCCTGCAGACTCCTTCATCTGGCAGCACATAGACATGAAGCATTAGTGAGCAGAAAGAGTAAATAAGAAATGAAGCAGGAGATGCCAGCTCCCTTGAGGCTTAGACAAGATGTTACTGATAAGAAATATTCATGCTAATTTCAAACTCTGAGCAACAATAGAATACTCCACCTAGCATCCATCATATATTCTTATAGGATTATGGAGCCTCTCACAGGCCAAGAGAAGATTGGGATACTTCTACTTTTTTGAGGCTTCAGTGTATTAAAAAATGATAACATTTAAAGATAAACTTATAATAATTGTTATAAGTATTTACATTAACAATATTGCTGTTAAAACAAATTACAGTAAAATGTAAGTATGCTACTCATCACAACTACAAATTATGAAAACGTATCAATTCAAAGTGCATTGTGGAAGTCTGTTCCAATGATGGGAACAAAAAACATAAAGGTCTACAATAAGTGTCTTTGTCTTTTAATCCTGTTAGTATCTCTGTGACTGTATGTAATACTTCAATAGAAGACATTGCCAAAAATCTCCAACTGAGTCCTTTCATAAATAAGGGATCAGGCCTAAGTGCTCTTCCTGGGGTATCCCTCCCCTCTCTCCTTGTTTTAAGTTCTGCTCTTGGGGGATAACTTAGAGGAATGACTGTGTCTTATTACTTGAGAGGATAAGGAGGGCCAGAGCAGGACTTTAGCTAGACCAGTGGAGAAATCGCATTTACTACAAGTCAGTTGGATGGAATAGTCAAGTTCAGGAAGGATAAAGGATAAATAGTCGAGTTCAGGACATAAAGCAGGGAAGGGCAGGAAGGTGTTATAAGTACAGGCAGGTAAGATGCTTACAGCAGAGATGTGTGCCTGGTCTAACTGCCCTGCCCAGAGCCTGGTGACTCATGGAATGATGGTGGCATGTCTAATGTGTGGGTGGGCTAAACTTTAAAACACCTTCTCTCTGCAACTCATGGTCTAATCACTGTGTTTTATTCTCATATTTCCCTTTTTCTAAAGGCTTTACTTGTAAGTCTTAACAACAGTCATATTCACATTTTCTTCAAGAAATTGTTGAAAATGTGCCCAAGAACTGTAGTGCCTTTCCCAGTGACCCCTACACCAATGAAAACACATATATGGCCATCAAACTAAGCTTCTGACACAAAGTTTGGGGAAGATAGCAGCAAAGATCAAGTAGTTAAATAAATAGAGGAGGGCCAAAAAAAGAGGGAAGGATTAAGGAATTGGGAGCTCTGGACAAATACAGACAAAATCCCAAGCTGCAGTGTGTGAACCGTGAGGATCTAGTTATAGGGCACCAGCACTTGAGGGTGGAGCTCAATATTCACCATATGTATTCTGAATGTTGTGGGCCTCATGTGCAGGTGGAGGAAACATACAATTCCTGTAATGCCCACATCTCTTAGGAACTCATCCAAAGCAAAAAATATATCACCAGGTCTATTAAAGGTGCTCTATTTTTTAAAGTATTATTAAAAGTATAATAAAACTTAAAATGTCAGAGCCTACAGGTACTATGTATGAGCATACTGTGAAATAATCTGGCCATAATGGCCAATTATGGTCATTTGTCATTTGACAATATTTGCCTCACCTGGAAACCCAGAATGGTGCACTATTGCTAAGAATGGAAGAGAAAAAGGCCCAGGGCATTCCATTCCCAAGAGATAGCTTACATAAGTTATAACATAAAGAAGGAGAATGAAAGCATAAGATGATTTTTAGTCTTGGCTTTCTACAAGGTCAAGAGAAGTGGTGCATGCTCGCTACTTTGTTATTAGAAAGTGGAGAACATTCTGCTCCCAATTCCCCAAGTGAGAAAGGGAAAGTTGCCACTGGATGCCATCCCTATATGGGGAGGCCTGTAACATCAAGGAAGAGAAAAGAAACCAAGTTATATTGCCAACATTTCAATTTGATGAACCTTTTGTTGTTAACTCTTTCTAACTTGGGGAGATGGGACAGAGGAGGAAAGTGGGAGAGAGAATAAGGGGAAGACCCTCTAGAGATTTGGAAGAGAGAAAGTTCATCTGCAAAAGCGGAAACCAATGTGAACTACATGTGCTTAAAATTTAATACAACCTTCCAAAGAGAGTAAAGCAACTGTGATGAAAACAAAACAAAAAAGCAAAATATTTAAATTAATTTAGACCATGGTAAGAAAAAGGTTTCCCTTGACCTTTGGCTAAAAAGTCCTTAAAGCGGGGGCGGGAGGCAGTCCAAAAGGAAGGCTATTTTTCAGGGAGTTTGCTGTGAAGAGTTAGTTCCTAGTCAGATTTTAACAGAAAAATCCCCCCAAATTTCTGAAGTTTCTCCCTCCATGTCATTTTGGGTTGTTGTCATCAAACACAACAAAACCTTGGTACATATGTAATAACTACAAAAAAATTTCAGAAAAAGTACTTAAAAATTCCCTTGTGTTCCTCAAAAAGTTAAAAATAGAACTACCCTATGATCCAGCAATTGCACTACCATATATTTACCCAAAGGATACAAAAATACTGATTCGAAGGAACATAAGCACCATGATGTTTATAGCAGCATTATTAACAATAGGCAAATTATGGAAAGAGCCCAAATGTCCACTGACTGATTAATGGATAAAGAAGACAATGTGGTATATATATATATACAATGGAATGTTGCTTAGCTATAAAAAAAAGAATGAAATCTTGCCATTTGCAATGAGGTGGATAGAGCTAAGGGTGTATTAATCTAAGCAAAATAAGCCAGTCAGAGAAAGAAAAATACTATGATTTCACTCATAGGTGGAATTTAAGAAATGAAACAGAAAACGTAGGGGAAAAAAAGAGAGAGGCAAACCGTAAAACAGACTCTTAACTATAGAGAACAAACTGAGGGTTGCTGGAGGGGTGGTGGGTGAGGGGATGGGATAAATGGGTGATGGGGATTAAGGAGGGTACTTGTGATGAGCACTGGATGTTATATGTGAGTGATGAATCACTAAATTCTACTCCTGAAACGAATATTACACTATACGTTAACTAACTGGGATTTAAATAAAAACTTGAAACAAATTTTTTAAATTCCCTCTTATAATTCTCAATTGGTGAGTTGAAAATTCAATTTAAAGGATCGATAAAAATGAAATCACCCCCAAACACTCACCCACTATCAGGAAGAACTGGTTAACCACAGCTTTAGAATTTGGTTGGCATTTTCAGTAAGTCAGTGTTAAAAAAGAACCCCACGTTTACAACAAAAGAAGATCCAAAGACACCGCAACATGGCTTTGGAATGTTTGCATCCAATGTGCTCCAGACAGGACAGCACTTGGCTGCTGGCCTAGCCCCGCACAGAGTCCAGCCGAGATATTTTCAGGGCGGCTTTTCCCCACTCCCAAGGGCTCTGTGTCAGGGTCTTCAACATGAAAGCAGACTGGGGGGGATAGCTTTGAGGCAAGAATTTAAAATGGCTGAAAGGGGCTTTTCAGATTAATCAGTGTGAAAAGGTCTGAGACCATTTTCATCCATTAATTTATTCATTTCTATTTTTTTTTAAACCTCATAAACAAAAAATGAAAGCAAATAAAACCCAATGATAGTAAAAGATTTAATTTTTTCACCTAAGATGATTTTTTTTAATTAAGAAAGATGTTTCAAAGAGCTTTGGTTAAAAAAAAAAATTCCTGAGATCACCTGATCTTTTATGAAGTCTACACATTTGTTTTTATGAGGCCATGAGACTGTGTGTTATTTTGAAATCACTAAGTTCCAAAAATTCTTATGGAAATTCTCCATTCTCAATCCAAAGTGACTGTGGACAGAAAGGAAGTGGATGTGATAAAATATAAACACATTGCTGAAATTCAAATTCAAGGAGAATTCCATCTAGAGGAGACTGTAGAAATCAATGAGACCAGTGGTTCTCAAATCTGGTTGTGCAACAGAATCACCTGTTTAATGTTGTTCCAGCCTTTTATTTCAACTCAGCTTTCTTAAAATACATCTTTGAGTATTTCTTCTATTTCAAATCTTCGCATCTATTCCTTCCATTTTACCACCGCCAAAACAGCCATGGGAATACCTATACTACTTAGGATTGTTTTTCATTCTCTATCCTGTTTGGGATCAACAGTTCTCTTACCTCTCTATCTTTTCATGTGAACATCTACAGTTTTTCAAGACTTTCCTCCACTTCATGGATTCTAATGCTATAATACTCATTGTTTCTTTCTTTAATGTTTATTTATTTGTTAGAGAAAGAGAGAGAGGGTGCAAGTAAGGGAGAGGGGCAGAGGGAGAGAGACTAACAGAGAGAGAGAGGGAGAGAGAGAGAATCCCAAGCAGGCTCCACGCTCAGCACAGAACCCAATGTGGGGCTCAGTCCCACAACTCTGGGATCATGACCTGAGCTGAAAACAAGAGTCCAATGCTCAACCAACTGAGCCACCCAGGAGCCCCAGTACTTATGTTTCTAATGCAAAATGTAATTAATAACAATCTATACTGGTTTTTATTATATTTTAAGGTTAATATATTTATTATAAAATAATTTAAAATATTAAAATTTCTTAAATATAAGTACTAGATAATGTACAGAAAAGGACACATGTAATAAAATGTTCAAAGAAATGGAAAATTATTTACATATTGTTTTCTTGTGTATCAAAATAGCAATGTGTGATGCTTAATGAAATGAAATAGGCACTCTTTGGAATTTTATGTAGCACAATAGATTATCATCACTCTTTGAAATATAATTTGACAATATATACCAGAAGACTTAAATACATCATTTCCAAAACCTAGCACTCATCATCAAAGGGGAAAAAAAGTCAGCCATCTCATCCTTCCTTTATAAATTTCTGCTCCTTTGTCCTAATAGCCATGACTTTGTGTATCCCATCAGAATTCCAAGAAATGTTTTATGACTTTTTCTAGTTTATATATTATAACACTTTTGGAGGTTTGTGTATCTTCTGAGTCTTCATCAAGGAAGAGTCCCGATTTTCACAGGTTGCAAAGTGAGGATCAGAATAGTACCTACTTCACAGAATGATGTAAATCAAGTTAACTTTTATGTGGAAGGCTGGAGTTTGACTAGCTGGTTGGAAGATTTCTGTCAGTTTACTCTATAATTGGAGCCCAAGTTCTTGATTGTCTCTGAGGCTGGTATGATAGAGCAATAGAGCAATAGTGTGTTTCCCAAATTTCCTCACATTGCAGGGAAAAGTCATCAGGACAAATCATATTCTGAGCATGCTCTGCCACTGCCTGGGAGCATGATGGTGACATTGTGTAAAGGAGAAAATGGGGGCAGGCACCTGGGTGGCTCAGTCAGTTGAGCATCCAACTCTTGATTTTCATTCAGGTCATGATCCCAGGGTCATGGAATCAAGCCCTAGATGAGGCTCTGTACTGAGCATGGAGACTGCCTAAGATTCTCTCTTCTCTCTCTCTCTCTCTCTCTCTCTCTCTCTCTCTCTCTCTCCTTCTTTCTTTCTGCCTCTGCAACTGTTCCCATCTCGCCTGCTCTCTCTCTCTAAACTAAAAAAGAGAGAGAGAGAGAAAAAAATGGAGGAAGACCAAAGCATAAAGGCTATGGCTTTAAGAGGAGATATTTCCCTGTTTTTGCAAGGGATGCCAGTATCAAAACTCAAATAGCATTGTTGGTGGAAATGCAAACTGGTGCAGCTACTCTGGAAAACAGTGTGGAGGTTCTTCAGAAAGTTAAAGATAGAAATACCCTGTGACCCAGTAATTACACTACCAGGTATTTGTCCAAAGGATACTAAAATACTGATTTGAAGACACATGTACCTCAATGCTTATAGCAGCATTATCAACAATAGCCAAATTATGGAGTCTAAATGTCCACTGACTGATGAATGGATAAAGAAGATGTGGTGTGTGTGTGTGTGTGTGTGTGTGTGTGTGTGTGTATACACACACACACACACATATATAATAGAATATTGCTCAGCCATCAAAAAGAATGAAATCTTGCCATTTGCAATGACGTGGATGAAACTACAGTGTATTATGCTAAGCAAATAAATCAGAGAAATACAAATACCAGATGATTTCACCCATATCTGGAATTCAAGAAATGAAACAGATGAACATAGGAGAAGGGAAGGAAAAATAAAATAAGATAAAAACAGAGACGGAAGGGGCACCTGGGTGGCACAGTCCATTAAGCGTCCGACTTCAGCTCAGGTCATGATCTCGCGGTCCATGAGTTCGAGCCCCGCGTCGGGCTCTGGGCTGATGGCTCAGAGCCTGGAGCCTGTTTCGAATTCTGTGTCTCCCTCTCTCCCTGCCCCTCCCCCGTTCATGCTCTGTCTCTCTCTGTCTCAAAAATAAATAAACGTTAAAAAAAAATTAAAAAAAAAAAACAGAGACGGAAGCAAACCATAAGACTCTTAAATACAGAGAACAAAGTGAGGGTTGCAGGAGGGGAGGTGGGGGGGATGGGCTAAATGGGTGATGGGCATTAAGGAGGGCACTTGTGATGAGCACTGGGTGTTATATGTAAGTGATGAATCACTAAATTCTACTCCTGAAACCAATACTACAGTGTATGTTAACTAACTTGAATTTAAATAAAATATCGGAAGAAAAAAAGGCAAGTAGCAGCTAAATGAGACTGGAGAAGTTACCCTGCTATTTGGGGGTTGGTGTTGTGTACATCATCCTAGGGAGGAAGGTGCTGCTGAACTGTGAACTTAGCTGTCTTCCATACACCGTCTCAATTTTTTGGCCTTAATTGTCCTACTTCATGGGCTCTTTCTAGCATTCTTGGTCAGGGCAGATTTGCCCCATCACAAAGGGCCAGTGATGACACACTGTTCCTTTCCATCTATGTCAAGTCAGCACCTTTTAACTTAGTTCAGTTAGCACAGGGTTGGAATTTTTCAAAAGAAACTTGAATTGGCAATCAGAAGGAAAAAAACCCTAATGAAATAAAAGCGTAGAGAACAGGCTGGTTTATAGAGTTTCTTTTAAAATTTTCTCTCCCTCTCGACTTCCTTTCTTCCTTTCTTTTCCTTAGTTTTTTTCCCTTTTTTATTTTCTTCTTGAGTACTACCATGCTGCTCCATGGGAAGTCAAGGATAAATAAGAGGCTTGACAGGGGCGCCTGGGTGGCTCAGTTGGTTAAGTGTCCGACTTCAGCTCAGATCATGATCTCACGGTTTGTGGATTTCAGCCTCGCATTGGGCTTTCTGCTGTCAGCATGGAGCATGGAGCCTGCTTCAGATTCTGTGTCTCCCTCTCTCTACCCCTCCCTTGCTGTGCTCAATCTGTCTCTCTCAAAAATAAACATAAAAAAAAAGTAAGAGGCTTGACTCTCTTCCCACCAAACCCTAGAGCCATTTAGAGCTTCAATTCTAGGTATGCCACACCTCATTTCCACTCATTTTAGTCTTAGTCCCTCTTTGAGGTTCTCAGTATCTCTTCAACCTTATTTTCCAGTGACATTTGTTGTCACTCAGCAATGTACTTGCATTACTCCTAACTGCCACCAGGTGGTGTCTAATGCTGGCTCACATAGTTTACATATATTATTTATTTTAAATAAGTTTATGATGAAGTCAACTTTGTTTTCACCATAAAAATGTACCCTTCAAATAAAATTTAAAGTGTTTCATCATTCACTGACTGCCAGATCTTGCATCATCACAACACTTGTATCATGCTTTACCACTGACAAAGTGTGTGCACATTCTTTTCACGTTTCTTCTAACAGTTCTTTAAGGCAGTACGGCAGGTGTTTTTATTTGCCACACCTTACAGATGACAGGGTAGATTATGTGGGCCAAGGTCACACAGTTACTAAGCAGTAGAATAGGGATATAAGGCCTGGTTGAATCCAAGCAACTTGTTTAACACTGTGCTGTAATGGGACGAATAAAGAAGAAACACCAGGTACAGGTTTTAAAGCTCGAGTATTTTACATCTTCATTCAATTGTCATCCTCCTTATTGCTTTTAGGAAACTGTTGAGGTTATGTTCTGGGTGTGGCACCTGCATTTTCCAGCATTCTATGGCTGAGCCCCACATAGCATCCACCTGTCTACTTTGCAGCTTTAGATGAAATGTTAATTGCTGTCATAATCTTCAGTTTCTCTGAGTTCAATACTTTCTTTTTTGTCTTATTTTGTACAATGAGAGGTTGCCCTTCTGCCTTTATTTCCTTGAACAATAAGGATCCCTAAACACGACACATATGTCAAATGATATGTTAGCACATGATTGTTTCTTCCTCAGGAAAGAAAAAAAATTCCCTAGTAACCAAGTTGCTATGTTCTCTTCGGAAGCTCAGCTATTGTCACTGAATGCTCAGATCTATCTTTTCCTCTTAAAGGATCCAAACTGATATTTTCTTTATCGGCAATCTTACGACAATTTAAAAATAATTTTGAAAACCGGTTAAACTGTGATTTCCTTATGACCATCCACTCATGGATTAACTCACGGCATGCCAGTAAGATTATAAATGCATTTTTTAAAAATGGTAGTCATAGAAATGTTTGTTTATTGATCACTCCCTGGTTAACAGACATTCTGCTAACCATTTAAAATTTTTTGAAGCTTATTTCATCTTCACAAGAACTTTATGTAGTAGATACCTTTATTATTTTTTTTATGGAGAAAAAAATGATGCTTAGAATTAGCCAGCGGGACTGAGTTTAGGTGATCCCAATTTAG
Source organism: Leopardus geoffroyi (assembly GCF_018350155.1). NCBI lineage: Eukaryota > Metazoa > Chordata > Mammalia > Carnivora > Felidae > Leopardus > Leopardus geoffroyi. The sequence continues at coordinate 157,670,899 of NC_059328.1, forward strand.
TCGGCATCATCCAAAGCATCACAGTCAGGGGCTAGTGAAACATTGCCTTCTGCCCTCCATCAGGCCTAATCAGGCTATCGACGCTGGCCATATCAACATCATAGACCTTCTTCACAACTTGTTTGATCTGGCACTTGTTGGCCTTGATAACCGTGATGAAAACGTGTGCTGCTGTCTTCTGTCTTCTTCATGGTGGTCAGGGGAGCTTGGTGGCAGAGTGGTCACACTTGCTTCTCCTGCAGGGACTCTAATGAAGATATTTGGGCTGCCTTTGGAGCTGCAGTTTCTTGGGCTTCCTGAAGATGGGCGAGGTGCTGACCTTCTACGTGTGTGTGTGTGTGTGTGTGTGTGTGTGGCCATGGACATCTTTCAGCATCCCTTTCTTGGCCTTCAAAGCCTTTGTTTTGGCTTTGGCTGTGAGAGGCACAGGGGCTTCCTACATTGCTTTTGGCACCATCTTCTTTTTTTTATGTTTATTTATTTTTGAGAGAGACAGAGACAGAGACAGAGACAGAGAGACAGAGCGTGAGTGGGGGAGGAGCAGAGAGAGAGGGAGACACAGAATCTGAAGCAGACTCCAGGCTCCAAGCTGTAGCACAGAGCCTGATGCAGGGCTCAAATCCACAAACTGCAAGATCATGACCTGAGCTGAAGTCGGATGCTTAACCGACTGAGCTACCCAGGCATCCATGGCACCATCATCTTGAAAAGTAGTCGATAACTTTATTATCTGCATTTACCAGGTAAAGAAACTGAGGCTTGGAGAAATTAAAAAGCCTAAATTCAGAGTAAGCAATGCAGCTGGGATTTAAACCTGGATCTGCCAGAACACAGATCTCAGGCCTCCTGACTTCATGTGTGCTCATCTTCAGGATTCTTGGGCTTGAAAATAAGTCCACCTGATTCTTTATTCTTCTAACTAATTGATAAACATCCCTATCACACTCCTTTGTTTTTCCAACAATTGCCACTCCACCTTTGAATACTACTTATAAGAGAGAAAATCTGTAAAGGTGACTCAGGGGAAGTGGAGTCTAATGGATTCATGCTAATGATTTTGCTCTATAATTCTGGGCTTTTAGAGAGTTTTGATGTCAGAAATTTATTCTCCATATTCTCATAATCTTAGGATGTAGGTGAGGGAAGATGCCTCATGAAAAAAAGAAACCTTTGTCCATTAGCCATCATTCCCCATTTGCTGCTCACTAACTTAAGAATGTAAAGGGAGTTATCAGGATACAGTATAGTTCACAAAGTCTCGTGAAAAGCTGAACAACCAGGCCTCAGGAAAGGCAGGAAATAAAAGATCCCTGGGAATCTGAGAAGAAAAAGTGGATGGACTTTTTCTTCACAGTGCTGCCAACTGATGGTTCAGTATCTCAGATTCCCTGTGTGTTTCTGCTTACGTATCAAATTCCAGAGAAGGAAACAAAATGGTCCAGATTGGCCTCCCTCTAACTGTATATAAACATGCATATTCCTCTAACTGTGACTGTTAGAAGACCTCTAGTCAAGGGGTTAGTCAGGAAAAAAACAATTAACAAACAAACTATAACAAAAAACCCAGAAGTCTAACACGTTGGTCTAGGAGAAGCAGTTTCAGAAAGACTCCATATTGTATCAGGGAGTGAATGGGAAACAAGAAACTACAGACAATATATGAAGCCTTAGCCTTTCAACAAGTCTGCACAAAGGGAACAAGATGTAAACTGACAGTGTGTGGGGGTAGGAGTAGGAAAGGCTTTTGTGAGTATGGTACCCTTAAACATCTTTGTGGGCTGAGAGACTTGGTAGACAAAAATAAAGGTAATTAATGGAGCAAGTTATAAAAGAAGGTAGGTAAAACTGGTGGTATTAGAAGTACAGGAGGAGAGCTTAGCTTTTAAAAGTAGGAACTTAGCTTTGCAACACTTTTCTAAATACAGAGAGGTTTTGCAGGGTGAGGGAAATAAAAGATTTTCTAACTGATGGCCTCTGTTTCTCAGTGAAATATAAGACAGAGTGATCTGCAGATTGAGAGGTCTAGGGAGTAAGGACTTAACATGGGTAGTGAATGTCTATGGCACTTGCTACCAGGTCTAGTTCAGTAAGACAGCAGAGCAAGGGAGAAGTTCGGCCAAGCTTGAAACCATGGATTGCTCATTTTCCCATTTTCCTCCCATTGCCTGCTTTTTTTTTTGCAGGGGCAGGGGGACATTTTAATGCTTATTGGTCACTCTCCCAAAAGGCGAAAGCAATGGGAAGCCAAATGTGCAGGTCACCCTGAATGACCACACTTTAAAATTTCTGCTTGAGATTTGGTGGAGGTAGAGGATGGAATGGGGACAGCAATAGGTTGTTAGGTTATCACTGGACTTCCATCATCCATGCTTCTCCATCATTATTCCTAGTCCATGGATGTTGGTTAGCTTACCACTCTCTAGGACTTGGAGCCCCTGGTTCAGAGGACGAGACAAGAGTGTGGCACATTCCCCCAGGTGTAACCATATCACACAAGGGTACACCAGGTTGGCAGTGTTGGTATTGACAAGGAAGGCAGTTTATCCCACTCCAAGGCAGAGTTGTCATAACAGCCAGACAAAAATGGCATAAAGACCATCTGATCCTCTGAACCTGCAAAGGACATCCTTGGCAAGACAAAAGATCTGTTGATTTAAGCCAGGTGATCCTGCATGAGATGTGAAACTACATCTGCCCCCTTTTAGTCCTTTAAAACTGAGTCTCCACTCTTGGCTTTAGGATGACTCAAATCAAAACATCACAGACCTTGTAGACAACACAGCCAAAAGACAAAGCATCATTGAGATTGCACTCTGAAGGGAGAAGCCATTAGATGATATAGGAATTAGATTAGTAGGAATTAGATTAGACAGACCTGAGTTAGAACCCCTATCCCACAACTTCCTGTGTGTCCTTGAGAAAATTACTTATTCTCTAAGATTCTATTTCTTCATAAATGAAAGAGTAATTTTATGATTAAATTAAATATGTGGACGAAAGCAGTCTATAGCCAGCTTGGCACATATGATGTATATAACAAGTGTTTGAAAAAATGGATTATGATACCTAGTTTGATTAAAAGTTGCAGGTGGGGGTCACTTTTAGAATCAACTAAAAGATTCCTGCTAAATTCTTCCGTGGATACAATGTAATACAAATACAAAGTACAAAGGAGTTAGCCTCTGTATCAGAAAAACACAGCAGCAGCAACAACAAAAATCACAAACAACAAACAAATAAACAAAAAACCAACAGGTTCCTAGCAATTCATAAAAAACAGGTCTATTCTCCCAAAGACTGAGAATGAGATTCAAATTGACAACATGAATTGTTTGATAAAGCTATGAAAGTAAATATAAAAAATATGTAAATGTGTCCATCAAACACCACACCACATTGATTGCATCAAACCACTGTTAACAAACCCTCTATGTCAACACCATTCCTGTCCTTTCCACTCTTCATTCTCTACTGACTCCCCATAAAACTTGGCTCCATTGAATTTGGATTCCTTATCTGTGCTGTTTTCCCAGTCCTGCATTCTAGCTCGTGTTACATTCCATTTATCTAGAATTCCTTTTCCCATCCCTATGCATAACCCTACCAATTTTCTCATCCTTCAAGACTTGACCAAATCTCACCTACTGTGTAAAAGCCTTCCTTGTCCATGTTCTTTCAGAATGACCATTCTCTGCTCCAAAATCCCAGGGTACTTCTCTTCTATAGAACAAATTTGTCCAGCCTGTGGGCATTTGTCATTCTTGTGGGTGCTCAGCATCTGAATCCTTTTCCTATGTTTGGAGGAAGCAGAGCCTGCCTCCCACTACAGAAGCTGAAGATACTTGTACTCTTTCCAAGCTTCCTTCCCAGTTAAGCTAAGGACCCATGATGGAGGCCAAGCCAATCGGATGCCCTCACTGCACTTTGAAGTGGAAGTCAGTGGTGTGAAGAAGCAGTGGAGGGTGATGCCTGTGGAGACAGCTGTGTTCCATTTTCCCAGGTCGGTGATGACAGCAATTCCAGCAGCAGTGGCTGCAGCATGCATTGTTGTCTGTGTCCTGTGGTGGCAGTGGCAGGGTCTTTACCAGACTAGCTTTATGACACGATTTGGACATTGTTCATGACCAATCATCTCCAAGCCTGATTCTCCAGCTTTGCTGGAGGTGTGGACCTAGAAGAGATTCCAGCATAGTATAAAACAGGAAACAACTTACTTAAAATGAATGTAAGGCCTCTCCAAGAACCTTTGGTGGCCAGTCTTTCTACTTAGAATCTTGCCGCTAGCCATGTTCATACGACTTCTTTATCCTTAGGTCTCTGTCCTCAGGGGGACTTGTGGTGGCATTTCTGGGTGTTGCAATGTTTAAGGAAAATACTGACATTTGGGAGGGAAGCAGAGATGTTAAAATAGTCTCATACAATTAAGAATTATCTGACATCTCATGCTACTTTCAAATATCCCCTGGGCATTCATGCAGATAAAAATAAATCCTGTTTATAATGACCTGAACCTAGAATCTGACTCTATTTTATATATGAAAACAAAAAATTAGGGACTTTTTGAGAGAGGATTGCGTTTGGTTTGGCATTTCCCCAAGAGTCCTTCACTATTTAGGGGCATCATATCAAAGATGGCAACATGGCTCAATGCCACACACAAAGGTTCAGAGTGTAATCGTCACTGCTGAATTTGCTGGCTTTTGTGATTAGTGCACGCATCTGACTCCTTCATTATGGATTCTCTAGTGTCCTCCTGGCCAAGCATTGGCATGTTGAATACATATTTTTATGTATTTCACAAATTGCTTCCTTTTCATTTCCCCTTTATTGTATAGATAGGGAAGTATATTGGATTTTTATAAAAGATATTTTGAGTTTCATTTCATGACAGTCAAGGTGGTATTCTAAATTACTTATTACAAAAATGAGGTGTTTGATCTAATAGGGTTGCAAACCATGGCCCTAAAGCCCTCTCTTACTTTCTCACAGTCTTCTAGCCTACCCCCTTCCACCAGTGCATTACTAAAGATCCATTGGTGTAGAATTTCAAATGTTATTTATTTTTTTAGATAGCATATTTTTCTTCCTGTTACATACACAAACAGCTTTAGAAAGTGGCTCTATTCTTGCTAAGCTACAACCATAACATCTTGGTTAATTTTGATTAAAGACCTAATGCCCCATTTAAATGCTGATAAAAGGGGGTGGGATAGGCTTTAAAAATAGCAGGCTCACGGGAGCTCAAATCTGTGGAAACTTTATTGAGTATAAAGGGCATATGGAGACCCAACCCACACTCTGTCCTTAATGACCATATGAGGGAACAAACCTTCCCTTCAGCCCTAGACGTTTAAAAGAATTTGAATATAAATTAGCGTGAGATTTGAAAAAGAGGAAAGAAATCTCATTATATCCTATTTTTCTGTTACCAACTATCAAATTCCAGTTGGTAAACTAAGCAGAATGAACTACTAGTGAGACCACAGAGATTCCTGAGGACAGGGGTCTTCGGCCAGCTCAAGTACAGATTGTAGGCAGAGCCCTGATCCAGCAGCCACCAGTTCCCAGAGGCTTTCTTGCCTGCTTCAGGCCTCCTCTTGAATGATAATAACCATGAGGATGGTATTCTCGGGAGAATATTTCTTGACATTAAAAAAAAAAACCCTAACATCTGGGCCTCATCATATTTTTTTATTAGTAGCCTCTCTGCTGGTGACAATCTTGGTCCTACGTGTTTTGCCAAAGGGCATCAGAAAAATGCCTGTCAAAATCTTATCATCCTGGCATGCAGAGGCAGCATCTGAGAATTTTCTGAATTGCATCAACCTCTGTGTACCTAAAAAGGGGAGCTATGATTTTAAAGAAGACTGATGTTTAATCACTTGGAAACTGGATGAATTAACATGATTTCCAAAATCAACATCTAATAAGACTTTGATTTTATCACTCAAGAAGTCTTTGACAGATGGTCCTCAGGAGTGACACAAATGTCGTGGAAATTTTAATCAGACCACAGTGAACTGTAAAGTCCTACAAAGATGAAAAATATTTCAGGATATGCTACTAATTGTCATAGCCACTTAGGAAATAATTTAGTACAAATTCACAAACAATACAATGAATATACTGTGAAGCTATATTTTCATACTGTAACAGCTACTTGCTGAAAAATGAAAAACTGAAAAAAAACTAGGCAAATTCTTAGGATACTTATTAATAACTGATTTTTTAAAGTTTATTTATTTATTTTGACAGAGACACAGACAGTGTGAGTGGGAGAGGGGCAGAGAGAAAAGGAAAGAGAGAGAATCCCAAGCAGGCTCTGCCCTGCCAGCCCAGAGCCTGATGCGGGGCTTAAACCCACGAAACTGCCAGATCATGACCTGAGCCAAAACCAAGAGTCGACGCTTAACTGACTGAGCCACCCAGGCGCCCCTCATAACTTTTTTTTTTAATGGGTTTTACTTGTTTAATGCTCAATCAAATATAACCTGAGTGGCCAAAAAAATTTTATTCTTTTCAAATATGCCACTTTTATATGCTGGAAATACTCACTCAAGATGTGTTTCAAGCCTGTAAGCCACACTAGAGAGCCCTGAAGAATTCTTTTATACTAAGCAACACTTACACTGCTCTATTATTTTCAGACGGTTGAGTCACTTGTAGTCACCCCTCCTGCTCCCATCACCGTTTGGTTATCTCATTTTCTTTTTTCAAATGCTAATCAGAAAGTGATCTTGTGCTTTGTCTCTGTCTTCTTTTTTCCCTACCCCCCACCCCCAACAATCTTTTTCTTTTTCTTTCTTGGCAGTTTCTCTGAGCAACCAGCCCCAAAGACTGCAAAAATGACTTTCACGAACTCCCTATGACTCGACGTGGCACAGATGACTTCTCTTCCACGAATTCAGTACAGCGTGACAGCTTGTTTTCTTGACTCACACACTGACTCAAATATTTATTATGCATAATATTCTGTGGACGTTGGGAAATACAAAGATGAATCTGCCTCATTTCCAGACCTCAAGAAACTTACATTATGTTATGTAAGAGGGAAACAATATGTGCTAAATGCTATAGAACTGCACAGTCCAATAGAACGGCCATTAGTTACTGCTTTTTGGCATTTGTGCGTAGTTTGAGTTGAGATGTACCGTAAGTATAAAATACACACTGGATTTTGAAGGTTCGGTGCAAAAAAATGTAAAGCATCTCATATAAAAAAATCAATTTTTATATTGATTATATGTGGAGGTGATAATATTTTGGATATACTGGGTTAGATAAAGTATATAATTAATTTAACCTGTTTCTTTGCACTTTAAAAATTTTTTTAATGTTTATTTATTATTGAGAGACAGAGACAGTGTGCGAGTGGGGGAGGGCAGAGGGAGAGGGAGACACAGAATCTGAAGCAGGCTCCAGGCTCTGAGCTCTCAGCACTGAGCCCTGTGTGGGGTTTGAACTCAGGAACCGTGAGATCATGACCTGAGACAAAGTTGGACACAACTGACTGAGCCACCCAGGCGCCCCTCTTTGCACTTTTTTATGTGGCTACTAGAAACTTTAAAATCACATACGTGGCCAGCATTGATACGCAAGTTTAGAGAGAAAGGGGAGAGTACTTCATGTGTGTTGGGGGCGGGGGCACATACAGGGGAAGATGGAGCAGGAAACCATCCAAGAGGAGGCAACACTTGAACTTGCTTTTGCACATGCAGAGTGGAGAAGAGACCTCAGCCAATAGTAGAGGCAATGCTGTGTAACGAGCAAGGCATAGTTTCCGGCGCATATCTTGGTTCCTCTTCTTAGAAACTGTTTGACCTCTCCTCTCTAATTCTCAATTTCCACACGAGAAAGTTGGAGCTAGTGATGCCTATGTCATAAGATTGATCATGATGGGGATTATAATGAGAGAATATATACAAACTGATTAGTGTAGCGCACAGAACAAGAGAAAGCAGTCAATAAGTGGTATCTAAATTTACTAGTATATGGAATAGCAGAGTTATAAGATGATTTAAAGGATGTTAAAGTGAAATTTAACATAAAAGCTGTTTCCTCAGCTACTGTGCCAGAGATGCCACTGCTAAGGTTTTGTCTCTCTTTTTAAATTGTTGCTTATAAAATAATTGCTTATAATCTGAGTGAATTGCAAATTCTATATATAATGGATATTCACGAACAAAGAAAAAAAAGATACATGTTCCAGTTGATTTTCACTGTCCTTATTCCACTGCTGACTTTTGTTTGTTTGTTTTTGAGAGAGAGAGAGAGAGAGAGAGGCAGAGAGTGAAGGGGACAGAGGATCCAAAGCAGGCTCTGCACTGATAGTGGAGAGCCTGATGTGGGGCTTGAACTCATGAATGGTGAGATCATGACCTGAGCCAAAATTAGACACTTAACTGACTGAGCCATCCAAGCACCCCTCCACTGTTAAATTTATAATACTTTATCACCTTTTTTGTTTTCATGGAAAATAAGTTTAGAAGTATTAGTGGGCTATTTTCTTTACTTTCCTGGTTGATACCCTTGGTCATTGGACAATGTTCAATGGCTCACAGCTATCTTCATCAAAATTATGGATGGAAACCAGAGCAAATTCCAAGAATGATGACATTGTCATTACCTGAGTGATTCAGGAGAAAATCAGCATATCCCCAATTTCCCATTGAAGAAATCCTTAGAAGGGCTTTATGATAATCTGATACTTTACTCAAATATTCTGAGAAACTAATATTAGACCACCATGTGGCAGGTTACTTAGAAAATAATGACTGGAGAATCCACTTTAATTGCCTATAGAAGCTAGCTTCTCTTAAAGACTGGTGTTGGGGTGCCTGGGTGGCTCTGTCAGTTAAGTATCTGACTTCAGCTCAGGTCATGATCTGGCTGTTCCTGGGTTTGGGCCTGGCATTGGGCTCTGTGCTGACAGCTCAGAGTCTGAAGCCTGCTTCAGATTCTATGTCTCCCTCTCTCTCTGCCCCTCCCCCACTCATACTCTGTCTCTCTCTCAAAAACTAACATTAAAAAAAAAAAAAAAAAGACTGGTGCCTACCAAAGGATGGAGGGTTAATAGTTAAAAGTATCCGGATATGACAGTGGCCCTGACAAATATCTTCTCTTTCCCATCTTGAGTTTCCAGCTTCAGGAATTTTAAGAGGACCTCTTTTAGAGGGGTAAAATCAAAGTCTACACATGACTTGATTCAAGGAAAACCCTACAGACCTCTGGCTTCTACACTGGTTTCCTCATACATTTCAACTTCTTTTTTCTCTCCCTAGATATCTGTTAAAAGAGAGAACCCCCATCACCTCAAAGTTGTGCTTAGTAATTGCCTATTTTGTTATAATAAAAGTATCTATAGTAATTGAGCACTCATTGCTGTGCTAAGCAGTGTACTATTTCTTTCAATCCTCATAATACCACCATGGCTCACTTACTATTACCTCTTACTTTAGTTTCTATTGTTGCTTAACAAATTACCACAAAACTTAGGGGCTTACAAAAACAATAATCCTTTGTCATCTCTTATGGTTCTGTGGGTCTGTAAATCAGACAAAGCATAATGAGTTTGATGTATCTCTACACCGTGAGGTCTGAGGTCTCAGTTGGAGGACTTGAAGGCTGGATCCTGGAATCATCCACAGGCTCATTCACTGACATGTCTAGTGGTTGATGTTGGCTGTCAGTGGAGATGTTGATTAGGACACTCATATGTGGCCTGGGCTTCCTCACAACATGGTGACTGGGCTGCAAAGGTAAGTGTCACACAAGAGAGACACAGACAGAAACAAAGAGAGCACATATGCTCTAGGCAGAAGCCAATGGCTGATTATGACTTCACTGGAAGTCACATCACTTCTGCGAAATTCTTTTGGTTGAGGCAGTTTCAAGGTTCAGCCCAGATTCAAGGGAAGAGAATATAGATCCCATCTCTTGATGAAGGAATGTTAATGTCAGTTCATGAGAACAACACTGGGACAGAATATACACTCATGCAGCCGTCTTTGGATGGCTTTTGAAAAATACAATCTGCTACATACTTTATTTTATAGACTAAAAACAGGGGCTTACAGAGAGTAAATTGCTTGTGATCATACAACTAGTAAAAATAAAAGCCAAGATAGAAATCTGCTCGTTTCCAGAATCTATTCTCTTAAAAAAAAAAAAAAAATCACCATTGCTATTATACCTCTCACCCCAAATTCTTTCTAGCTTTAAACTTTAGAAAACTAATCTATTTCAGGGTGGATCAGTTGGTTGAGCATCTGACTCTTGGTTACAGCTCAGGTCACGATCCCACGGTTTCATGGGTTCAAGCCCCGTGTCAGGCTCTGCACTGACACTGTGGAGCCTGCATGGGATTCTCTGTCTCTCTCTCTCTCTCTGTCTCTCTCTCTCTCTCTCTGCCACTCTCCCACTCATGCTGTGGCTATCTCTCTCCCTCCCTCTTTCTTTCTCTCCCTCTCTCAAAATAAATAAACATAAAATAAAAAACAAATCTATTTCAAATATACAAATATTTGTTTATTTAAACAGTGTGCCATAAGTTTCGTAAACCTGGAGCAGTGGATGGTAACATGATTTCACAATAATTTAAAATTTTTGTTTTTACATTTATTCATTTTTGAGAGGCAGAGAGACAGAGCACAAGTGGGGGAGGGACAGAGAGAGAGGGAGACACAGAATCCGAAGCAGGCTCCAGGCTCTGAGCTATCAGCACAGAGCCCGATACAGGGCTCGAACCCACAAACCACGAGATCATGACCTGAGCCGAAGTCAGACACTCAACTGACTGAGCCACCCAGGCACCCCAATTTCACAATAATTTTGAAGTCCAAGTTACAAGAGCTCAAGACCTCTCCCTTTTCTTGGAAATGTTTCCCTTTTGGGGCTCCTGGGACACTCAGTTGGTTGAGCATCTGACTCTAGATTTTGGCTTAGGTCATGATCCTAGGGTTGTGGGATCGATCCCTGTGCTGGGCTCCACTCTGAGCATGGAGCCTGCTTGGGATTTTCTCTCTTGCCCTGTGCCCTCCTTCCCTACTCACGCTCACTCCCTCTCTCTCTCTAAAATAAAAAAGAGATGTTTCCCTTTTTTCCTTACTATTTCTATAGTTCTTAAAGATGTCCACCAACTCATCTTTCCTCCAAACCACTATGACAGCTACCAAGTTGCTTGTTTCCTCTGGCAATGGTGGGCTTCTGAGAATATCAGTGCAAGGGAGCTGGGTCTTCTTGCTTCACCAGCTGCTGACGGAGCCAGAGGGGAGCTAGTTTTGCACACAGGTGGGAGCAATGACCCTGTCCCAACTCTGGGTCACACTATGTCATGTCACCTGGGCAGAGAAGCAGTACTGCTTTTCCCAGGGGCATGGTCACATGAAAGCCATCCTTTCAACTTAGCCGACACATCCTTCTCATTCTTCTGTCATTGATGCTAACAAACAAAGCAAAACTCCCCTCATCTCACTCCCAACCCCAGTGCTATCTAAGGAGAAACAATAATTCAGCCTGGATCTCCAAACTCACTCCTGCAAGGGTTAGAAACATTCATCTTTTTCTGTTCCATGAAAACACCGCAACAAAGTCTACGTGAAGATGCTCAACTCAGTGATGCAATAATTTATACACCACACATAAACTCAGACTTTGAGGGCTAAACCAGGGTCATCCAGTTATTGGGGACATCACGGTTTCTGGTAGAACAGAGGGTAGACGTTTCTTTTTTTACATGATGTCTCAAAGAACTAGTGAGATAGTTTTCCCAAAACAAAAGAGGGGTTAAACCAAAAACAGATTCTCTAATCAAAGCTGTGGGAAGAAAAAAGTTTCCCAGGCTTCTCTGTACTCCGTCAAGATATCAGGGCCATGATAGGAACAGCTACAGTTCTCCTCACATAAAGGGAAATTCTTCCTTAGACGTAGCCCAGGAATCCGAGCTCAGCTGTGGGAGAGGTAGCAGAAGGCTTTACATTCCACATCTGGCCTGCCCCTTATGGTATTAAGATACTACTGCTACTACTCGTAGTAGTAGTAGCAGCAGCAGCAGCAATGAAGAGGAGGAGGAGAAGAGGGGAGGACAATGGGTAGGAAGAAGTAATGCACTAAATTTTCACCAAGCGCTGGGCACTGTGCTAAATGAATTCATAGAGTTCTCCCAATAGCTCTGTGAGATACCCCTTTTGTGAAAATACTCCTTTTTTTTCAGATGAGGAAACTGAGGCTTAAAGATATAGTGAGTTGTCTAAGGCCATGTAACTTGTAAGAGGTGAAGCTGGCACTTACACTGAGGCATTCTTACTCTTGAATTCTTCTACTATTCTTATCAACTGTTTCCTACCCCAAATTAGCTCTTAGCTGTCATTTTCCTAAGAAACCTAATCAGACCAAACTTTATTAAATACCCACTATGTCCACAAATCTTCACTGGGCCCTGGGATGATATGGCTGAAATAGGAACTAGTCCCTGTGCTGAGGGAACCAGCGGTGTGATAAAGAAGGCAATAGGCATGGTGGGAGGGCCCTCAGGGTCCTGTGGTAGCACCAAGTAGAGAAGGATTTATTTTAACTCTGATGGGATCCAGGAAAAATTCCAGAAGGTGATTTTTGAGATGGGAATTAGCTTACACATACAATGTTGACAGGTAAAGAAGAAAGAGAAAGGCACTCCGAACGGGGAAAATAATAATAAAATAATAATAATAATAATAATAATAATAATAAAAAGAAGAAGGGCTTGTATAAATACATGGCATGAGAGAGGAAGACTGGGTCATCAGGGAATGGATGCAAAGTTAGATGTTTGGGTGAGAGCCTCAAAGATGCATTAGGGAAGAGAGCTTGGAAGCCAGTTGTGATGAGCCCTGATTGCCCACAAAAGAGGCTGCATTTGTCCTACAGCCAAGGAGAGTTATGCAGAGCCTTTTATACGGAGGACTGGAAGTTATATGGGTGTTCCAGATACCAGGCAGCTCCTGTAATTCTGCTGATGGATAAGACTTCTGGATGCACCTTGCATATTGCCAAGCTTAAAGGGCAGGCTACATGCACTGGGTAGAAATCTATGGAAAACTTGTCTTTCATCTCCAGGTTTCTATTTTGTTTCCTTGAGTTGTATTTTCATGGCTTTGTCTTTCAGAGGGCTCTCATTAGATATTTTCCAATGGTACAGGAAAAGAAAGGCTGAGATTCGTGCTAAAATTCTCAACCAGGGGCCAAATGTTGACCATTGACAGTCATTCCTAGAGGAGACAAAGGTTTACAAGGTGGAAGGACATGTATGGGAGGAGAGCAAATCTGCCCCTTGCCTGAAGGGGACCTACAGAAAGATGGGGTAAGGGAGTAGGGTTACTTCGCTGTTATGGCCTTTCCCCTGTGCTTTTGCAATAGCATTGTTCATCATCTTTAGTGTTAAAGAATTGAAACAAATCCCCATTATTTAAAGCCTAAGATATGAAGTTTTTCTAGAATGATTTGTTATTCCTTTTTGATGGTGAGAAGGGGTTTTCTTCACTGAGCTCTATGAAGAGTTGAAGCCTAGTCAAAAAGCATTTCTGAGAATGGCGTGGAGTCCAGAAAATTGATGCCTGCAATGACCATATTATCTCTTTACTTTGGCTAATCTTAGAAAGCCTGAGCAAATGACTCTATTTGTGCTTCCTGCTAGGTAAGAACAGGTGAAATCAGATCTCACAAGGAGATACAGCAAGCTTTTCACCTCATGACAATTTTTTTCAAACTGACTATAACTGACAAATGGTCTAATTCCACTTGAGCTGCTATGTTTGCCCTTCAGCAGCTCTAGCATGCAGTTTAAAAGTTAGTCCATAGATCAAATAGGTCCTATCTCTAGTATAGGAGGCAAAGAAAACCATATCCATATGTTTAAGTAACATAAGATTAATTGAGGATATACTACATACATGCACACCCGTGCAAATTGTTCGCCAAGCCATCAGGATAGACTTCCTAGGTTCTGCAGCCCAAGCAAAGTTAGGAGGAGAAGTAGCAGAAGTGCAGGTCTACATTAGGACATAGGTGGGCCTAAGGTCAGAGGGTGTAATTTGCTCAGGGGCCCTAGACTTCCTGTTTACAAAGTGCCTCAAAGGGGGCACTTGGGTGGCTCAGTCAGTTAAGCGTCCGACTTTGGCTCAGGTCATCAGGACTTCGGCTCACTGTTTGTGAGTTCAAGACCCGCGTTGGGCTCTGTGCTGACAGCTTGGAGCCTGGATCCTCCTTTGGATTCTGTGTCTCCTTCTCTCTGCCTCTCCCCGCTCACACACTCTCTCTCTCTCTCTCTCTCTCTCTTTCTGTCTCAAAAATAAATAAGCATTAAAAAAATAATAATAAAACAAAATAAAGTGCCTCAAAGGTAGACATTTGACCTTCTGGAATTCAGGTCAAAATGCCCTAATATCTAGGATTCTACAGTTTTGCCGACAGCAAAGGGAGGAGACATTCCCTATCAGCCTTTATGCCAGACTATATTGCCCATTGTTCTTTATGAATTCATGCTTTTTTTTTAATGTTTATTTTATTTTTGAGAAAGAAAGGGACAGAGTGCAAGCAGGGGAGAGGTCGAGAGAAGGGAGACACAGAATCCGAAGCAGGCTCCAGGCTCAGAGCTGTCAGCACAGAGCCTGACATGGGGCTTGAACCCACGAACTGTGAGATCATGACCTGAGTCGAAGTCGGTCGCTCAACTGACTGAGCCACCCAGGAACCCTTGAATTCATGCTTTTTAAACAGATTTTATAATTATCTTATGAAAGCAAAATATACTGCATTGTTTGTGCATGTTAATAATGTTAATTGCAGAGTTTCTAACATGCCAAATTTGTAATTCTGTAGAGCCATTTTGTTATTGTTATTTATTTTAATATGTTGGGAGCCTCAGGGAATTGGAGTAGGCAGAAGCTCACTTGACCTCTCTGATCCCTGAGGATGGGGAATCTAAGGGGGTTCCCCTACTTGTTTCCTTGGTCCCAGTTAAAGAAAGCACACACAGAGCTTGGCAGGCTGGTGCACCGTTAAGTATTTCAGCTTGCCTGTTTTAGGTCCTGTCATCAGCACTGAGCTGCCCATCTTCCCTGAAGCTCTGTAGCATTTTCTCATTCCCACAGTATTTAAGGGTTAGTCTATGAGCATTTGTTAAATTGACCAAAAATGAATATGCATGTGATAGACGAGGGTTGAGCTGAGAACGATGCAGCCCAGGAGAATGAATAACATGGCAAGTCCTGCCAGGTCCTCAGTTTGAACTAAGTTTTCTTCAATTCTGGTCAAACTAGCCTGAACAGAGAGCTTCAGTGCAAAGGTCTGTGTGTTCGGGTGACTGTGCATCCACATATAATTATCTTACTAAATACATGAATTCTGTGTTGCCTACATAGGACTTCTAGCTCCTTTCCTGGCTTAGGCTCCAGAATAAACCTTTTTTTGATTGTTAGAAGTTAGTTGGGCATTAAAAAAATAGTCTGCACTTCATTCCTTCAATAATGATTTACGGAACATCCTTCACGTGCCCAAGGGCTGCTCACGGCATGGGGTAGAGCTGTGAGTTAAGACGGCCAGGGCCCTCCTCTCCCAGAGCCCACATGCTCAAGGTGGGAAGACAGTAATAAACTAGTAAATAAGTAACCCCACAAGATGATTTCAGATGGCCCTGAGTGAAGTGAAAGCAATAAAGCAGGGGAGGGGGGCTTTGACAGAGGGGTTGGACAGCAATTTCAGATTGTGTGGTCGGAGCTGGCTACCAGAAGAAATGTCATTTGAGCCTAAGATATGTCCCTACATTGAAAGCTTTTATCGTGCCCCATAGCTATATGGAGTTACTTGATTCAAGAAGAATTCCAGGAGAAACAGTAATTGCCTGGATAACACTCAAGCCTTTTGCCTAAACATAAAGTCTTATATATAATCAGTTATCTCTCAGTTCAACCAACATCCTCTTAGAGCACTGACTTTTACTTTTCTGGAAAAGGCAGGCTGACTGCTCCTCGTGGTTGGGAACTTAGCTAGAATTACCTTGTGTTAACTACAAGCCTTCTCCTCCCTTCATTTTTATTGCTATAATGATTTTTTTCCTGGAAGGTTCTTTTATATGAGGGATGATGACATCAATGAAACTGATTTCACCACCAGTGAAAATTGATCTTACTGCTTTATTGTGATATCTAGAATCTTCTCTTTGCCCACTGCTGTAGCCAATGAGTAGAAGAAATACCCACAAAGTGGATGTTGACTCAGAAGCAATGAGTGGCCACTGCTATTTAAAGATGCAGGGCATTTCTGAGCTTTCCATAAGGGAATAATTAAATCACTGCAGGTAACAAAGAATTAATTTTGAGGGATATTAAGCACCCTTAATTAGCACATTTGAGTTTCATTTCCCCACAGGGAAAATATTCTCATGGCAACTTGCCATGTCAAAGCTTCTAAAACTTCTCCCTAAACTTAGAGCTGAAGTCCATTTTACAATGCAAATGAGGACAGCAAAAATCTTTTAAGCCAAATCATTCATAACCATTTAGGTTCCAGGGTCCTGGATTTTGTTAATAATTCTGTGGCAACCACTTGGGAGGCTTTCTGAAAAAATATATAGCTGGTATATTCAAAGAACCTAAATCTTCTAATAACCCACATCTGTGCAGAGTATGAAAGCTTGTTTTTTTCTTCTTAATTCCAATTACACTGTGTTTTAATTGCATTTTAAAGTTTAAGTGAATTTAGAGATCATAAAAATTCAAGACAAATAGAAACATCTCAGCCTAGACACATCCATCACATGGAGCTGATTGCTTACAATATCACATGAGATTAGGGCAGCAGAAGGGATTGTAGTTTATTGGTCTCAAATTCAATTAAATGAAATCAATTAATTCCTTGGGATATTTACGACATCATTCTTCTATCTAGGCATCAGTGCTGTACCAAATTTAACAATGAAAGAGGACTGATCTGTTTTGTTACTATATATATATATATATATATATATATATATATATATATACATTACATTATATATATATTTTAATTTTACTGGGAAGACTTTTAAAAATATGTGTACTTTCCAAATATAAGCACGCAGAGTTTAATTTAATATATGTTAAGGATTGTCAGGTAATGATTATTTCAGACTCGTACATGAATATTTGCTTTAGATGCACCTCTGAAGGCAAAATTAAATGACAAACAACTACTGCGAGTGAAAGTTACCTTGAAAATTCTACCCTATCTTCTTGGGTCCACACATGAGAATGATCTTAAACTCCAATCTTAAACAACTAATGAGAGAAAGGAAAAACACAGCCATTTTAGGTAGTATCAATTCTCAAGTAATAGAATGATTTCTGATGTCTAATTTCCCACTTAAAAAAATCACAGAAAAACGTTCAAAGTGCTAGGGAGGAAATCTGGTAACTAACAGATACTGCAATATAACCATGTGGCCTAGGCTCTTTCATTTTTTTCTTTTTTACTTTTATTTATTTTTGAGAGAGAGACAGAGCATGAGCAGGGGAGAGGGAGACACAGAATCCAAAGCAGGCTCCAGGCTGTGAGCTGTCAGCACAGAGCCTGATGTGGGGCTTGAACTCACAAACCATGAGATCATGACTTGAGCTGCAGTCGGACGCTTAACCGACTGAGCCACCTAGGAGTCCTGATTTTGTTTTCTGATGGGATCATGCAGGCAGCTAGCAACATCTTCCCACATGGCCCTTTGGACATTTCAGGATTTATTATAGAATAAAGCAAGAAGTGATTTATTTCTTTATACTTTGAAATTTCTCTAACTTTTGGATGTGCTTCAGTCTGACAGTAATTACTTTCTGCTTTTTCCTCTCTTCCATTTTTTCTCATTTCTTCTTCCCTCTACCCTCCAAAAGAGTAGAGGTTTAGGACTGAAGAGGTCCTAAAGTATTAGTGGACTGCCTAGTGTCTTTTTCTAACTGAAGAAGCTACTTAGGGCAAGGCAGATTCTGGTTTTATCCCTGCCCTTCTCTCCACAGTGCTTTACATAAGTTTAAAATATTAAAGAGAATTCAGAGGGACATCAATTTCCAAGTCAGTTTCATATAGGAATACCTATTCCAACATGTGTCAACATTTGTAGACCTCTGCCTGAATACTTCCCACAATAGGAAGTTCACCGCTTGATGAGGCTGCTGATTCATCTGTGTTCAGCATTGCACATTTCCTCTATGGAGATAAAATGAGCCTCATAGGCATTTAGCCAATTGTCCTGAGTTCTGCCCTTTGGTAGTGTACAAATCAAGTCAAATCACCCCAACCTGATGCCCCTTCCACTATTGGAACATACTGGGTCTCCCAACAACACTTTTTTCTCTGGTTTCTGCCATGATTCCCACGGTGACTGGAATACAGCTGTCTTCATAGACCATATCCTCTCCACACACTTGACTCAAATTCCAGATTCTTGACCTCCTGAGATTTACACTCCATCTCCACAATTCCTCAAATTCTCTTCAGCTTATATCCATCGTCCTCCTTGTTTGTAGAAGCTTCTTGGATCAAAACCTAGTCTCTTTATGAGCCTCCACAAAATGTCACTGGTTTTCAGCAGTTTGTGTCTAATATGTTTATGGCAGTTTAGCAGCAACAATGTCATGAGGAATCACACAGCAGGGTGCACGGGCTTCTGAAACCTCCCACCATTCCCCTGTCTTTCCCTTCCTTATGTTGTCCTCACCCTCTCTGCTGAGTGAAAGTCAATTCTACTAATCCCAGCAGTGAAAAACTTAGCCTGACTTGAAGGTAGATGATCTCAACACAGTCTATGTCTTCCTTCCCTGAAATAGTGAAATTTTTACTGTTGTTACAATACATGTTAACTGCCTCCATTTAAATGTTAAAACACTTTACATGATCTCATTTCAATTTTACTTTAACCCCATGTGGTAGATAGTACTATTCCCTTTGCTCATGTGAAGAAACTAAGGTTTCAAGAGGTCTAGTAATTTTTCTAAGGAAAAACTATTATTGCCAAAGCTAGAACTTAAGCCCACTTTCTTTAAACTCCAAAGTTAGTACACCTAACATGTATACTAAACGTCTCTTCAAGATTTCCATATGCCTCATCATCCTGATTGTTATTCTCTGGACAAATTCCATTTTTTACAAAAAAGTATTCCTTTTAAAATATGGCCTCCTAAAATGCATTTAGTCCTTCAGATGTGAAGACAAGGAAGTAACTAAAAATTGCACACACTGGCCAACAGATGTGTTTGACTTGCCTATCCATTGTTTTTTTTTTAATTTTTATTAAATTTCAATTAATTAACACAGTACAATATTGGTCTCAGGAGTAGAATTCAGTGATTTATCACTTACATACAACACCCAGTGCTCATCACCAAAAACTCCTCCTTAGTACTCATCTAGCCCATCTCACCCATCTTCCACCCACATCCCTCCATCAACCCACAGTTTGTACTCTATCACTAAGAGTCTCTTGTGGTGTGTTTCCCTCTCTTCTCCCGCCCCCCCCCACCTTTTCCTCTATGCTCATCTGTTTTGCTTCTTAAATTCCACATATGAATGAAATCATATGGTATTTATCTTTCTCTGATTGAGTTATTTTGCTTAGCATAATACATTCTGGCTCTATCCATGTCATTGCAGATGTCCTGATTTCATTCTTTTTGATGGCTGAGTAATATTCCAGTGTGTGTGTGTGTGTGTGTGTGTGTGTGTGTGTGTGTGTGTGTGTATCACATTTTCTTTATCCATTCATCACTTGATGGACATTTAGGTTCTCTCCATAGTTTGGCTATTGTTGAAAATACTGCTATAAACACTGGAGTGCATGTACCCCTTTGAATCTGTATTTTTGCACACTTTGGGAAAATACCTAATAGTGAAATTGCTGGATTATAGAGTAGTTCTATTATCAGTTTTCTTGAGGAATCACCATACTGTTCTCCAGAGTGGCTGCACAGGTTTGTATTTCCACCAACAGTGCAAGAGGCTTCCCCTTTCTCCATATCCTTGCCAACATCTGTTGTTTCTTGTGTTGTTAATTTTCATCATTCTGACAGGTGTGAGGTGGTATCTCATTGTGGTTTTGATTGCTATTTCCCTGGTGATGAGTGATGTTGAGTTTCTTCTCTTGTGTCTATTAGCCATCTGGATGTCTTCTTTGGAAAAATGTCTATTCATGTCTTTTGCCCATTTCTTCACTGGATTGTTTTTTGGGTGTTGAGTTTGATAAGTTCTGTATAGATTTTGGATACTAACCCTTTATCAGATATATTGTTTGCAAATATCTTTTCTCATTCCGTATGCTGCCTTTTAGTTTCGTTGATTATTTTCCTTCTCTGTGCAGAAGCTTTTTATCTTGATAAAGTCCCAGTAATTCATGCTTTTGTTTCCCTTCTTTTGGTGATGTGTCTAATAAGATGTTGCTCTGGCCAAGGTCAAAGAAGTTACTACCTGTGTTCTCCTCTAGGATTTTGACAGTTTCCTGTCTTATATGTAGGTCTCTCATCCATTTTGAATTTATTTTTGTGTACGGTATAAGAAAGTGTTCCAGGTTCATTCTTCTGCATGTAGTTGTCCGGTTTTCCTAACACCATTTGTTAAAGAAACTGTCTTTTCTCCACAGAATATTCCTTCCTGCTTTGTTGAAGATGAGTTGACCGTATAGTTGTGGATCCATTTCTCGGTTTTCTATTCTATTCCATTGATCTATGTGTCTGTTTTTGTGCCAGTACCATACTGTCTTGATCACTACAACTTCATAATATAGCTCAAAATCCAGAGATACCCCCAGTTTTGTTTTTCTTTTTCAGGACTGCTTTGACTATTTGGGCTCTTTTGTGGTTTCATACAAATTTTAGCGTTGTTTGTTCCAGCTCTGCAAAGAATACTGATGGTATTTTGATAGGGATTGTGTTTTTTTTTAAGTGTTTATTTATTTATTTTGAGAGAGAGAGAAAGGGCAAGTGGGGGAGGGACAGAGAGGAAGGGAGAGAAAGAATCCCAAGCAGGCTCCATGCTGTCAGCATAGAGTCCAAAGTGGGCTCGATCTCATGAACCATGATACATGACCCGAGCTGAAATCCAGAAATCAGATGCTTAACAGATTGAGCCACCCAGGTGCCCTGTCAATCCATTGTTTTTAATAAACAAATAGCACAACAAAAAAGCAAGAAGAAAAAGGAAAGGAAGAATTTGAATGCCTGTATAATCTCTGGTCCACACTTTTTTCTTTCATCTGGATTTATTCTATCCATTTTGTTACCTATTTGGCCCCTAAAGATATTTGCATTTGTAATCTACTTTTCTGTAACATTGTATATTCTTGCCATCCATCTTGGATTTCATAGTTACAGCTGTAATTGTTCTCAAAGCAACTCAATAGGACTATGGTCCATGCTAACTCCTAACGCTGCTGTGGAATTGATATGAATTGCCTGCCATCTAAAAGTACTGTTTGGCATAAAGGAATTTAGCTAGTAAGTGCACCCAGTGAACCACCCAGCCTCTACATCTAACATGGCCATTCTGTTCTCTGCTTGTTCTTACATTTTAACTTTTATTTAAGAAGCTATATATGATAAGATTATTCATGTTCTGAAGAATTCATGAAGATTATAGGATTTAAATTTCAAGAGTTTTAATTTTTTTCTGTATCTACACAGCTAACAAATAATTCTTACGATACCTACTGTTAAAAAAATTTTCCAGGGAGGGGCACTTTGGCGGCTCAGTCAGTTGGGTGTCCAACTCTTTATTTCGGTTCAGGTCATAATCCCAGGATCGTGGGATAGAGCCCTGCTCAAAATTTGTTCTCTCTCTCTCCCTCTGTCCCTCTCCCTTGTTTGCATGCTCAGTCTCTCTCTCTGTCTCTCTCTCTCTCTCTCTCTCTCTCTCTCTCTCTCTGAAATAAAAAATTAAGAAAAATTTGTTTTCAGGTATATCTGGTTACTCTTCCCATGTCTAAATTAGGGGAAAAAAGCACTAAATTCTCCACAAATCACCTTATGTCATTCACAGAGGCCAGAAATGCCTGGGTGATATGGAATTTCCGAGGTTTTCCTAATGCCTTTCCATGTGATCAAATAGAGTGCTATGCATTGTCCAAGGTGATGTGACTAGATATGAATCTTGTCCTTTTGTTCTAGGTCCACCTAGCCAAGAGAAAAAATACTGTATTTTACAAAGGTGAAACCTCAGTAGATTTTGCTACACTTCTCAAGATAATGTCTTCATTAAAGGGTTTTCTAATAGTGATAGGTGTGCCAAAATGGAATGGGTCAATTTGTTAAATAGTGAGCTTCCTATTATCAGAGATGTTTAATCATAGTTTGGATGGGCACAGAGAGTGAAATGTACTCATTGGCATACAAGGTCACTTCCAACTCTGAATATCTGTTTCTATATAAAGTCAAGCAATATCATCTAAGGTTACTTATTCCTCTCACAAATGGAGATGACTGGTTGAGTTCTTAGTTTCTCTTTGGTTATAAAAATTTTGCATAGTGGAAAGTAGAAGTCTGGCTTTCTGGCTAGTAACTCAGATGCCCAATCCCCTAAATGCTATTCATCTGTATGTACACATAGGAAATGCCATCATGGTTGATTATACCTGGTTGACAACATCTCTGAAGTTATAGATGGGTAACTAAGGTGAATATAACTCCTAATTGGAAATCTGGAAAACTTGGTTGTTTCTCACTTTTCTTTTGTTAGTTTCATAGCACATTTTTTCATGCTTAAAATGTTAGTGGGATGCTAACTTAACATTAGTAAGTTAAAGAAAATTTCAAGGGGGAAAATTAACATTTAAATAGATTTTGATTATTACAGAAAAGACAGAATCTCCAGCCAGTGATTTGGCTTAGCTAGGAATACAAGAGTAATTAATGGTTGTCAGTATCAGAAAAGATTTTCCAGAGACAGGAACTGTCAAGGTAGGGGAGGGAGGAGAAAGATCTTCAGACCTCCAATACTTGACATGCTTGTAAAAAAGACTGTGAACATGAGAGGGAGCAGTCTTACTGGAAAATTTCCAGAAAGTAATGTATAGTCAGTTCCTGTCCATGTTGCACACCCTAACTTAGCCTAACTCCAATGCTGTGAGGTAAATACTCTTACCCTTTCTTAAGATGCCAGGAGATGCTGAGTTTTCTGCATTGCTTTGAGAGACTTGCACACCATGGGGACAAATCCTCCTACTTCTTGCCTAACCTCCTCCCTAAATATGATATAAATGAAAATCCAAGAAAGTACTACCTGACAGTATAAAATGACTGTACATTTAGGATAGTTTTGCCAACCACAGCAAGAAAGTTATATATTCATGAGAAATGGCGGCAGAAATAAACTTTGGCAATCTTTCCATATTATTCCCAATGAAAACCAGGTTTCTTTAAAATCAATGAATTGAATGTGTTTGAACAGAATGCTTTAGCACTGTCCTACATTTTAAGGAATATATGAATTTATCCGTGTAGTTTTAAAACCTACAATAACTGAACATCTATTTTGTACCAGGTATTGTACTATAGAATTACTTACATGATATGATCACGGAAAAATACTGTGCTCACTAAAATAAGTAGGAGTATTCCTTTGCCTCATACCAAAGGCCATTTATAATCTAGCTTCTCACCTATATTTTGTTTGTCAGCAAATCCTCCTCACTTTTTCCTTTGGTCATGCCTTTTCAAAACCTCCTCAGTCTTTGAAGTCTGATCCCATTTCTGCTTCTCCCTCAAAGCTTTCCTTGACCTGTTCAGCACGGAGTATTCCCTTCCTCCTTTGAGCAGGAAGTCCTTGTTATCTGCAGTACACGGGCATTTATCAAATATCGCCCAGTGCCTTCATGAGGGGTGCTGGTGTGTATGCTATCTGGCTTTGCATGTCAGTACCTCAGGCTCCCCAAGTAGATTTTGTGTTCTTTTTGTAGAACAATTCCTATAGTTTTGTGTTATGCAACTTACAGTGGAAATTCAACTAAACTGGCTGTTCTGCAACGATGAGGTGGAGTCTAATGTATGTAGAAGGGTTAAGACTTGGGTGTGTGCCTGAGAATGAGAAGTAATACTTAGCTTTGTTGATATTTCCCAGTTGCCTGGAAAAAAGGGGGTATATTCTCATATAATGTTTTATATTCGGGGTCCAAAGCACACTTTCCTAAAATGCAGTGTAGGCAGTGTCCCCCCACCTGCCCCAACAAAAACTTTTTTCACCTTTTCTCTATCCTTATCTTTTCTATTTACAGACCGACTATTTGCTTCTCATTGAGCTGCAAACATGTCTGATGAATAAGTTGTATTTCGGTTTCCTGCGGCAACTATTAGAAGTCTTTTCTGCACGGGTCTATGGTGGTCTCTTCGGGAGGTGTGCTGGGTTATGTCTGTGCCTAACCTTCCCCTGGGGGCTGAACTGAGGTCCGCATAGTGTTAAAGACGTGTACTCTAGAGGAATGTTTTGTACAGTGGGACTCCTTTGTATTAAAATAACAGCAAGACAGTCAAAAAGGGGAATTCATCATAGAGAAAGGAGACTGTTGCATGGAACCTAAAGATGGAGAAAATAGTTGGCCCTCCGGTACCATGTGGAAATGTATCTCTTACCTTTAGTTCATTCTACAGGTCTGCTTTATTCCTTTCTCTTGGTGCTGATTAGCTTCTGCTTTTTCTACCCATAGGATGAAGGATGGGGCTAACAGTTTCCGAGTTTGAAACCCTAGAGTCCAAGTTACTGAAAAACAAAACAGAACAAAACAAAACAAAAACCTGCCTTGATCCATGTCCCAATACCTGAAGAAGGACTTCAATTACTATCTTTGGCTAAGGGTCCATCCCTGGACTAATAAAATATGGTCAGACACGAAATGGTATTTTACTCTACTGTATTTCTGGGGTAATCATTTGAATGGAGGGTGGTAGGAAGGTGCTAGTACCTAAAGGTGATATGCTGGACAGATAAAAGGGTAGAGGTTTTCTGTGTTGTACATGTGCATAGAGGTAAAGAGTTTATAAGCCCCTTCCCACATGTTATCTCACGTGAGCCTCGTGACAGCAGGATAACAGAGGCAAGACAAACACTATTGGTAGGCAACTTCTACATTAACATTTTACATCCTGAAGGCATTAACGTGCTTTTAGAATTAAGTGATTTGCGCAAGATTTACAAATAATTAGTAAATTCTCTTTCCGTTGCCTAACGAAACTTTTCTTTCAAAATGTTTCTGAAATCCCACCACCTTCGCAAAGGTAGTGAATAGGAGAGCAATACTAACTTAATTTGTCTTCTCTAGAAAAAAGAGCAGGTCCAGGGAAGTGTAATTTCAGTGAATCAGGAATGAGGGAAAAGGAGAGTGAGAGAAAGACAGAAAGGAAACATAAGGGAATGAGTTACTGAGCTGGCCACAGATTTGAAATAAGCTGATTGGTTTGTATCACAGGGTATTTTCAGAGAGGCTGTGTGAAGCTACTGTGTGTGTGCCATGGGCAGGGGAGGGAAAGGAATAAAAGTTGATTCACTAGATTCTATTGTCCTTGGTCAAAGCTGGGGTTCCAGGGTTAACTTACCAGCACTTCCTGTTGTACATGGTTGGGGACACAGCAGAACCTGCTGGACAGCAGAGGAGTCCTAGGTGGAAGGAAACATACTATCAGGTCATATATGAGAGTGACACGAAGGACCAGAGGCAGCTTCGGAGGGAGTCTCCCTGGCTCAGCAGACCAGGCTCCACCATGACCTGATCTTCGGCCACAAAGGTGACAAGATACCTGAGCACATCTCCTCTCTGGGGCCTACAGGAATGCAGTTGATGCCAAGGCATCCTCCTGGGGGAACATCAGGAGGAGCTGAGGAGCTGGCTGTATGGTCTCATGTGGGGATGGTGATATCTACTCCTCGATGAAAACCCACTTCAAGCACACCCCTCCTGCACTACTCCAGACTTGATCAGTCCCATCTATATGTTCACACTATTCTTCACATGAGTATATACATGTTTAATTCAATTATTTATTCAGACTTTTTTCTTTTCCTAGAAAGGATTTTTGTGAGACTGAGTAATGTCGATTCATTAATACAATAGTTTATTGAATACCTACTATGTGCTAGGCACTATTTTCAGGGGTAGGGATAAAATAGTGATAGGTACAAATCTTTAACTTTTTGAAGCTTACCTTTTAATGTGTGTGTGTGTGTGTGTGTGTGTGTGACTAATAAAGAAATAAGCAAAATATATATTATGTTAGATACTTTTAAATGCTTTGGAGGAAAATAAAGCAGGAAAGTTAGATAGGAAGAGCCGGGGTGGGTAGTGAGTATTGTATGTTAAGTAGGGTGTCAGGGAAAACTTCACCAGAGTGAGTGATATTACAGCAAGAGCAGGTATGGATACCTGGGAGTGAGGGAGTGAGTTGCAGAGACAGAGAAAACCAAGTGCACAGGCATTAAGCATGCTGGGTGTTTTCCAAGAAGGCCAGGGAGACCAGGGTGACCAAAGCAGAGTAAGGGAGAAGGAGATGAGAGAGAAGAGAACAGATGCAGAGAGTTAATGTGGAGCTAAATATCTCAGGACATTGAAATGACTTTGGCTTTCACTTGGAGAGGGATGGAGAAGCAATAGAGCTTTAATCAGAGAAGAGAGCTGACTTCCATTTCAACAGGGTCACTCTGGCTGAGAGTAGAGTATAAAGGGACAAGAGCTGAAGCTGAGCGTAAGGAGCTTACTGGGGCAACTCAGGTGGGCAGTGTTGATTGTTTGGACAAAGATGGCAGCAGAAGAGGTGGTGGGAGACAGTGTGATTCTAGTTTAAAGACGGAATTGACAGAATCTATTATGGATGAGCAACAACATCCGAGATTAGAAATCAATCATTAAGAAGATGATTCCAGGTTTTTGGCCTGAGCCAAGATGACAGAAGGAAAAAAAAAAAAAATTAGAGGGAAGATTAGTTTGGACAGGAAATGGCTCTCAGACATCCAAGTGGAGTTGTTGAATTGACAGTGGATTTAGGAGACTGAAGTTCAAGGAAAAGTTCATGGTTAGAGATATAAATTGGGAGCCATTGGTATGACATTAAAGGCCATGGTACTGGGTTAGATCACCGCGTGAATGAATGTAGCTAGGAAAGTGAAAGGGACAAAAAACTGACTCCTAGACCATTCCACTCTAAGGGATTAGGAAGGTGAGGAGGACCAAAAAGCAGACACAGCAAATGTGGCCATAAAGTAGAATGAAAACCAGAAGAATGTGGTTTCTGGAAGCCAAGACAAAAAGGTGTTTTGAGAGGCAGGGCCTTGGCCAAAATGTTGCTGACAGAGGTGTTGAGAACAGACCTTTGGGTTTAGCAGCATGGAGATCATTGGTGACCTTGAGCAGTCCACTACAGCAGAGCAGGGCAAATGCCCGAATGGAAGTCCAAAAGAGAATGGAGGGGAGAGAAATCGGAAGAAATAAATATAGGCAGTTCTTTAGAGTTTTGCTTTAAAGGGAAGGAGTACAAAGAGGGTGGTGGCTGGTGGGACAGGGAAAATAAAGAAGTGTGTGTTAAGGGCCTGTTCATATGCCTCTTGGCAGTGTCCGCTACAACTTACTGGCAGAACCAGGCAGAAAAGGAATGATTGTGAGAAAAATGAACAAAATACCCCTACAGCCAGGTCTGCACGGACCACTGAACCGACCCACACACGGTTCACCTTACCAACGAGGAAACGTCCTGCGGAAGTGAAGGTGCCTGGGTTAGGCCTTATAGACCGAACACCTAAAGGGTTCAGATTCAAAAAGCAGAAATAATAAGCCTGTCAAATAGCAGTGTGGAGGTTCCCTCTACTGATCTGCGACGCCAAAATGTGGTCTGGTGGCATTTTCTGAGAGATTCATTTGGAGTGGCAGTTTCACAGAATCATCACCCTCATCCTCACTAGCAAACAGTACGTAAGTGCCTGATTTCCCTACCACCTCATACATTAAAACAGAGGGCCCGTTCCCTGGGTGAACCGGTGTGGTAACGAGAAGTAGTGAGAGGCCTGAAGGTCAGGGATGGGGAAAAGGCAGGGATCCGGTAGAGGCAGGTGGCTCTTGCCAAACCATCCCGCCCCAGTTCCTGATTTTCACCCTGGCTGTCCAAGCGCGGGAGTGCACGACTCCTCCGCGGCTTCTTCCTCCTTTGCCCCTTGAGCTCCGTACTTCTTTTGCTGTTCTCTCTCAACGCAGGGGTGGTTCCGAAGATCGGCCCTGGCCCCTACCTGGCCCCTACCACCGCCTGTAGGCGCGCGGGAAGCGGACTGAGACCCCCTGAAACTCCAGTGGGGGCAGGACCCGGCGTTCTGAGCATGTGCGAGCAAGCCGGGAGGCTAGGGCGGATTCAGCGGGGTGGGGGCCCCCTCAGGTCTCTGTGCTAAGCGCGGAGCAGGGGCGCGGCGGAGCAGGAGCGCGGTGAGCGCAGGACCGGCCAGCACTCTCCGGCGCCGGGATCCCGCGCCTAGGGCGCAGCGGCTGCGCCCTACCCTCCGGGCGTGGGCGAGCTGGCCGCGTGTGCCTCCCTGCTTGACGCGTGGGCGAGCCAATCAGGACCAGCGGTCCAGGCTGCCATGTGACGGGCGAGGCGGCTCCTTTCCCCAGCGCGGCCAGAGGGAGGAGAGAACCGGGGCTCGCCGCGAGCCTTCGAGAGCAGCGGTCGCGGAGGCGGCGGCGGCGGCACAGGCTCGGGCCAGCCGCGCGCGCATCCCCCGGCGCCCTGGGCGGCGGAAAGCTCGGCGGGCCGCGGGAGCCCACGACACGAGTGGACAAAGCAAGATGGCAGGGATCTTAGCCTGGTTCTGGAACGAGAGGTTTTGGCTCCCACACAATGTCACCTGGGCGGACCTGAAGAACACGGAGGAGGCCACCTTCCCGCAGGCTGAGGACCTCTATCTTGCCTTCCCCGTGGCCTTCTGCATCTTCATGGTGCGGTTCATCTTCGAGAGGTAAGAGGGGCTGGAGCGCTCCTCCCCTCCCCCTTCACACACACTCACACACACACGCACACGCACCCGCGCGCGCACATTCGCGCGCACACGCACCCTCGCGTGCTCTGTGGCGCACGCACCCGCGCCCCCAGCGCTCGCGCTCGCGCCTCCAACCTTTGTGTTCGGGGAAGGGGTTGTTGACCCTTCAGCCCGGCTGCCGTTCGGGGCGCCAGGGAGGATCTGGCTAGCCTACGGATTTCCTCCGGGGCGCCGGGGAGGGGCCGCGGAGCGTTGGGGTCGCCCCCCGCACTCCTCCTGGGCCCGCTCTCTCCCGGCCGCGAGCGCCGGCGAACAAAGGTGAGCGCCCGGCGGCCTCGGGACGCGGCGCACTCTGAGGGGTTGGCCCCTGTGCGCCCCGCGGGCGGCCGCGCTGCCGGGCAGGGCTCCCGGCCGAGGCTCGTCGCCACCCACCTGACAGCCTGGAGCGCTGCGGACGCGCGGCCCGGAGGGCGGAGGGACCGCGCACACACCTCCAGTCCTTTCGCCCAAGCACGCGGATTGTGGGGACTGTGCTTCGAAACAATTCGCCGGGGACTCCTGGGCTTCTGGCCGCTAGTTGGTTTCTACTCGTGACACTATCAGGCCCACAGTCCTGGGAGATAGATGACAACAGTTTTTAGGCTTCCAGCACTCCTGGTCATTAGCGGTTTTCTTAAAAGAGATTATGACGAGACGGGTGCACAGCCTGCAACGTGGTGATATTAAATTGATAAGATGCTTCCTGTGAATAACCATAAACTTTTGTGCCAAACGCACTTAAAACATTTTAAGGAGTTGTTATTTATCGTTTGTATAATTTCCGGATTTGGTTGAGTGGCCCCACTGTGTCCCGAACAAACTTGTGTTACTCTCATTCAATCAGTCTTAGTCACAAAACTCGATTTTGCGTGCTGTGCACTCTCCGGGTGCTATTGAAACAAAAGCAGGACAGCGGCACACACTTGTTTTCCTCTACTGAGAACCTCACCTCCCCTTCCTCTCCTCTCTCCGCCCCCCATTCATCGGTGAGGCTGAATTCCTCAGATGATGGAGTTTATACCCCATTTCCCACGTCCACTCCACCACTCGTCTCCTACCCCCAACTCACCTTGTTTTTGTTTCTGAAGCTTTTGCTGTTATATTGTTTGCTGTTTCTGTTTGCCTGGCACCACTCTTGAGGATGGCGGAGTTTGTCTTTTGTGTCATTTGTTGCTGGGTATGGCAGCAGAAAAAGCTTCGTGGGAACAAAAAGTATCTTTTGTTTAAGGAAGGTGTGTTTTTCAGTGGGCGATAACTGTTGCTTGCGAACCAAGCCGCCGGTTCACATGCAGAGATTGAAATGCACGAAGGAACAGATTTAAAGACGTATTTTAAAATGACTGCAATCCAGCGCAGATACCTCACTGATCCTATCTAGCGCTGAGGCTTACTGTGAAAAAGTGGGTGTGTTTGTAGGTTTGGAGTTGCTTCTACAGCAGATGTTTACTTACAGAAAATAGGAACTGCTATCTAACTTCACAGTCTCTTCAGAAACAGCCTCTCGGACCTGCAGGAGCTTCTCTACTGATTGATACTTAGTAGGGGCTCCGCACACCATTGCGTAAGAACATCTGATCAATTCTGGACGGGCTCACTTGTAGTCAGGTAATGCATTTGAAAGAGGTGTAGTCTTAACGTTTTGGATAACAAAAGCATGTCAGCTAACGACCTTTGTGCAGAAAGCTGATTCCAAGTTCTTTAGATTGGAAAAAAGTAAATTTGGTTTTGTACTTAAACTTTCTCTGCCTTAAAAAAAAAAACCAAAACCTAAAAACAAATGTAATTTAAGTTGAAAACTGGAAGTTTGTTGTTCTTCTTCCTGGACAGTTTTTTCTTCCTTTGTGTAATCTCTTGACTGGACTTAGACTTTGTACAAAAGGGTCAGCTGCTTTCAACTATCAGTCACAGCAAATGTCATATTGTAACGCAGAGAGTTTTTCAGTTACTTTCAGGCCGTTGGTTCACGTAGAAGTGAATTTCATGGCAAACTGAGAGTTTGTGATTGATGTTCAGAAGAATACTCCAGTATGGCCCATATACCACAGGATGCTATACTGACTCTTGGAAGGATGTCTACTTTGTTTCTATAGTGGCGTCGGCCCTGTCTTAACCATTCAGACTCTCAGTTCCCTGAAAATCCAAGTGTATAATTGCGTCCAGAATTACAAGTTGTGCATGTTTCTCCTCTCCTCACACCTAAGGAGCCCATTCTGGTATCCTGCTTGTGGCCTTCGTCTCAGCATCCACCAAGGGCCTGAATTTGAATCAGCTGAAATTGTTATTCATGATATGACTCACTTTCCGTCCTCTTCTAACATGGTGTACTTAAATCTTTCTTTTGCTGTATTCTGTAATGTATAGCATGATTTAAAGAAGCCTGTTGTGAGTCCCTTTACAAAATGAAATGCCTTTGTAATAGAAATAATTCCCTCTGGATTCTCTTCCTTTTCTTAAAATTTATTTTTCATTTTTGGGGCACTTGGGTGATTCAGCCAGAGGAGCATGCAACTCTTGATCTTGGGGTCGTGAGTTTGAGCCTCACGTTGGGTGTAGAGATTACTTAAATAAATAAACAAATATTTTTAAAAATTTACTTTTCAGGATTCTATTCTTTTTATGCTTCTGTTGTTACTTATTTCAAAGCTGAGAACATATCTATGAAATACCTGATTATCCAAGATCTTTATTTCCATTAAATGGGGTCTGTAATGCACTTGTTGAGGCCCAAATTGTGAATTTGAATACATTCTCCTCAGACTTATGTTTTTCTCTCCATAAAGAGAAACACTAAGGAATAGAGTGGATTGAGCTTTGCTCCATTAAACAGGCTTATTTTTTTGTTTGCACACCACTGTTGGGGTGTTGACAGTGGAGGCATTGGTGGCCAGAATGATACCGTGTTATGGTACCATATGGGCAACAATATGGACACTCAGCATGGTTGGTTAAAAATGGAGCAGGCTAAATTCAGTGACTTTCGACTGAATCTGTGAATAGTCCAAAGCTGGGTGGTTTTTAGCATTGCCTTTGTACCGCACTTAACCCTCGGTAGGACCAGAAGGGCCATTATAGATATGACTTGATTGACAAAGTAAAAGATCTGTTGTTAAAAAAAAAACAAAAAACAAAAAAACAAAACTTCATGGTTTCTCCTAGAATGAAAATTGTAGGGTATACCGTTATATTATGTTGTTGGCTTGATGACAAGGAACAAAGTAATATTTATTATTTCAAATTAAAAAACTTTAATTTCAGTGTAGTTAACAGTATTATATTAGTTTCAGGTGTACAATATAGTGATTCAACAGTTCTACACATTACTCAGTGCACACCATGACCAAAATATTATTTAATAATGTAACATTATCGGGGCGCCCGGGTGGTTCAGTCGGTTGAGTGTCCGACTTCGGCTCAGGTCATGATCTCACAGCTCATGAGTTCGAGCCCCGCGTCAGGCTCTGTGCTGACCGCTCGGAGCCTGGAGCCTGTTTCAGATTCTGTGCCTCCCTCTTTCTCTGCCCCAATCCACTCGCATTCTGTCTCTCTCAAAAATAAATAAACATTAAAAAATATAATGTCACATTATCATATATTTTATGAATTTTCTTGATTTAATGCTTGTTTAGGCTTAGTGAGCCTTTCTCTGGAATTATAATAAATACTTCTTCCAGATTCACTTGTTAAAATATATTGCTATAAATTACTATCTCATGAAACTCTGCGCAGGCTAAAAGTCATTTTTTGCAGGTAGAAATTAGTTGTCTAAGAATAAAGAGATTTTCTTCATACAAGTATTTTAGCCAATGGTTTCTTTCTTGTATTTTTTCAATTATGATTTGAATGAAAATAATTATTTGGACTGTTATCATTTGTGCTTCAAAAAAACTACCATATTTCAGAATAATCAACAAAGAAGATTCTTAGAGAAATCACTTGCTCTCTTTACTCAGACCCAATTTAGGTGGACCCTAGAGTAGACCTGACACCTCTTGTGATGACCAGATAATAAATGAGAAACTCATCCCTGTCAGGTTGGCTCTCAAAGTGCCAAGCTATGAGAGAACTGTCATTTTCCAGGAGGCTGACACCGGTCTCGCCTGGCTCATTCACTTAAAAGACCTGCTGCCCTCAAACCTTCAAAAAACAACAGTGTCTCATTAGTGTCAGAGGGAAGGTCTGGCCAATGGGCTTTTTCTTACCGATTTCCTTAGTGTCTTTTCCTTGCTAGGAGCCCTGGGTAAGGTCCTGGAAGGGAAGAGAAGGGGAGGTGAAGGGGGAGGAGGGAAGGAATATGAATGAGAAAGTATTCCTGACCTGATGGTTAGAGGCGAGAGAGGAGGTGTGAGTGAATGTCCGCCAGGAAAAAGCGGTGTGTCAGGTGAATTTGATTTCTGAAGGTTGTTCCTGTAAAGTCCCTCGTAATGAAGAGACTGGATGTCTTCTGATATATTTTGAAAGAGTTTGCGGTGGACTGGATGTTTCTGTCCCTCAAAATTCATATGTTGCAATCCTAAACGCCAAGGGGATGGTATTAGGAGGTGGGGACTTTGGGAGGTGATTAGGCCATGAGGGTGGAGCCTTTGTGAATAGGGTTAGTGCCCTTATAAAAAAGGCCGAGAGAGCTCCTTGCCTCTTCAGCCATCTGAGGACACAATAAAAAGATGGCTCTCTGTGAACCTGGGTTATTCTCACCACATCCCAAATCTGCTAGTGCCTTGATCTTGGACCTCCCAGTCTCCAAAACTGAAAAATAAATTTCTGTTGTTTATAAGCCACCCAGACTATAGTATTTTGATATAGCTGCCTGAATGGACCAAGACAGAATATTTGGTAACAGTTTGCATACGAAAAGTTCCTTTCGTGCAGTCAACCTTGGACATTTAACTCTCTAAATGTACCTGTTTTCCTTGTTCAGTATGGTGTGATTCAGATTAAAACTATGGATCCCTGCTTTGCTGGACTGGTGTTAGAGGCAAGAGTCGGTGTCAGAAGTAATAGGTTGCCTCCTACAATTAGTGACTGGGAAAGGAAAATTGGATTACAATGGCTGCTCTGTTGGAAAACAACCTGAAATCAAAGGGACTGTATTCGCAGACCTGTAGTACAGCTTTCTCATCTTGCAGAAAAAAGGTTTGCATTTGTAGGGTGCAATCCTTTAGCTATTTGTAGTAGATTGCTTTATGGATAAAAAACATCACGTTACTTTTAATGGACAGTGCCTTAGAATGGTGAGGAAAGCAGGTAAGAAAACTGCAAATTATTACAAATGATTTAATGCCATCAAGGATTAATGACACTAGCACTTTGAGTTCACTTATGACTTTACTGCGGAAAGTGTCTTCATGGACAGGGTTACATTTTTTTCTGCTGGATCCTCATTTGTAAGTGGTTTCGCTTCTGTGATGGGGAAAGGCAGGTGTCAGTGGAAAGGAAATAAGGTGTAAAGTGAATTTCTTCCATCAGCAAACCTGTTCCATGGCTTATTTGGAGATCACTGCACTGCCCTCAGGCACTGTTCACACTTTGTTGGTGAGCATGAGAATCTAGGACCATTTTGTACATAGAAGATTGTTAAGTGTTTATTACATGTGCTTAAATTCCTGTTCCTATCACCAGGCCAGGCTAGATTTTCTTACAGAGTTATGACTCTAAAAATTTTACTGTTTTCCCCCCCTCCCGCCTTCATTTGATCAGTTAATTTCGTAGATACTTTTGAGTCAGGATGTTGGGGTTCCAGATTTTGTTTGCCGGTAACTAGTTGTATCATTTAACGTTTCTAGGGGGTTATTTTTTTTCTTTAAAAAAATTTTTTTAATGTTTATTTATTTTTGAGAGAGAGAGACAGACAGACAGAGAGTGAGTGGCGGAAGGGGCAGAGAGAGAGGGAGACGCAGAATCTGAAGCAGGCTCCAGGCTCTGAGCTGTCAGCACAGAGCCCGATGCGGGGTGTGAGCCCACACACTGAGAGATCATGACGTGAGCCGAAGTTGGATGCTCAACCAACTGAGCCACCCAGGTGCCCCTCTTTTTTAAGAAATTTATTTATAAAAATAAGTATAAACAAGATGGCTTCTCATAGCATGAAGATCCTTCCAGCGATGCCCTGAGAACCTTTATTCCTAACTAAGATTTTATCCTTTGGTCTTTTACCCTCCCCTTTAAAAGAATAATCTCGCAGCCTCTTTTGTTGTCACTCTTACCTGCTGTCATAATTTTCATTGACATCATACACCTTTGCTTCTGCTTGATTGAACACAAAATGGTAATTTTCACCGTTTCTTTTGGGGTTGCTCATTAGTACTGCTGTGGATGGTTGATTGCCAGGGCACACAGTCTGAAGTTGACTTGGTGCTCACTGTCTTTTTTCTTATGTTTGACTATTGAAAATGACTGCGGCTTTTAATGAATAACTTTTTAATTTTAATTTTGAAAGTAGTAATAACAACTGATAGGTATTTCCTAAGATGAGCTTCTTACTTTACATGGTCTACTTATTTAATCCTTTCCTAAATCCTGGGAGGTAGATACTAATTTTCCCAATATTTTACAGATGACACTAAGAGTTGAGAATTTAGGAAATATACCTAGCTCACCATAGCTTAAAATAGCAAGGTAAGCATTAGGAACCAGGTTTCTTGATCTCCTAATAATTTTGGTGATTTTAAAAATTTTCTTAAAATTTTTATTTTATTTTAAAGAGAGAGTGAGGGGGAAGGAGGCAGAGGAAGAGAGACAGAGACAGAGAGAGAGAGAGAGAGAGAGAGAGAGAGAGAAAATCCTGAACAGGCGAGATCACATTGTATATGTACCATAATTATTTTAACTAGTCTGCGTATTGTTGTTGGACATAATAGGCTGTTTCCAGTTTGTGTATGTAAATCTTCCAACTCCTGATGACTTCCTAAGTAATGTTTCTTAGAAGTGGCATTTCTAAGCCCAAGATGGTAAATATCTTAGTGTTCTTTTTTTTTTTTTTTTAATTTTTTTTTTCAACGTTTATTTATTTTTGGGACAGAGAGAGACAGAGCATGAACGGGGGAGGGGCAGAGAGAGAGGGAGACACAGAATCGGAAAGAGGCTCCAGGCTCTGAGCCATCAGCCCAGAGCCCGACGTGGGGCTCGAACTCACGGACCGCGAGATCGTGACCTGGCTGAAGTCGGACGCTTAACCGACTGCGCCACCCAGGCGCCCCTATCTTAGTGTTCTTGATAGATACAAATGGCGAAATTGGTGTCCAGAAAAATTATATCCATTTGCACTTCCTTACCAGCATCCAAAGTATTATCAT
The DNA here is from genome assembly GCF_018350155.1 of Leopardus geoffroyi. Taxonomy (NCBI): domain Eukaryota; kingdom Metazoa; phylum Chordata; class Mammalia; order Carnivora; family Felidae; genus Leopardus; species Leopardus geoffroyi. The sequence continues at coordinate 157,707,210 of NC_059328.1, forward strand.
TTGAGGAAATTTTTGCTTTGCAAGCTGAAAAAAAATTACTGCTGTAATGTGAGTATGTTTTTATGTTATTCATTATGTTATTTCAAATATTTACTAATCATTTGTATTTCATTTTCTGTGAACTTGTGTGTGTTTTTTTATTGGGATGAACCTTCCAACTTTTTTGGTAGGAAAGTGGTGGCCTTTGAATTTTTTTTTTTTTTGTTTTAGTGCAGAATGGTCTTGTTTATACTCTTTCTCCTTTCTGCTTTCAGCCTCTCGCCCACAACCTGAGTATTCATCATCAGGCAGGAAGCTTCTCAGATTCTTCCACACAGTGGAAGGGATGCAGTCAAGAGGATGAAGTGGGATAATATCCTGACTTTATTTTGGAGAGTGAGGCATAAAGAAAGGGCTGGGAGGAAGGTTGAGGAATTCAGAGTGAATGGGTTTTTATTAAGGAAAACTCATAGATCTAAACTCTTATATTGTTTCTCTGAACGTTTGGTTGAAAGTGACTTATTAGACACTAATCGTTAGGGAAATACAAATCGAAACCACAGTGAGATACCACCTCATACCCATTAGGATGGCCACTATCAAGAAAAATAAAAAATAAAAAAAAGAAAGAAAAGAAGACAGATGTTGGTGAGGATGTAGAGGAATTGGAACCCTGTGCATTGTTGGTGGGAAGTGTACAGCTGCTATAGAAAACAATACGGAATGTCCTCAGAAAATTAAAAATAGAATTACCATATAATTCCGCTTCTGGCACATGCCCCAAAGAATCGAAGGCAGAGTGTCAAAGAGATATTTGCACACTTGCACTCTTAGCCACATTATTCACAATAGCCAAAGGGTAGAAACAACCCTAGTCCATTGACACATGAATGGATAAACAAAGTGTGGTACGACCATTCAGTAAAACATCAGTCAGCCCTAAAAATGAAGGAATTCTGACACATGCTACAGCGTGGATGAACCTCAAGGACATTATGCTAAGTGGAATGAACTGGTCACAAACAGACACGCCGTATGATCACACTTATATGCAGTACCTAGGGTAGTCAGATTCATAGAGGCAGTAAGTGGAATGGTGGCCAGGGGCTGAAGAGAGGCAGAAATGACGAGCTAATGTTTCATAGGTGTAGAGTTTCGTGTTTGCAAGATGAAAGGAGTTCTGGAGATGGATTAGATTGGCAGTGATGGTTGCTCCGTGTGAGTGTGCTTGATGCAAGTGCACACTTAAAAATGGTTAAGATGGTAAATTTTATGTGTATTTTACCACAACTAAAAATAATAAAAATGTAAAGGTTCACTGACTTAAAAAGGTCACTTACTAGAAATAACTGGTTTCATTTTCTAGGCTTGACAGATTTCTAGTCCTCTTGATCTCAGTTTCATCAAGCACTGTTTTGTTTCTGGGTTTGTTTTCTTTTAAAATACATAACCCCTTTGTGGTCTAGCAGAGCCCTTCTCTCCAGAATCATCTGGAATGGTTTGGTGGGAGGTGAGGGGTGATGGAAGGGAGGTTAAAGTCCAGAGAGCTCTTACATACCCGGGCCTTTTGGGGAGGTCCTTCAACCAAACAACTTTCTTCAGTCTGTGTGTTAATATGACAATTTAATAATAGTAAAATGGCAGGTACAGAAGTGAATACAGTGTCTTTAGAAAAGCCTACTGCACAGTTTCAGAGGATACAGCCCTAGGATTAAAGGCATTCTAGTGAGTTCACGATCCACTTAAAGCAAACCAGGATGATAGGATAAAATTCTAGTAAGGCGAGTGGCCTGGGCCACAGACATATCCTATGGAAACTTTTCTGTGGAAGATCAGATCTGACACTCTTCTCTGTCATTTTAAATTTATAGCCATGTTAGAGGTGCCTAGGTCGCTTAGTTGGTTATACATCTGACTCTTGATCTCAGCTCAGGTTCTTGATCTCAGGGTCATGAGTTCAAGCCCTGTGTTGGGCTTCGTGCTGAACATGAAGCCTACTAAAAAAAATAAGAATAAATTTATACCCATATTGTAAGCAAATGATTTAAATACTCAAAAATCTGAACATGATTTTACTCAAATGCTGTGTACTATAAGGTAATTGATAGTAAGCATTGGCAGGTTCATATTATTGAAAAGTAGTTTTCAAAGTTTGTGCAAATGTTTGGTCTTTTTTGTACAAAACGCTGCTTCCCATAATTTATCTCTGAAAATATTTGGGACAGGTTTTTTTTTTTTTTTTTTTTTTTTTAAGGAGAATGTTTTTCCTCTCAGCACTAGCCTTCACAGTGGACTTGTCTTGAACCACTCCTGCTTCCCATTCCTGCTTTTGCTTTTATTACCTCAGTATTGGATTGTGTGGCTTGTTTTGGCAGGGGTGGAGTTAAAGATACACAAATGGTTTGTCATTACAGGAAGGATGAATTCATTCCTTTACTAGGTAAGCTCGTTCACACAGTGACCCAGGAATAACATGCCAGGGTCTACATAAATGTCACATCTTATCTTTGAGGTTTTCAGGTTAGAAAGCTATTGTTGCTGTCCTGAAGCTGTGATTGAGATGGTCTCTCCCCTCCCCTTTCTCTTCCTCTTTCTCCCTCTCTCCTCCCCTTCCTTTCTTCTCATCACTTGTACCTTTAAAAACACAAGGAGGACTTGAGAGCACAGGAGGAGCAAAGTGTTAAGTGTGACGGGAGGGGATAGAGAAAACCATGTAAAGTCTTGCCTAGGGACACTTTGGCAAGTATCTGAGTAAAAGCTGCCAGCTAGTCTAAGTGGCTCTGTAGATCTTGTCTTCATAGATCACCATTTCAAAGCAGAATGTAGTGACTGGGTGGTTTAAGCAGAGTGGCAGTTTGGGACACAATAGCTTGAGTGAAGGGAAATTGAGAACCCAGCAACCGGTCACTGAGGCTACATAGAGATAAGAGAGTATAAGGGCTTTATGTGTCAGAGGATGTGTTTATTTTTGAGTGTGTGGGTAGACTCAAGGGTGACAGTACATTTAAATTGTTCCTGTTTTGTACATTTTTTGCAGCTAATTACAGATGTATATCCCTAATTCCTAGAATTAAAAGGAAAATGGATGAGATATAGAGACTGTGAAACTTGGGTTAAAATGCAGCCCCTGCCGTTTATCAGCTATGTAGTAGCAGACGGCATACCTTCTGAAATTTGATGTCTTTACTTGTAAAATGGGGAGTATATCTACTTTGTGATATTGGAGGACTGTGAAAATCCATTTAAAGGGGGCTCAGTAAACACTGGTTCTTAAAAATACACGTTGTGTAAAAAATAATTGATACCATAATACAGTATTTAGTACCTACTTGAGAAGTAATGCTCTGAGATGTGATTTCATGTGTTAGGTGTGTTGGGGGGGGGAGGTTGAGAGGTAGGGAGAGAGTGCAGTTCGTGGGGACAGTAGGACCTGTTTATATATGTGATCCTGAAACTGGAGGATTTACGTGTTCTGTTGAGGAGTAATTATTTAGGGTTTTACTGGAGCCCTAATCCCATCAGCACTATGCCTATTTAGGGAGGAGAATGCTTCTTAGCCTCTTCTTCTCAACTGTTAATATTGATGCGGATTTTAGGCCAGTGATTTGTTTGTATTTGGGGACAGAAAACTATGTCTAATGGTGGGATTTTAGACAGGTGATGGGCAGCTTTGTACCACTTGGAGCCTGAAGCTTTCTCTGGGGGCTGTGCCTTTGCAGAAGGCCCAGGAAGATGGCCTTTCTCTGGTTAGAGAGAGACAACTCTGACTCTGGTTAGAGTTTTCACAGGAAGCTGCCTTTCAGGGGAGGGATGCCTTAGGCAAGTATGCCAGTCTGTCCCCCACTGTCCCATCTGGCCCCGACGGTCCTTTTTTATTGCACATAGACTCAAGGGAAAATTGATTGGGTATTCAGATATTGGTTATGGCAAACATCAATTTGGCCGTTTCTATTGATTTGAGGACCTGAGCTGAATTCTGGCCATGCCACCTACAGCTGAAGATCTGGGAGCAAATTACTTCATCTCTCCGTGCTGTTTCCAACTCCTAGGGCTGTGAAGATTAGATGAGATAACACATGCATTGTGTTTAGAGCATTGCCTAGTTTACGGATGTAGTGTTTCCTGATTCTTTAGGTTTATTCAAGGTACACACAAGGTCCTGCCCCCCAACCCCCAAGTCACTTTCTGATTGTTGGAACCCTGATTTCCAGAAATGAGGCTTTATCATTAAAATTCTGAAACCCTCAGGGCACCTGGGTGGCTCAGTTGGTTGAGCGTCCAATTTCAGCTCAGGTCATGATCTCACAGCTCTTGAGTTCGAGCTCTGTGCTGACAGCTCAGAGCCTGGAGCCTGCTTGGGATTCTATGTCTCTGTCTCTCTCTCCCCCCTCCCTCAAAAATAAACATTAAAATTTTTTTTAAAAAATAAGGTCTCTGAACCCCTTTACTGGCATGAACACATATGATAGACATACCTGCTTTTTACTGTTTGGGTTTGGGTTTGGGTTTACTTTCCCTCATATCTTCTCCTCTGTCTCTGTCCTTGTCTCTCTCTTTTTTCCCCTCCAAGGAAAGTTCTGATACTTCTAATTGCAGTTAGCAGAAAACAACCCTTAGCAACTTAGTGAAGAACTAGGCCTTGTCTACCTCACACTCGTGTAATGCACTTTGCTGAGATTGTATGTTAATATTTAGGTGGCTCAGAAATATATTTTTTTTCCTAGTAAGAGCCTCCCAGAAAAAGGAAAACCTTGAGACTAATTATCAATTTCTTTCAGAATTTTAAGCCTAGTGGATTATCTTAATTTGATCCTTAAGAGAAACATTCAGTGTAGCATCCCTGGGATCGTATTTATGAAAATGCAGACATTCAAAATGGGCTGAAAAATAATAAATACATGTATTTTTTCTGTAAGAGAAACCAGCCACCCCAGATTTTAACTTCCATTGGTGTGAATGTGGCTAACCTCGCCTGACCAAATTCATTTAGAAGGCCTTTGAGGCTGCTTTCCACTTCAGGCACCTTGTTAGCTCTGCACAGCTGAAAAATAATTCATAAGTAGTTTGCTGTGTAAATCGTTGAACAAGCCTGTAAATTTTTTTAGGCATTGATGGAAGATATCTTAGGATGATCAAATATGACATTTGTGGTGGGTTTGCCTTTTAAAGGAGGAAGTAAGGCAAAGATGAAACCACAATGCTGTAGAATGACAAATTACCCAAAACTGCTTCTATTTTAATTCGGTAGTAGTTTAATAGAGCCATAGACTTTCTACTTAGAAAGGAAATTGAAAACTCATTCACTTAAAAATATGAGTCTATTGTGCGTCACACCAGTGATGTACCAAAGTAGGGGATGGTGGGGAGGTAGTCTGACCCAGGGCGTGCAGTTAGGGGGTACGTGCAATGAGGAGGTGCAATACCTCTAGATTAAAAAAAAACAAAATTGACTGAAAGTTGGTCTGCTTTTTATTAGCACCATGTGAAGCCAATTCTAAACATAGACTGGGAGAGTGTAAAAACACCCCTCCTCACCAGGGCACGCTGCTCCTACCACTAGCCCTTCCCCCAGCCTCTGGAAACACCACTGCTAGATGCTGTTTTAGGGCACAGATGTTCTGAAAACCACACTTTGAGAAATACTGGCCCAGCTACAAATCTTCACCTCCCACTTTATATATTGGGATTCTGAAGCCTGTAGAGATGAAGCGACTTGGCCTGTGCCATCCACCCAGGTCCTGGCAGAGCCTGGCTGCTCTGAACTCCCATGGTGCCAAAGTCCAGTGATCAGCTGGTTTCAGTTTACTTGTGGCTGTCCCAGGAAACGCCTCCGGCCAGATGAATTTGGGACAGTTGTTCACCCCACCTGATCGTTGGCCCTGTTATCAGCGGAGGGTGGTCTGGTCATCAGCTGAGGGTGATTTCACAATGATAATGGCTACTCTGGCTCTCCCTGAGGGTGAATTAGTGTAGTGGTGGGAAGAAGATTCTCTGGTGATTGAGATGTACTGCCTGCCCTCTGTCAGTGGACCACATTTCGTGGCTTTTCTTTTTAATTTTCTTTTTAACGATTTTATTCATCTTTGAGAGACAGAGCATGAGCAGGGGAGGGGCAGAGAGAAAGTGAGATGCAGAATCCGAAGGCTCCAGGCTCCGAGCTGGCAGCACAGAGCCCGAAGCGGGGCTTGAACCCACGAACCCTGAGATCATGACCTGAGCTGGAGTCGGACACCTAACCGACTGAGCCACCAGGCGTCCCTCATGGCTTTTTTTTATAAAGGTGATTGAAGGGCTCCCCATTAAGTGTGGGTTGGCGCTCCAGAGGGCGGAACTCAAGTGTGCAGACACCCAGGGCCAGCTCTTGGTGTGGTGGTTCCTCCCGAGCACATTCTCCTGAACCACTGAGATCATACCCACGCTTTTGTTTTCCTCCCACTTCCACCCACACTTAAATGGCTGCCTGCAGGATTGTACAGGGACTGGGGAAGAGGACAAAAATAGATGCACAAGTGGTGGTTTTTAACCAGCAGTTATTTCTAAGGAGTGCTCAGGCAGTCAAGCGGTTTTTTGTGTATGTATTTTATGTGCATGGTGGTGTTGAGTTTTACTCTGTGGAATGCTTCCTTTTGCTAGCGTTAGGTGGCTGTGGTTTATTTGAGATAACTGGGCTCTTGAAATAAATATTGCTGTGAATTATATCTTAAGAGTTGAACAAGGGAAGTGTTAAAAAAATGCCGGTGCTCGGACATTGCCTTGCTTGGAGGTAGGTAAGCAGGCGGACAGGCTTGCAGTGTTAGGACCTGTTTACATCTGGACGCAGAGTCAAGCCTTGAAAGATCAGGCAGAGGGCACCTAGTCACCAACTTACCACAGCCTCTCACTCCTTTGAACTTCTACCTCCTTTTTGCTTAGTGCTTCCATATCTTCTGTTTGACTCTTCCTCTTGCTTAGACCCTACTCTGTGTTCAAATCTAAGGTAGCCTGCGTAAACGGAATCTCTTGATTGGTTGACCCCCTTACCTTTTTGGTCCTGAGCCCTGTGTTACCAGCTGTTCTGTTATTCTTGCATTTCCCAGGGCCATAGCAAGTTTGGGCCAAGTCTATTTAGAAGGATAGTTAATGAGCACTATCAGCTTGTACTTTACTAATTTAATTAAATTTAATTTTTTAGTGTTAAAATATGCAACAAATAATATGGAATAAATGTTCTTTTTGTTTTAAAAAAATCACTGAATGGTTTTAGGCTTTTTTTCTGATTTAAAAAAAATCAAATTGGTTAGGTTCCACAATTGTAGAACAGTGGATTATTGTTTGGCAAGCAGTTTTCCCTTTTTATAGTTGAAGATGATAAACATGTTCCATTAAAAATAGAACCAAACCTGGTTAGGCTTTCTCTCCATCAGCCTCCATTCTGTTTTCCAGCCAATGTCTAATTTCTGTACTCAGGGGTCACATCTAAGGAATGTCAGTTCTTTCAGATTTGTCTAAAGCTTTTCTGAATTGGGTGCATTTAGCTACTAGAAACTTCTTACTGTCTTATTTTAAAAGCCAACCTCAAAGAGGCAGGGAGCTGCTCTGAATGGGGACTGCTGAGGTGCACAGTGTATGGTGATACATTTTGGGAGTTGGCACAGATGATACTTATTTATTTTGCAGGTGAAACTAACCACAGTCTTTAGTGTTTAGATTCGTGGAGAGAGCTGCCCTCTGCCATGTGTGTGCAACAAAAGGGAGCACAGAACCCTGACTTTGCCTTAAAATTCCATCTTGGTAGACCCCTCGTTCAGCAAATACCCGTTAATAACTCCAGCACTCAAATGTGCAATCATATGGCATTGTTCGAAAAGTGCTTTATATTTCCTGAAACAGACTTTTATTTTGTAACACACACGAAAGCACAGCTACATGTACAGTTTATTGGATTATCACAACAAAGTGAATGATACACTCATGTACTTATTATCAGAACCCAGATCAAGAAACAACATCATTAGCACCCCAATATTGGGGCAGTATTATCAGTACTAAACCTCCTTATTAGTTTTTTTTACCTATTTTTATAAATGAGGGAAACATTATTTGCATTGTAAAGATAAAAGGCCACCTTAATTCCTTTTTTTAAAAATACGGTTTATTGTCAAATTGGCTTACATACAACAAACACCCAGTGCTCATCCCAACATGTGCCCTCCTCAGGGCCCATCACCCATTTTCCCCTCCCCCCATCCACCCTCAGTTTGTTCTCTGTATTTAAGAGTCTCTTGTGGGTTGCCTCCCAAAGCAACCTTAATTCCTAACCCATGCATCAAAACCCATTATTCCACTTAAGGTCATACATTCCTTATGAAGGAATGTTGGCACTTGACATCACATGTGAAACCATCTTTCTGTTAAGTTTGTGCATGTGCTTGGATACATGTGTGTGTTCACATGCAAGGTCTGATTAGTATTTGGTTATAAAATTTAAAGAAATTTTTTAGAAAGGAACAAGAAGTGCATGTGAGAAAGTGACAGAACCATAGTCAAAACATCCCTTTTCCTTCCCACCTTAAAGTTAGTGGGAGTGTTTTATAAGGATAGGCATTAATAAAGGGACACAAATACAGTATCTTTACATCCTGTTTTTAAGAACACATTAAGGATGTTAAGCAGGGGATAGGTGAATAAGTTTGTTGAAGTGCTTCTGTCTCCTGTTCCTTAGTTGTGGAAAGTTTGAGATTTGTAGTTTGAGACAAGAGGATCAGAGCTATCACGTACTCGGGATTTGAAAAAGCTATGTATTTTGAATACTAAGTAATTATGATCTAGACACAGTGTGTTTGTTTTGAAAATAATATCTTTAAGACTTGCTTTGTTCATATTTTTAAAATTATACTTACCCTGGGATGCATGGGTTGCTCAGTAGGTTAAGCGTCAGACTCTTGGTTTTGGCTCAGGTCATGATCTCATGGTTCATGAGATCAAGCCCTGCACCAGGCTCTGTGCTGACAGTGTAGAGCCTGCTTGGGATTCTCTCTCTCCCTTCCTCTTTTTCTCCTCTCTCACCCTCTCAAAATAATTAAAAACTTTTAAAAAACATTATACTCACCCTGAAGGCATAGAACTTTTAATCTAAATTTTTCTTAGTTAAGTCCTTCTTTGGCTATATTTTTTATTCCATTTGTTCATCTCTCTTCTTACAAATGCCAATTATGTTAGATTTCTTTAGTCTGCTTTTCACCATCTTCGCTATAATCATTTTAATATTTTTTTTCCATGTTGTTTTATTCATTTCCCTCTAGCCTGTATGCCAGGTGTCTCTTTCATTCATGTTTATCCTTTTTATTCCATTGCTGTTCATATTGCTTAACCTTTTCTTAATCTTTACCTTCTCTTCTCTGGCTGTTTCCATTTGCAATATTTTTGGTAGTTTTATAATTACTTCTCTGAACCCTAATATCTCTTCTTTGACTTTTTTTTAATGTTTATTTTTGAGAGAGAGACAGAGTGTGAGCAGGGGAGGGGCAGAGAGAGAGGGAGACACAATCCAAAACAGGCTGCAGGCTCTGAGCTGTCAGCACAGAGCCCAGTGTAGGACTGGAACCCATGAGCCACAAGATCATGACCTAAGCCGAAGTCAGATGCCCAACTGACTGAGCCTCATAAGTGCCCCTCTTCTTTGACTTTTTTTATGAAGGGTGATCATGTGACTTGAAATGTCTATAAAATTTTTGTTTGAAGACCTGTGTTCCTGTGAGTAATTCTTTTTCATATGCGTTCTAATCTTTTATTTTGTGATTATTATGTCTGGGTTGTGCTAGGTCCTACGCATACCCGTTAGTCAACACACAGAAAATACTGGATTTTATTCTGCTTATTTCTATAAAGGAGGGGGTACCATAAAATCAGCTTGCTAAAATCTCTTATTGTTTTTGGATTCCTAGCATAATTGAATGGTTTTCTTTAAAAAGAATGTTTCATTGGTGAAATCTTCAGTATTCTGTGACTTCTGTTTCATGAGTCTGAAATATTCAGATGGCCATGGCACTGAATTTGAGGTACATGGTTTTCCAGAGCCTTTTTGAGCTCTGTAGTATAACAGAGTTTAAAAAAATTTTTTTTGATGTTTATTTATTTTTGATAGAAAAGAGCGAGAGAGAGAGCGCACAAGCAGGGGAGGGCAGAGAGAGAGAGAGAGAGAGAGAATCTGAAGCAGGCTCCAGGCTCTGAGCTGTCAGCACAGAGTCTGACTGAGCTGAAGTCAGATGCTTAACTGAGTCACCTAGGCGCCCCAGTGTAACAATGTTTTTTCCAAATTATGCATGCTAGAGATAATGGGGTTTTTATGCTAGTTTTAAATGGGACTTCTGAATTTTTCCTCCTGTGTTTTGGCAATGTAAAACTAACAATATACAATGAATCTCTTGGTGCAGTATTATCTTGGTGGTAACTATTTGTTAATTTCTGACATTAATTTTAATTTGTGGATTTTCAAATATTTCAGCGTCTAACATGATTATGCTACAAAACAACCAGTATTTGAAACATTGTAAACGTTTAAAATTATAAAATCTCTTACTCCATTAAAAAATTATTTAAAAAAATTACCTCGTGTTTTATGTCTATAATCTCATAAGAAAACTCCCATTGCAGAAAAGAGCATAATTTTTCCATTTTCACTATTTTCTCAATTCATCTTTCTTCCCTAAATGTGACCAGTATTAGCAGTTGACATGTTTTATTTTTCCAGAACTTTTTCAATGCATTTACCTACCTACCTACCTACCTATACACACCCACACACCCACCCCCACCCCCCCACACACAAACACACACGGAAGTATAAAGTTTGTTTAAAACATGAGTGATACACTCTAAGTCCTGTTCTGAAACTTTTTTTATACTTAACATTATGTCTTGAAGATTTTCTAAGGTTGGTGAATGTAGAACCACTTTATTCTTTTTAATATAATTGCACAGGATGCCATTGTTTGGGTGTTTCATGGTTCATTTAACTGTTTTTCTATGAACACTATTAGAAACAATGCTATAACATCATTCTTGTACAGAATTATTTGTACTCAGGTGTATTTCTATAAACTAACATAGAAGTAGAATTTCTGGGTCAGAGGATGTACAAAGTTAAAATTTTAGTAAATGCTGCCAACACCTCTGAAGAAAAATTGTATCAGTTTATCATCTCCACGACACTAAATGAAAAAACCTCTCCATTCTGATGTAACCTGCTGCATATTTGAAGTAATTTTGTCAAACTGCCCTAATCTATAAAGAAAACAGCTGTTCTAACATGATGGCATATCCAAAGAACAGCAGATTGGGACTCTGGCTGGGAAGGAGTTTTAATAGTACCTATCATGAAAAGACCTTCTCACTTTATTTTTTTTTAACCAGAGAAATGGGAATAATAATCATAAGATACAATGAGACATTCACTCAAGTTTGTAATTTTGAACTTTGTGACATCTATTGCAACCATTTCTTGAGTGTTAGTGGGAGAGGGGCAGAGAGAGAGAGAGGGAGACACAGAATCTGAAGCAGCCTCCAGGCTCTGAGCTGTCAGCACAGAGCCTGGACGTGGGGCTCAAACTCATGAGCCGTGAGATCGTGACCTGAGCCGAAGTTGGAACGTTAACCAAGTGAGCCACCCAGGCGCCCTGCAACCATTTCTTTAACAAATCTTTATTTCATATATTTACACCCTTTTCAACTCATTCCCTTTGGCTTACTTAGCTAACCAGAATGGTGAGTTTTTGTTACATTCTTTTACAACAAATAAAAAGCAGTTACTGGTATAGTAAATGTTATTACCTTGTGCAAGAAATTGTGAAGGAGGGAAATCTCTCCTTGTGTGAAGTTTCCTAATAATTTATTATCTGAGTAGTTTCTTTATGATTTATCTTCTCTAGCAGAAAAACTTTCAATCAGCAAATAATAAGTAAAGAATATTCAACAAGTAACTAAGAATCTAGAACTTAAAAGAAGATTTTAAATCTACCACTTGGTTATATTCTTCAGTACAGCTGACTGCCCATAGTATCCTACCTCCTGATTACTGTGTAATCTCATTGTGCCTTTCTGTTTAGGGAAAGGGTACGGTCATATACTTGTAGAATGGCAGTTGTTAAAATTTTTTATTTTATTTTATCTAATGTTCAAGTACACAAAAAGCTAAAGAAAATAATGCCATGAATATTCTTATTTTCACCGCCTGAAATTCAATGATTAACATTTTATATTTTTTCTTTCTCTTTTTTGCATATGCGAAGTAAACTGCAGATATTATGACGCATCTCCATAATGTACTTGAACATGCATCTTTTGTCTAAAAAGAAAGACACTCCAGAGTGGCTTTTTTAATAATTTTTTTTCATTTCAAAAATTTTTCATTTTTTGAGAGACCGAGTGCAAGCAGGGGAGGGGCAGGGAGAAAGGGAGACACAGAATCCAAAGTAGGATCCAGGCTCTGAGCTGGCAGGACAGAACCTGATGTGGGGCTTGAACTCACGAACCTGAGATCATGACCTGAGCTCCTTGCTATCAGTGCCAAGCCCTACGTAGGGCTCGATCTCACCAAGCACGAGATCATGACCAGAACCGAAATCGAGAGTTGGACACTTAACTGACTGAGCCACCCAGCCACCCCCACAATGGCTGTTTTTGTACCTTTGTCTTTGGTTAATGTGTGAATTACTTAAGAATGAACTGTTAGTGTGAAGTTGCCGGGTTATTCTGAATTTTGATAGGTGTTGTCAAGTTCTTCTAGGCGACTGCGTCTGTTCACAAGGAAATTCCTAATTTGGAAAATTTCTAACGTGTAACTGAATTTTCAAATGTTTGCCAGTTGACCATGTGAAAAATGGTATCATTTCAATTTATCCTTACTTTTAAGCAAAATTAAGGGCACTTTCATCTGTTTAAAGCTGTTTGTTTGTAGTTTTCTGTGAATTATGTGACGTTTTTGTCTTTTGGGGGATGATTATTGATTTATACAGGCTCTCTATGCAAAAATAAATTAGCTGTTTTTCATGTACATTGTAAATATTTCTTATGTTTTTAGTATATCTTTTCACTTTAATTATGATTTTTTTTTCTGGGCTGAAGATTTTAATTTTTATGTAGTTTGTAATCACTATTTTCCCTTTAGAGTACTTTCTCCTGAGCTAGAACAGCCTTTCTACTTGCCTGAAGGCTGTGAGCCTGCTGCCCACATTTTGAGGGCTGAGCAATGAAATGGAACTGAAGGTCCTATTTGGTTTGCAGATTTTCACTTAGTCCGGTTTTGGTCACTGTGCTTAATGTCCCCAAGGTCAGGCCCTCTGTACCTTGACCTCTCCAGGAGTCAACTCCCCCTCCTCTGCTGGTGAGAGCGGTCACCTTGTGTTGAGGTCCAAATCTGAAGGTTGACCTATTCCTTGTACAGACTCTGGACTAGTCCTTCTACTCCACAACCTCCAGAAGTATCTGGTGCCTACAGTTTTTGAATGTTTCTGGCATTCTGTACCGTGAAGCCTCACTACTCAGAGTACAGACAGCAGACCAGTAGCCTCTGTCCACATCACAAGGGAGTTTGTTAGACATGCAGCCCTTCAGGCCTCAGCCGAGACTGCTGAGTCAGAATCAACAGCCTCAGAATCACCAGGTGGTTCTTGTGCATGTGAGAGAGTGGGATGCCTTTCTTTGACTCCCAACATTAGCAGGCAGTTAGTCTTTAGCTGTTTCTGCTTGGCTGGGTCAGTTGCCATTCACTCGTCTGCTTTCCATCTTCCAAAATTTGAGGTGATCTCTTATCTGTTATTACCGTCTTTTGTCCTTTTTGGAAGTTTACTCTGTTTATTCTTTATTGTTTTATTGGGATTTCAAGAGGGCTGAGAGATTTAAAAAAACATTTATTTACTATGTTTATCAAAAATTCTTCTATGTTGTTTTTGAAAAAGTTTTTTTTTTTCAATGTTTATTTATTTTTGAGAGACAGAGGCAAGAGTATGAGTAGGGAAGGGGCAGAGAGAGAGAGAGACACAGAATCTGAAGCAGGCTTCAGGCTCTGAGCTCTCAGCACAGAGCCTGATGTGGGGCCCCGGTGCACAAACTGTAAGATCATGACCTGAGCCGATGTCAGCTTAGCCAACTGACTGAGTTGGCTCAGCCACCCAGGCACCCCTAGAAGGCAGAATTTTAAAACTCTGAGTTAAAATAAATGATTTCTGTAATTCTCATTATTTACTCTTCATTTTTATTCAGTCCATTTTTATGTTTACTTGTTCAAAATGACAGGGTCATCAACATTTTTGGTCTTACTAGATTTTTGACATATGCAACGTACATATGCTTTTTCATATATACACACATATATAACTTTTTATTACAGACTTTCTTTTCTTTTCTCACATACAATAAATTTGAAGCTTATGAGAATTTGATTCCTAGGAGAATCTGTTTCTTCCCATTTTTTTCAGAAGGGTACAGTGTAGACACTGTTAAATGCAATAGAAAGTTTTACTACATGAATATGTATGATAGGCAGCTAGTGTGCTCTGATTACCCTTAGCCAAGACTGACATGTTACTTGCTTACTGAGATCTTCACTAGTGGGCCAGCCCAAAGCCTATGGCATTTGAATTCTCCCACCACTTATTGGAGCTGTGACTCTGGGCAAGTTAAAGAATCTCTGATTCTGTCAGATGGAGATCGTATTACCCTTTCAGATGGTGAGGATTGGAGATAATTGCAATAAAATGCTTAACCAAATCCTTGGCTCATAGCAGGTACTCAGCCAATGGATTCTGCTTCTTTAAGATATGGATGAGTCTTTCAGAGTGCTTTAATCAACAGGAGCATTGACTTGCTCACTCAGATATACTAGTAGAATAAAAGTTTGTATGGGAATCTTCCCCAGTGTCTTGACCTTAGAATACATAATTGAGTCTCAGTTGCCCATGCTAGTGGAAGGGAGAAATGATAGGAGTTAGCAATGGCAGATAATTTCTCAAGCCTTTAAACATGACTGAGAATTCATTTGACTATTACCTGTGTTGAATACAATACAGAATTTCATAGCTGGAAGAGAACTTTGAGATTACAAAATCTTTTAACTTTACAGATGAGAAAACAGATCTGGAGGGAAAATGACTCACCCAAGATCATGCAGTGTTGTGAGTTCAGTGGCAGAGTTAGAATCAGAAGACAGATATGTGAGCTCTTAGATCCGTGTGTTTTATTTACTTTTTATCATTGTATTTGCTCAGGTCTGTATCCAAAGCCTCTGATGTGCTTGAGGAACTGGTGTCTGGGACCTCAGTCAAGTGTAGGTTAAGGAGGAATAGAAACACTGTTGAACTTTTGTTTTCTCTCTTGAGAGTTTTCAGAGCCAGATACTCCCCTGTGATTCACAAGACAGCTTCAACTGTGTGGTATTGGGGTGTGGGCCAGTAAATTTGAGGTGAGATATAGCACGAGTAGGTATATATTAAAGTCAGAATAAAATGGAAAGTGGAAATCCTCAGATAAGCCAGACAGAGTTGGTTGGGGACATAAGTGCCTGTATACAAGCCCAGGGCAGGTTGTGGATTCCATGTCAAAAAGACAGGCAAGAATAAAGCCCATACACAATCATGGGCAAAAGGAAGGGGTTAGAGAGCCAGGCTCCCTGGTGATATGTAGCAGAGAGCAGGTAGGAAGGAAGCATCACTTCCACAGAAGCTGAGCACCCACCTGAGCCCCACACTGAGTGGAGATCCCCTCCTGGAGAGCTTGTGGTTTGGAGGAGGGGTGGTTACAAGCTATCAAAAGTGAGCTCACTGTGTACCTAAGCAACTGTTTCGTCTTTGCTCAAAAGTTTTTTTTTTTAAGTTTATTTTTGAAAGAGAGAGAGCAGGAGCAGGGGAGGAACAGAGAGAGAGAGAGAGAGAGAGAGAGAGAGAGAATATCCCACCCAAACAGGCTCTGCACTGTCAGCACAGAGCACAATGTGGGGCTTGATCTCAGAAACTGTGAGATAGATCATGACATGAGCTGAAGTCAAGAGTTGGATGCTTAACTGACTGAGCTAGCCAGGCGCCCCTCATGAGTTTTTTATATGCTAGTTAGATGGTGTCAGTTGTAGCTGGTTGGGGTTTCTTGGTATCAACATCGAATGGGGCGAATAAAGCAATTTCTGGGCAATTCCTAACTCATCATTAGCTCCAGGTCTGAAGCTAGCCTTTAGAACATCATATGGATGTCTAGCTCCCATAGCTTTGTTTCATAATCCTACAGACTGATTTTGCTTTTGACTTTAGAATTGAGAAATAAATGTTTAATCTGTTACATAAAATTAAGTAGGAATAACACTGAAATCATGGCCAGGCTGAAAGATAGTTACCTCCCAAATACCGATTTACTTGTTGAGCTAATAAGCCATTTATATGTAAATGTGAATATCTATTATCTTGGGTCTTGATGAATTTGAAATAGAACCAGCCTGAATACATTTGATTTAGAAGTAAGTTTGGGTTTAAAAGTTATTTCCCTTTAGGGAACAACAAGTTAAGCTGAGGTTGAATAGGGTTAGAGGAACCATGAAAAACATTTTTTAATGATTAGTATTTATTTTGATAGGGGGGAGAGGCAGAGAGAAAGTCACAAGCAGGCTCTGTGCTGTTAATGCAGAGCCCAATATGGGGCTTGATCCTACAAACTGTGAGATCATGACCTGAGCTGAAATCAAGAGTCAGGTGCTTAACCAACTGAGCCACCCAGGACCCCCTAAAAACATTTTTCAAAGACCCTCAAAAATTATGTGACAGAGGCCTTAGAAATCCAATAAATATGAATAATTTTGATTTGTAGAATTCATAGTTGGAGCGTACACGTGTTGAAATAAATTACCACATTTAAACTTGAATTATAGTATTTTAGCGGAAAAAAAATCAAATGAGGTTTTAAGTTTGGACTTAGAGAATCTTTTGTTGGGTTTGTACTGACTTAATTGAGATGAATTAAAATAAATGTTACTTTCCTATTTGCTCACTGGATTTAAGTAACTAGCTATATTAGATCAGATCAATGGACTTGAAGTCATTGGGACAAAAGGCACCAAAAGACAAATGAGTAAGTCTGTGCAGTTGTTGAAGTCATTAGCCCAGTGCACTTTGCTGCTGGACAATCCTCACCTAGTTCAGGAATGTTGGATTCCCAGAAAGTACACAGTACAAGTTGTGTGATGAGTCATATTATGAGTGGTCTACCTTCTGTTCCACTGTAGTGCATAATTCATGCAAAAAATCTGATTTGAGCTGTGTCAACTTCAAAGGGTTGCAGTCGGGTATAAATCTGGAAGGATTTGTTCAGAGAAGAGTTTCTGTTTTTCATTATACAACTGGAGGTTCAGACTATCTTTGATCAATTTAGTGGCAAGGAGCTGAAGCCAGCTTTTCAGTTTGCCAGCCTTATTTAATAAGCCTTTTGTTTTCCTTGAATGTGAAGAAGCTCTCCGGGATGAAGGCTGTGTAAATTTGACGTAACTATCTGGTTTATCTTTGTAAGAGCTAATCTTTAAATTAAAATAAATATAAAAGTGTCTGATTATTAAAATAGCTGCTAACAAAAATATTCATTTATTATGAAGTTCTTTGATGGTTTGATCTATTGTAAACTCCACCATAGCCCAATAGATGATGGGATTGTGTCTGTTGCATGAACACTCAACATATGATGGTCTGGACAGCATTCGAAGTCTAGAGCGGTAAAGGAAAACAGTAATAGGTTAAAAAAATGCAGTTTCCTGAAATAGGAGTGGTGGCGCAGTGCTGTAATAATTGGAGCAGTGATGTTGTAAGGATCAGTAATTATGGCTAACATTTATTATAGACACGCTATATGCCAGGCACTGTTCCTAGAGCCTTCTATGGATTATCTCATTTAATCCTCACATAAACTCTGTAAAGTAGGTACCACTATACTTCTTTTTTATGGATGTGGAAATGAGACTTATGAAGGTCCAATAATTTGTCCAGGATCGCACAGCTAATGTTTCTTTTACAGAGACTGCCTAGAACATTGTGCTTGGTGTGAATAGTGGAGGCTCTGTGCCCTTACCGGTTGGCTGATCTCAGGCTGGTGGCTAGTTACTCAGAGTTCTTTGAGCATCAGCTTCCTCTTCAAAATGTAGAGAGAGGGGTGCCTGGGTGGCTCAGTCCGTTAAGCATCTGACTCTTGATTTCGGCTCAGGTCGTGATTTTGAGCCCCGCATCTGCACTGTCAGTGCCGAGCCTGCTAGGAATTCTCTCTCTCCCTTCTCTGCCCCTGCTTGTGCTCACTCAAAAATACATAAACATTTAAAAAACAAACAAAATGTAGTGAGAGTGGAGAATTTGCCTCACACTGTTATTGTGGCAGAGGAATTACATAATGTATCCAGGGATGCTTTGTAAACTAAAAATTATTATCCAGTAAAAAGTATTATCCAAAATTATTATCCACTTTGAGGTATATGATGAAGAAGAAAGGCCAAGCCCTTTGGAGAGAGAGAGACCTGGATTTTTTTTTTCCCCACTCAGAGCACAGATTTTTTTTTGTATGTTGGTTCAGAGTTGGCACTGGATATGAGTCTTCCTCCTTTCGTCGTGGAACACATTCAGGTCCTATTCTTGCATGGTAGAGAGGCAAGGATCAAAGGCAAGGATTCTTAGCCAACCATTCTAGGATTATGAGCATGAGGCACTCCCTGAGCCAGGCTTAACCACATAATTGGTTACAGTAAACTTAGAGAAAGGAAGGTAAGGCTTGTTTCTAAATTTATGGACTTCTAGAACCATGGCTTTCAAACTTTACTGGGCATCAGGGTCACCTGGAGAGCTTGTGAGAACAGATGGCTGGAATTTCTGATTTACTAGGTCAGGATTAGAATTTTATTCCAACAGGTTCCCAGTAATGCTGATGCTACTGGTCCAGGGACCACTCTTTGAGAACCACTGGTCTAGAATTATCTCTGTGCATTCAAAATATTGTACCACTATGTTCACAGCTAAAAGTTAGGCCCTGCTTAGTAAAAGCACAATCAGGAGAAAATTATGCATATCATTTAACACAACAGAAGTGCTGTTGTTTTTAGTACTAGGCTTTTCACAAATCTTAAGTAGAGAAGAAAACAACTCTCTAACCACACCAGTGAGGTGGTAGGTTCCTTTGCAGACAAGTAATTGTAAATCATCCAGAGCTGAGCATACCTCCTTAACAGCTGAAATAAATGTTTAATTACTTGTTGATGGTGTTTGAGGGGAGAATTTATACTTACCTGTTGTCAAGGTAAGTATGTGTGGGTATTTTTTTCCTCAGATAAGAACAGAGGCTTCAATGTCTTCTCACCTAAGGTTTCTTTCATTTTTGAGGCATTTAACATATAAGACGTCACACATTGTCATTTGCAGACATATGGAGGGTCATTAGAAGGTGCCCTGGCTCTGGCTTTAAGAGGATGTGAAGAGAGGGCTGTTTTCTATAGATAGGCTGAAATAATGCTTCAGGATACCTCACAGCGAAGTAGAATGCATTTTCTTTATGAAAATAAAAAGATGAACAACTAGGCACATTTGAAGTCGGTGAGAAAAGACGGCATAGAAAGTGATAGGCAGGCTCTCATTAGGTGATTTCTACTTCAGCCGTTTGCCTCATACTATAGTTTTGGCTTATGAAATTGGAGGAAACTAAAATATCCTTTGGTGCCATTTAAAAATCTTAACCCAGTGGGGTACCTGGGTGACTCAGTCAGTTAGGCATCCAACTTCAGCACAGGTCATGATCTCACTGTTCGTGAGTTCAAGCCCCATATTGGGCTCTGTGCTGACAGCTCAGAGCCTGGAACATGCTTCAGATTCTGTTTCTGTCTCTCTTTCTCTGCCCTCCCCTTGGCTCGTGCTTGCACTCTCTCTCTCTCAAATATAAATAAACATTAAAAAAAAAAACTTAACCTTTAAGTATGAAACAAACACAAAAAATAACACACTGCCTTGTTTTAAAAAAATTAATAGATTTTTAAATTTTTTGAGCAGCTTTATTTACATTTACAGAAAAATGAATGGAAAGTACAGAGTCCCCATATACCCCCACATCTCTACCCCCCACCCTCTGCAGTTTTCCTTTTGATTAACATCTTACAGTACTTTCATTACAACTGATGAGCCAATATCAATACATTATTTTAACTAAAGTCCATAGTCTTTATTAGGGTTCACTCTGTTTCATCCATTCTATGCATTTTGATAAATGTGTAATGACATATATCCATTATTACAGTATCATACAGAACAGTTTTCACTGCTCTAGAACCCCTGTGCTCCTTCCTTCCCCCTGAATCCCTGGAACCACTCATCCATCTTCTGTCTTCATAGGTTTGCCTTTTCCAGAATGTCATGTAGTTGGAGGTCATGCACTTTATAGCCATCTTTCACTTAGCAATATGTATTCAAGGTTCCTCCATGCCTTTTTTTTTTATAAGCTTTTAAGAACTTATTTTTTGGTGTACATCAATGGATGAATGGATAAAGAAGATGTGTGTGTATGTGTGTGTGTATATATATACATACACACATACATACAGTGGAGTATTACTTGGCAATCAAAAAGAATGAAATCTTGCCATTTGCAACTACGTGGATGGAACTAGAGGGTATTATGCTAAGCGAAATTAGTCAGAGAAAGACAAATATCATATGACTTCACTCATATGAGGACTTTAAGATACAAAACAGATGAACACAAGGGAAGGAAAGCAAAAATAATATAAAAACAGGGAGGGGGACAAAACAGAAGAGACTCTTAAATATGGAGAACAAACAGAGGGTTACTGGAGGGCTTATGGGAGGGGGGATGGGCTAAATGGGTAAGGGGCACTAAGGAATCTACTCCTGAAATCATTGTTGCACTATATGCTAACTAACCTGGATGTAAATTAAAAAAAATAAATGAATACTTAAAAAAAACCTTATTTTTTGGAAGTAATTTCAAGACAAGGGAAGTGAGAACAACACAAAGAACACCCGTGTGTTCCTCATCGAGGTGCAGCTATGATTGTTTTTCCATTTGTTTAATCTCTTGCTCTTTCTTAACATGTATACGTAGCATTCATATTTTTTCTAACCCTATAACCTCCTAAGAAGGAGGACAGTGTCTATATAATCAGAGTACGGTTATCATTAAAAAAAAAAAAAAAAACCAAGCCCTCATCTCTATCCAGTCTACTGCCTGTATTCCAGTCTATTAATTGACCCCATTCTGTCCTTTACGTAACATTCTTTTTATCTCTATTCCAATATCCTGTCTAGGACGTTGTGCTGATTTTATTTACTTTTCCCAGCTTTTTTGAAATATAATTGACATATAAATTGTATAAGTTTAAGATCTGTATAGCATGATGAATTTATATATGTATATATTGTGAAATAATTACCACAGTGTTAGTTAACATATCCACCTCCATGCTTTTTCGTGGCTTGATAGTTCATTTCTTTTACTTTTGAATAATATTCCATTGTCTGGTTGTACCAGTTTGTGTATCCACTTACCTGTTGAAGAACATCTGGGTTTCTTCTGAGTTTTGGCAATTATGAATAAACTTCTATGTAAACATTCTTGTGTAATTGTGTAGATGTAAATTTTTAACTCCTTTGGGTAAATACCAAAGAGCACAATTTCTGGATTATATGATAAGACCATATCTAGTTTTGTAGGAAACTGCCAAAATGTCTTCCCAAGTGGTTCTACCATTTGGTATTCCCACCAGCAGTCAATGAGAGTGTCTGTCTACATCCCCACTCAAATTTTATGTTGTTAGCATTTTGGATTTTAGCCATTCTAAAAGATGTGTAGTGGTACCTTACTGTTTTAATTTGCAACTTTGTAATGACATAAGATGTTGAGCATCTTTTCATGTGCTTATTTGACATCTGTATGTCTTTTGGTGAGTTATGTGTTTAGATCTTTTGCTCATTCTTTAATTGGCTTGTTTTCTTTTGTTGAGTTTTAAGAGTTCATTGTATATCTTGGATATCAGTCCTTTATCAGGTATGTGTGTTACAAAGATTTTCTCTCTGTGGCTTATCATTTCATTCTCTTAACATTTATTTTTTTTGCAGAGCACAGGTTTTTAATTTTAATGAAGTCCAACTTACCAATTTTGTCTTTCATGGATTGTGCTCTTGATCTTACACCTGAAAATTCATTGCTGAATTAAATGTCACCTAGCTTTTCTCTTGCATTATTTTCTGGAAGTTTTATAGTTTTTGCAATTTACCTTTAGGTCTGTGACCCATTTTGAATTAATTTTTGTTAAGGGTGTAAGGTCTATGTTCATTTTTTTCCCTTGCATGTGGATGTCCATTTGTTCAAAAGACTATCCCTTTTTTTGTTGTATTGCCTTTGTTCCTTTGTCAAAGATCAGTTGACTGTTTTTGTGTGGGCTTATTTCTAGGCTCTTTACTGCCTTGCTTTTTAACTGCAAATTTGTACTGGCTGTCTTGGGTCTCTCCTCCTGTTGATTCTTCCTCTAGTCAGTATTTATAACCATGACTGCTGAAGGCCCCTGCTTGTTTGTGTCCTTAGCATTTCACTCCTTCAAATAGTCTTTGTGATGTAGTGAAAGAAAAGAGCAGCATTTCACTTCTTGTCTTTATACACTTATTTGTCACCAACTTTCATTGTTAAAGTCAAACCTATTCTGGTAAATGAATTTAATACATAACACACAGTCTTCTTACTGATTTGTATAGTATGGCTTATAGGAATGAATTGCATCATAAAAGTCAGGGATACATATATGGATAAAGTACTTTTTGTCTGTCTGTTGACTCATTTGTAAAATAGAAATAATACTCCCCTTACACAGAGCAGGGTTTCTTTTAAAAAATACATCACAAAATATATGTGAAAACACATGAACAGGGAGGGCAGTGATGATTCATATGTATTACAGGGTTCACTTTGTCACTTTTCTCTGTCTTCATTTTATACTTCCTCCTAAAACAGCCAGTCTGTTCCCCTAATTTTAATTATGCCCAAATACTTTGCATTGAATACCCTGATATGTGTTTTGTAGACAATTGAATTTCCATTGCAGAAATTTCCACCCTCTTGCATAATCATCTATACCTCCTCCCCCTCCTCCTCCTCCTTCCTCCCTCCCCTCTCTCTCCTCTCTCTCTTCTCCCTATCACCTTAAGAATGTGATTGGTAGAGAGGAGGTGAGGTGCCTGTAAGGCTGTAATTTCATAGTGAGAATGTTTAGGTACAAAATATTGGTTGGAAGGACAACTATCAGGTATAAGCCCTCAAAACATTATTTCATCATTATAATGTAAGATGCAGCGATAGACATGATCTGCTTAATACTGTTGCTAATGTTTATAAGTCTAATAAAATTGTAAGTAGCTTATCTGTCTATGTACTATACAGCCTTATGCTTGCTTTAGGCTTGATTACTACATTTAGCTGCTTCTGAAAATGTATTTTTTCTCAAACTTCATAACACTAATTTTCTCTCCTCCAACATTATTCTCTAAACTACCTGAACTATATATAACTTTAGTGAAAAGCCCATGCCATTCATAAAGCCTTTGAAATTTTCTGCGTACATAATTTAACATATATTAATATATACCAAGTATGTTAGTAAACTGTTTCGTTGATGTCTGTCTTAGATGGTAAGTTAATAAGGAGCAGGGGTATGCTGATATATTTTGTAAATCATTGACACACATAGCTTAATAGTCTGGAAATGGTTTCATGAGTAATGAGGGAATAGCCTCTGTAAATAAATATGTTAATATAGAGAAATTAAAGATTAGGAGAGGCAAGAATAGAAGTTTGTTTGAAAATAATATAGCTATTCTGGTTTTCTTTTACTTACTGTATACACGGTATGTTTTTCATCCTTTGCTTTTAATCTATTTAGGTGTTTATATTTAAAATGAGATTTTTGTAGGCAAGAAAGTTGCCTTAGTTGGTTCTTGCTATTTTGAAAAATTCTGACAATTTCTGTCTTTATGTGGGTGTTCTGGATAATTTACATTTAATATAATTATTGATATGATTGGATTTAGGTATACCATTTATTGTTTTCTGTATATTCCCTCTGTCATTGATTGGTCTTTTTCTTCCTTCCTGTCTTTTCTTGGATAATTTGAATCTATCTTTTTTAGAATTACACTTTTATTTATCTATTGTTTTTTTGGCTCTCTCTCTTCAAAAAAAAGTTTCTTTTTAATGGATGTTTGAGGGTAACAGTATACATACCAAAACCTTCACAATCTACTTGGAGTTAATATTGAACTACTTAAAGTAAAATATAGAAAACTTACAACCATGTAGGTTCCTTTATTCTCCCCACTCACCTTTATCTTCTAGCCATGATATGTATTACCCTTATTATATACATTGAAATTATATATATATACATATACATATATACATATGTATACGTATATATGTATATACATATATACATATGTATATGTATATATGTGTATATATGTATATGTATATATATATATATATATATATATATATATATATATATATAAAACCCCAGGGCTTCTGGGTGGCTCAGTTAGTTGAATGTCAGACTCTTGATTTTGGCTCAGGTCATGATCTCCTGGTTCATGAGATCGAGCCCTGCACTGGGCTGTGTGCTGACAGTGTGGAGCCTGCTTGGGATTCTCTCTTGCCCTCTCTCTGCCTGTCCCCTGCTCAGGCTGTCTCTCAAAATAAATAAACTTAAAAAACAAAAAAAAAGAAAACCCCAGCAAACAACAGTATAATTTTTACTTCCAACAATCATACACATATTAAAGAATTTTGGGGAAAGAGGCATTTATATTTACCCCAATATTTATTATTTCTGTTGTTCTTTAATTGGTGGAAAACCCTAGTTTCTTTCTGGTGTCATTTTCCTTCAGCCTGAAGTGCTGAAGTGCTTTAGCATTTCTTTTAGAGCAGGCTGGCCAAAAGTGAATTTTCTTAGTTTTGCATTGCCTAAAAATGTCATTATTTAGCTTTCTTTTTTTAAAAAAGATTTTATTTATTTATTTAATAAATATCCTTTTATTTATTATTATTATTATTATTATTATTATTATTGAGATGTGGGGCTTGATCTCATGACTCAGATCATGACCTGAGCTGAAATCGAGTCGGATGCTTAACTGACTGAGACACCCAGGTGCCCCAAGATTTTATTATTAAGCAATCTCTATACCTATCATGGTGCTTGAACTCCCAACCCTGAGATCAAGAGTTGCATGCTCCACCGACGGAGCCAGCCAGGTGCCCCTATTTAACTTTCTTTCCTGAAAGATATTATTACTGGATATAGAATTCTTGTTTGGCAGTTTTCATCTTTCAGCACTTTAAAGAATACCCAGGTGCCCCCCACCCCCACTTTTTCCCTCCTGGTTTCCAATTCTTTGCAGAGAACTTCTGTCTTTCCACTCATCCTATATTCTCATGGAGGATATTATGATATCTACCCTCTGGGTCATCCCAGGGTTAGAATCTGATTGTTTTTTTCCCTTGAGAACTAGTCATGTTCTCCTAGTTCTTTGTATGTGGAATGATATTGGATTGTAGTCTGGACGTTGTGTATGTTATGCTTTGTAAATTCTGGGTCCTATTCTGATCTTCTGAGCAATGTTTTTGTTTGATTTTTGCAGGCAGTGAACGCAATTAGATTCGAATTCCATTTCTGTCTCACCTTCTACGGGTGGTGGCTCTAATCTCAGTTCAGTTTATAAAGCCTTTGCTATACCACTTACTTGCTCAGGGTAAGGCCAGGAATTATGCAAGTTTTTGTGTAGAATTAGAGAATTCTCTTCTTTTTTATTCATTCTCTGCATGAGTCCCTCCATACTCTGGCCTGCCGAGGTCCTTTTTCCAAGTTCCTCTGACCAGAAAGCAGTTTCACTTGGAGTTTTCTCTGTTCACACTGTTGTAGTGCTGCTTTGTTGCTCTGCCACGGACTTTGGACTGGGTCCTGCTGCAGAACAAAACTGCCAGAATAAAATAATAATAAGAAAAACCTGAGGGGTTCACCCCCCTTTTAGGTTGTTTCTCTAAGTTTTGACTCTCTTCCACCTTTCACTTTTTTGTGTTTACTTTTCAGAGTCCTCAGCTTGATGGTTTTTGTGTTGTGTCCAGAGTTTTTACTTGTAAAAAGCAAGAGGAGGGGTTGTAGTGTGCTTACCACCACCACCCCATTAGAGGAAATGGAACTCTGTTTTGTTTTCGCCTCACAAAGAATCTCTCCCGTCAGAGGGGAGAATGCATGATGGTAGTGAATATGGTGCCCGTATATTTTCCAAAAGAGCTTGCAAAGAAGATCCATATTTTGTTAATAAATAACAGTTTGACATCAAGGTAACTTCAGGTAGTAACTTCTTTCCTTTCACTGTTTTGTAAGATGTAGGTTGCATTTATACTCTGCAGAGGCAGGTAATATTTTATGAGATGAAACACTTAAATCCAAAAGGACTTGGGAGATGTAGAAGCAAACAGTGCCAGCGAGTTAAGGGAAGAGCTGTGTAGTCTGAGTAGCGGCTGGTTGCACACATTGGAGCCTGTGACCTGACTTACAGCTAATTGCCATTATCACCTTATTTTCTTAAATGACCGAGAGAAAATGTTGACACGTGTCAAAGAAGATTATAAGATTAAAAGGAGGAAAAGAAGATTAGGTCAGAAGTATTTAAAATTAAGGTGTGATTCTGCCTTCCTTGCACTAGGACTTTGAGCCCACATTTGGCTGTATTTCAGCCAGAAGATGGTCTTTTAGTGTTTGTTGACTTTGAACTTACTCATTTTAGAGTGATAATATTGGCTTCTTTATTCTTGACTTTAGAATGTGGCAAAAGCAACTCCTATAGTTCTATCATTTACATTAGTATATTTCCTATACCCTATTTGTTCTTATTAAATCCTGGAATTTTTTTTTTCATGAAAGTGATGAATGCTTATTGTAAACACCTCAAGCAATAAGAAGATATACAAAGTAAAAAAGCAAAAACTGACCCTCAGTATATTACCCTAAGTATATTATACCAGTATATTACCCTAAGTATTCATAATAGTGTTTCAGGAATTTTCTAGTTTCTGTTTTTTTTTTTTTTTTTAAGATTTTTATTGAAGTAGTCTCTGCACCCAACACGAGGCTCAGACTTATGACCCCAAGATCAAGAGCTGCACACTCCACCAACTGAGCCATTAGGGTTTCTTTAATTGGGAGGGGGACATAGTTGAAATTGTTGCATATTAAGAGCTTTTGTCCTGGGGGCGCCTGGTTGTCTGACTCTGGATTTTAACTCAGGTCATGATCTCACAGTCCATGAGATCAAGCCCCATGTTGGGCTCTGCACTGATGGTGCAGAGCCTGCTTGGGATTCTTAGGATTCTCTCTCCCTCTGTCTCTGCCTCACCCCCTCCCCCCCCGCCGCCCCATGCCGATTGTGCTCTTTCTCTCTCAAAATAAATACATAAACATGAAAAAAACCCCAAAACTTTTGTCCTGTCACTTAAGATAACTTTATTTATTTTTTTAATATGAAATTTATTGTCAAATTGGTTTCCATACAACACCCACGGCTCATCCCAACAGGTGCCCTCCTCAATACCCATCACCCACCCTCTCCTCCCTCCCACCCCCCATCAACCCTCAGTTTGTTCTCAGTTTTTAAGAGTCTCTTATGCTTTGGCTCCCTCCCTCTCTAACTTTTTTTTTTCCTTCCCCTCCCCTATGGTCTTCTGTTAAGTTTCTCAGGATCCACATAAGAGTGAAAATATATGATATCTGTCTTTCTCTGTCTGACTTATTTCACCTAGCATAACACTCTCCAGTTCCATCCACGTTGCTACAAAAGGCCATATTTCATTCTTTCTTATTGCCAAGTAGTATTCCATTGTATATATAAACCACAATTTCTTTATCCATTCATCAGTTGATGGACATTTAGGCTCTTTCCATAATTTGGCTATTGTTGAAAGTGCTGCTATAAACATTGGGGTACAAGTGCCCCTATGCATCAGCACTCCTTTATCCCTTGGATAAATTCCTAGCAATGCTATTGCTGGGTCATAGGGTAGATCTATTTTTAATTTTTTGAAGAACTTCCACACTGTTTTCCAGAGTGAGTGCACCAGTTTGCATTCCCACCAACAGTGCAAGAGGGTTCCCGTTTCTCCACATCCTCTCCAGCAAGATAACTTTATAACCTAAGTATTTTCACCATTTTTACACATAATTTAAACATGCTTCCTAAATGTAATTTTAATTTAAAAAATTTCAAAGGGTATAACTGAATGTTAAAATTTTCTTTTATCCATCTTTTCATTTTCACTCCCTCGTGGAAACCATGAGTAACACTATGCCTTCTTGTGTGGTCCCACAGATGTCTTATGCATAAAATTATTCGGTAAAGGAGCTCATACTTTACATTTCATTCTTTTTCTGAATATGTAAATATTATTAGAACATAAACATTCCTCTGTTGGAAATACTTGCATACATAATTTGTAATGACTGCAAAATTTCTGTTCTGAAATTGGGTGTTTCGTTGCATTCTTTTTTTTTTTTAACAAGGATTATTTATTTTTAAATTTTTATTAATTTTTAAAATTCGAATATAGTTGACCCACAGGGTCACACTAGTCTCAAGTGTACAACACGGTGATTCCAAAAGTTTATACATTGTGCTGTGTTGACTACTAGTGTAGCTCCTGTCTGTCCCCATGCCCCACACTCTATTACAATATACTACTGAGAGATAGTTTGCTTTTCAGTCAACCCCAACAGCTTCTCAGATCCATCTTATCTGAAACATCTGATCGCTTTTAGCCAGTTTAGTAAGATAACTTGTGAAAACACCTGGCCTGGCTCTTGTAATAAGGTCATTAGTTATTTTTAGACTCCACCTCATCCTTCGTCACTCTTTCAGTTTTCCAGCGACCAGCACAGGGCAGATGCAGGAATGGGTGAGAAGAATCAATTCTAGACGAATGCCATTAAGCAATGTGCACTACAGCCTTATTGTGAACCGAGTGCTTGGTATTAAGTGGCTTTTGTCATTGTGTTAAGGCTTCTGCCTCTGACAAGACACCCGTGATAAGTACTTAAACCTCTCATAGTGTAAAATGCAGAAGAGATTCAGTCAATAAAATGTGAAAAGAACACCACTATGGAAGGGATAGAAGAAAGTCAAGTAGCTTGTTCCTGAGGACCAGGTGATGCTGGTTGAACCTTGGGTGACTCCTGCCTTGGCCGGCTGGCTCCACCCTGAGCCACAATGGCACCATCTTCGCAATGAGAATATTATTTGTTATTTTCCAAGGTTTTGTGAGGAGTCAGTGAGAACTCTGTGAATGTTTTCCATCATCCTTTACCTCTCTGTGTTGTAATACTTTGTCACTTCCATGGTGGCATTTGGGCCATTGTAATGAGATTGTTACATGTTGTTTGGTCTTTACCAGTCCTCTCTGGCTAAGAGGTCAGCACGAAAGAAGGCAGAGACCAGTCTATCTTGTTTCCCAGTAGATTCTGTAGGAGAGATAAACTTTCCCCTTGTTCCTTTCCAGCTTCTTTGACTAGCCTAATAATTACATTGACATAAGGTAGATTAACAGGAGAAAAACAAATTAGATTTTGTACTTACGGGAATTCATAAAAATATGCAACTCAAAGAAGTGACTAAAGCAGGCAGCTTTTATACCTTTTAGGCAAAGAAACAATATTTGTGAAGAATTGGCAAGACAGAGAGGTTTGGGTTGGGGTAGTAAATTAGTGAAGTAACAAGGTTTGTTTATACAGCCTTGTCTGCCTTACATTCTCTCTCTCTCATGGTAAGGACATGTGTCTTCCTCTTGGGACAAAGAGGGTACCTTTCATATGAGAGATTCATTGCTTGCTTTCATGGGGACAGAGGAGGTCAGAGTGTCCTCCTTGCACTGGCTGCTTCGTAAGTAACTTTAATTCAGAATAATCAGTACCCCAGAGTGGCCTATTATAGGATGGTGTATTCTGTTTCCCTTCAATTCCTAGTATTTACTTTTGTATTTTTTTTTTTTTTTTTTTTTTTTTTTTTTTTTTGTAGAGCTCAGTGGTTAAGAGCCTGGACTCAGACTGCCTCGCTCCCAGGTTTTTAACTCTTTGACCCTGGGCTTTGTTTCTGAACCTCTCCATCCCTCAGTTTTCCTCATCTATAAAATGAAGAAAAAAATGGTGTCTTCTCTTTGGATTATTTTGCAGATCAAGTAGGTTAATATTTAAGTTAGAACATGTATCTGACATGCCATAAAGGCACATAGATGTGTGTTAAACAGAAAAGAACGGTTGCTCAGTGTCTGTTAAATGAGGATGGGTGGGCCTTCAGCAGCCATCTCTGGTAAGCTGGGTGGAAGATGCGTTGTCAGACACCGTGTCCCCTGGAATATTATTGTCACCCTGTGCATTGATTCACTCACTGCTGTGACATACAGTATTTCATGAGGAGGACTGAACTCTCATGAGTAAAATGTGCTTCTTTGGAACAAACTCACCAAGAAGTTATGGGTTTTTACTTATTACAGTTTGACTCTCAGATTTCTGAATTTTATTTAGGCAAAGTCAAGTCTATGCTAACCCTGTCTACTTGCAGTCAAAGTTGGTGTTTTGTTTCAAGACAAAACAGTAGCAAATCACCTGGGTTTTTAATAATGCCAGGGCTTAACCCAACCTGACAGAGGTGGGAAAGCCTAGCCACAGGTGCAGAAATGCAGCCTGCTTTGTCCCTTCCAGGTTGTACCTGTCTGCTGTGCTCAGTCTTGCTTCAGGGCCTGTGTATGGAGGCAGAGGTGGATGTGTTCAAACAATCAAACAATAAAGAAACAAAGACCACAAAGCAAAATAAACAACAAAACAAAACCTCAAACAAAACCCCGCCCCAACCCCCTGCAGGAGGGCCAAAGGCCAGTCCTTACAGGTCTTCATCTGGTTGCAGCATCTAAAAGTATTTTTGTGTTTTGAATGTGATGTCAAGACCACTAAAATTTGAAAAACTTAAAAAGCATTTCTTTCCCCAAAATTATCATGATTAATAGATGCCCATTGCTTTGTTGTTTCCAGCATGTTTTCACATACAGTGTCTTTATCTGTCCCACAGTTCTTTCAGGGGAACATTATTATTCTCACTTTGACTTTACAGTAATTTTATTTTATTTATTTATATTTACCTACTACAAAAATTCAACAGGTACGGTATGGTATTTAGCAAAATGCAAGGCTGCATTCCTGCCCTGTCCCCCAACTACCCAGTGGCCACCCAGTTTGTATCCTAATGCTAGTACCCTTTGCCTTTACAAACATACACATCTTCCTCCCATCTCCGCTGCTCCCCATGAAAGCTAGCACCACATTTGCTGTTCCAAACTGTGCTCTTTTCACTCATTGTGTATTGTAAAGATTGTCCCATGTTGGGGCACAGAGACCTGCCACATTCTTTATACCAGTTGCTTAATATTCCTCTTGTTTAGTAAATCTCCCCAAGAGAATACCTAAATTACTTCCATTCTCTTGCTTCACAAAACTGCTGCTGTGGATAATCTGGCACATAGATTTGACACATGTGCAATGGTTTTAGTACAATGGTTTTTAAATTTTTTTAAGTTGACAGAAGACTCAAAAGTCATAATGTTCTTTGCAGAACAGCACCACAAAATAGGAAGATATTATATAAAATAACTAAAAATTTGTGCTAGAGTAGAGATTATCTTATCATAGACTCATATAGTGAAATGGTAGCAGGTGCTTCAGGTTTAAGATAAAAATGGTAAGAAACGGGTACCTGTTACCAGTAGAGCGTGTGACTCTTTATCTCAGGGTCATGAGTTCAAGCCCCACTTTGGGCATGGAGCCTACTTTAAACAAGTGGGAAGAAAGCCCTTGATCCTGAGAGGGGGCATTGTCTGTTGGGTCCCCACACTATTGCCAGCATTGAAACAGCATTCTATAGAGTGTGTTGAGTTTATAGCGGGCACATCCCTTTATTTTTCTGCTTCTTACCTTCCTGCTCACAGGTTTCTTTGGGAGTCCC
The DNA here is from genome assembly GCF_018350155.1 of Leopardus geoffroyi. Taxonomy (NCBI): domain Eukaryota; kingdom Metazoa; phylum Chordata; class Mammalia; order Carnivora; family Felidae; genus Leopardus; species Leopardus geoffroyi. The sequence continues at coordinate 157,739,267 of NC_059328.1, forward strand.
ATAAAATATATAAAAATATTTCTTTGAAAACTTTGAAAGTACTGCATATGAAATGTTATTTTTTAGAGCACTTAGTTATATCATGTTTCTTATTTATTTCTAGTAGTAGCCCTAGATTTTAGAGGAGTCCAGCAAACATGATAAGAAAACATGTTTCACGTCAGAATTTCCTAGATTAGCTTGAGGCTTCCATTTAAATCCTAAAAGGGAAACTTTACTTTCAGCTTCATTGCTAAGTGGATGTTGATGGACCCAATCTAATCTTTTTCTGACAAGTTGGAACCATTATTATCAACATTGCTTAATGTTCATTAAACAGATTTTTTAAACCCTTAGGGGTTTTCCTGTTCTAAAAATCCAGAAATGTATGTGTGCATGTATGTGCCTGTGTGTGTGTGTGTGTGTATTTTCTTATTGCCTCTCAGGCTGAGAGCTGTTAATTTGTGCCAGAAATACACCTGCCTCCACAGGTCTTCTATCCAGTTGGCTATTTTTTTTTTTTTTTTTAAGAGCGAGCATGAGCGGGGGAGAGGGGCAGAGAGAGAAAGAGAGACAGGGAGAGAGAGACTCTTAAGCAGGCTCCATGCTCAGTATGGAGCCCTACACGGGGCGCGATCCCACAACCCTAGGATCGTGACCTGAACCAAAATCAAGAGTTGGACGCTCAACCCACTGAGCCACTCAGGTGCCCCCAGTCTGCTATGTCTAGTCCAGTATAGGCAGATATTTCATGATTGTGTCTAAAGTATAAGTAAACTGCTCTGACTCACAGTCTGAAGGGCACATAGGTAGCCTGGGAAAGTTTTCTCTGAAGAAAGCCAGTTAAATTGCTTTTTTAGAGAAAAGAAAGTATGGTAGACAGAGAGGCTATTCTAAGTATGCAGATGGTGACGGAGTTGTATGTTAGAAACAGTTTTGTCTAGTCATAGTGGAAGTCATTAACATGGATTTAAAAATTCAGCAAACATTGGAGCATCTGGGTAGCTCAGTCAGTTGAGCATCCAATTCTTGATTTCGGCTCAGGTCATGATACCAGAGTCATGGGATCGAGTCCCATGTCTGGCTCTGCCCTGCATGTGGAACCTGCTTGGAACTCTGGCTCTCTCCTGCTCCTCTCCTCTGCTTGTGTTCTCCCTCTTTAAAATTAAAAAAAAAGTAATAATTCAACAGACATTGACTGAGTACATTTTATGTACTCATGCTTTATGTAGGGAAGTTAGCAAATGATGAACAAATACAATGTATCAGGTGCTGATAAGTACCATAAAAATAAATAAATGAATAAATAAGGAGGTAAAGAAAGAAGGAAAAGAAACAAAAAAGGAAGAAAATAAAGGGGGACAGATATATAAATATATACATAGGGAATTGGGAGTACTACAGATGAATTTTTATGCAGGTAGTCAGTAGAACTCTCTGATAAGGTGACCTTTGAGCAAGGACCTGAAGGAGGCTGGGGGCAGGGAGCAAAAGCAAGTGCAAAGGCCCTGAGGCAGTACCTGTATGAGTGACCTACAAAAAGGAGGGGCTCAGTGTAGCTGCTCTAGATGGGCCATGTGGAGAGCAGGAGGAAGTATGTGTGATAACAGCTGAGTGTGGGTCTTAGAGGGCCTTAGAGACCCCTTTGAGGCCACTGGCTTTTGCTCTGAGTGACATGGGAAGCCATTGCTAGGTTTTGAGCAGGAGTTTTGAGTCACAATGACATGAGCTTAACTGACTGGCTGCTGTAAAGGGAGTTTAGATGCAGGAAAGGCAGTTAGGAGGGATGCTTGTGAAACCCACAGATGACAGTAGCTTTGAAATAACAGAATCTAAGGATGCTTGGGTAAGTAGAGGAGATAGTTAGGGAGGCCCTTACGAATAAGGATGGAAAAGTGCAGCTGATCTTAAATGGAAGGTTCTTGGTGTTACTTTCCTCTCCCCTGGCCTTGCACCCTGAGCACTTCCCAGCAGGCTGTTCTTCTAGCCACTGTCTTTGACGTCACCATTCCTTCCTTGCCAAAGGTTAACCTCCAGACAAAAACATTTAAATTTGATATGTGGACTCCATCTTTATAAACATCACAATTCTTAAAATAATTTTATTGCCCGAAAGGTTTGTCAGTATTTAAAACCCATTTCTAAGGTTATCAACAACTTCCTTGATGAATTCAGTAGCATTTTTTCCCCCTTTCTAATTCCTCTCCTCTTCCTTTCTTCCGCAAAACTGCTCTCTGGCTTCCGTGATTCTGCAGCTGTTTATGTCATCCCAATGCTGTTTTCATGCCTTCCTTCCCCGCCCCCCCCCCCCCCGACTCTGGATGTGTGTGTCCACCAAAGTCATGACCTCCACCCTTTGCTCCTCTTCTTGTCAAGCACTCTCTCGGTGAATTCATTACTTCTTTAGTTTTAACCATCCTTTGGCAAGGGTCACAGAGCCCCTCCTCCAGCTTCGACTTGTCAGCTGTGTTGGACTATATTTTTATTAAAACTGGCTTCCTGCCCCCATTTCTCTTATTGGTGCTGCCATACTTCTTGTCTCAAAATAGAGCCCATCCTGACACATTTTCCTGCTCCATTTCTCTTCCAATCTGTTTTCAAATCTTATAGATCCTTTTTTTGGAGTGTCTTTCAGGTTTGTATTTTTTTCTCTTATAATAGACACTCTACAGCCCCAGGCTTACCATCTTACTCATGGATTCCAGCCACAGCCTGTGAGTGGCTAATTTTGATTCCAGCCTCCCTGAGCACAAGTCCGTCTGGCATAATAGTGATCATTCATTTAGCAAATATTTACTGAATGTTTACTGTATGCCAGGCACTGTTGGAGGCACTGGGGATATAAACCAAGCAATAGTCCTGCCCTCGGGGGCTTATATTCTAGGGTGTGGGGGAGACAGTAAGCTAAATATGTAGAGGAGTGTATATTTGGTCGTGTTGGTGCTAAGGAGGGAGGAAAAAAGGCAGGAGAAGAGTAGGGGTGAAGAATGTCAGATTGGGAAGAGGTTTGAAGTTTATAATGAGGTGGTAAGGAAGGGCTCACAGAGAAGTTAACTTATTTTACATTTTTAAATCAAAAGTAGAATAGATTTAACATGAAGTTTTACCATTTTAACCATTTTGAGTATACGGTTCAGTGAAGTGTCACATTGTTGTGTAACTATCACCACTATCCATCTCCAGAACTTTTTCATCTTCCCCACTGAAACTCTGTATGTATTAAACAATAACTTCCCGTTCACCCCTCCCCTCCGCCCCCTGGCAACCACTATTCTGCTTTCTTCTATATATAATTGACTATTTTAGGTACCTCATACAGGTGCAATCATACATACTTGCCTTTTCATGTCTGGCTTATTTCACTTAGCACAATGTGTTCCAGGTTAATTCGTGCCATAGCATGTGTCAGAATTTTGTTCCTTTTTGAGGCTCAGTAATACTACATTGTGTGTATGTGACGTGTTTGTTTATCCATTTATGTGCTGATGGACATTTGGCTGTTGCTCCCTTTTGGCTCTTGTAAATAATGTTGCTATGCACATGGGTATACACATACCTCCTAGAGTCCCTGCTTTCAGTTATTTGGGGTATTTACCTACAAGTGGATTTGTTGGATTATATGGTGACTTTATTTTTAATTTCTTGAGGAGGAGCCATATTATTTTCCACAGTGGCTGCACCCTTTTACATTCCCAAGAAGGTAACTTTTGAGTGAAGACATAGGGAAGTGACAGAGTGAGCCAGGGGGACATCTGAGGAGAACATGCTGGGTAGAGGCAACTTCACAGGGAAGGGCCCTGAGGGGGCAGCATGGCTGCCTTGTGCAAGGCTTGGTATGGAGGCCAGTGTGACTGAAACTGAGGGAAAGAAGTAGGAACTGAGGTCGGAGATGGAGCAGGGGTCCAAATTATATAGTGCTGTGAAGGTCCATGTAAGGACCTTGATTTTACCCTCAGTGATACGGAGAGCCCCCAGAAGATTGTATCATGTTAATCTTTTTTTTTAATGTTTCTTTATTTTTGACAGAGAGAGAGACAGAGGATGAGCGGGGGAAGGGCAGAGAGAGAGGGAGACACAGAATCCGAAGCAGGCTCCAGGCTCGGAGCTGTCAGCACAGAGCCCAGCGTGGGGCTCGAACTCACAGACCGTGAGATCATGACCTGAGCCGAAGTCAGACACTAAACCAACTGAGCCACCCAGGGGCCCCCATATTAATCTTTTTTAAATCCTACTATCATCATGGCCAAACATGATCTTAGTAGGCTTGGGGCACCTGAGTGGCTCAGTTGGTTAAGCGTCCGACTTTGGCTCAAGTCATGATCTCGCAGTTGGCAAGTTGGAGCCCCACATCGGGCTTGCTGCTGTCAGCGCAGCGCCCACTTTGGATCCTCTGTCCCCATCTCTCTGCCCCTTCCCCACTTGTACTCTCCCTCAGTCAAAAATAAATGAACATTAAAAAAAATCAGTAAGGCTTCCCAAATGCTTAGCATTCAGTCCAAATTGTTGTGGTTCCACTTGTGCATCCATATACCCCATAGCTTCCCATAAGCTTATTCATGGGTACGCTCAGGCTTGCGTCCTGTTTCCACCAGACAGTGTTTCCACCACTGTCTTCTCTACTAGTTTCATCACATCGTGTTTCCACTATGAGCTTTTCATCACTCAAGTGCTGGTTGTCCTAATCACTATTGTCATTTAGTACTAAGTCATTTTTTTATTTTAAGGAGAGAGAGAGAGCACGAGTGGGGGAGAGTGTGAGGGAGAGAATCTTAAGCAGGCTCCATGCTCAGCACAGAGCCTGACATGCGAATCAATCTCATGACCCTGGGGCCGTGACCTGAGCAGAAATCTAAGAGTTGGGCACCCAACCGACTGAGCCACTCAGGTGCCCCAGTACCAAGTTATTTTTGTTTGGTGTTTTTCTCTCTTCAGTTAGGTGTTAAGAGACCCTTCAAAGGTCATTTATTATAGTGCTTTAGGTCTTCTGTAATAAGAGGATAGTGATGAGCAATTATTATTTATATATGTAAGCCCTCCCCCATCCAAAAAGGATAAGCTGGGGTGGCCACATAGCCCTTGGATAATAAACCCTTGTGCATAGGTTGATTCTTTACTTGCTGCAAGATAGTATGACAGTTTATATAGGTGATAAAATTAAATAGGTGCCAATCATGCCTGTTTTACTAGGTGTCTAAATTAGCTTTTTAAAGCTGAAATCTAAAGGATTGTCTTTTTAAAAATTAAATTAAATTAAAATTTTTAAAATTTTATTTTAATTCTAGTGTGGGGACTATCTTTATATTTGCTGTAGTGTTGTTGTTGTTGTTGTTGTTGTTTTTTAATTAGCGTGCCATCATGGAAACTAAAACCTGCCAATTAAACACTTATCCAATTATTAGAGCTTCAGAGAAAAGCAGTGGATTAGCATTTTATGAGTTACTTAAAAAATGTTAACAACAATTTGCAAAGTGTTAAAGCATCTAAGACAAAAACATTCATTTATAAGTCACATCAAATACTAAAGAGACTGAAATTCTACTCAGTGTGAGTTTTCAGCTAGCTCATGTCGGTTCATGCTTTCTAACTGTATAGCCAGGACTAACTTTGGATTCTTGGTATGTGCCATTATTTTGTGGAACAGTATCTGGCCTGGAAATGATCTGGTGAGTCGTTATCATGAGCAGGCCTTTCTATGGCAACATTATTATATACTAAGAAGCCACTCCCAAGAATAAAATATTGTGAACTTTTGCCATTTGAGGTCCTCTGTTTCATAAAGGAAGTAGAACATCATACATGAAATTTATCTTTATCTTTAGTCTCGGACCCTCTTGTATCCCACAGTTCACCATCATCATGAATTTAGTGCCTCTTCTCCTAGTCTTTTTCTTATACTTGCATATTAAAGTATGTACTCATAAATTAAATTCAGTATTATTAGTATTTAGAAAATTTATCTAAATGTTATTATAATGATCTCCAGAGAAAGAGAACCAATAGGATATCTATAAAAATACATTTATAGGGACGCCTGGGTAGCTCAGCTGGTTAGGCATTCAACTTGTTTTCCGCTCAGGTCATGGTCTCAGGGTCTGTGAGATCAAGCCCCACATCCGGTTCCCTGCTGGCAGTGTGGGGAGCCTGCTTGGGATTCTGTCTGCTTGCTCTCTGCCCTTCCCCCCCATAAATAAATAAACATTAAAAAAAATATTTATTAAAAGATCTCTATCAATCTATGTATCAATTCATCTATCTATCTAAAGGGATTTATTATAAGAAATTGGCTCATGTGATTATGGAGTCTGGGAATTCCCCAGATCTGCCACAGGCAGGCTAGAGATACAGGAATGCTGGTGGTATAAGTTCCAGTCTGAGTTGGAGTCCAAAGGCGGGAGAAGACCCACGTCCCAGCTCAAATACAGAGAGAGGGAGAATCTCCGAAAGTCACGTGGTTGTCATTGTGTACCCTGCTTCTCTGAGGCATTCTTTGATATGGATCTAAGTTATTTGTTTTAGCTACTATATAGTAATTCTGTTTGATGAACACAGTGTTTAATTTTTCATCTACCAATTGATGAATGAGTAAACTTTTTTACATCTCTGTGAGTAGTAGTAATAAAGTAGTAGTAGTAATGACTCTCTTTAAGGGATAGGCCCCCTTGGCTGTTGGCCATTGCTTACAGAGCTCCTCACAGCTGAGTGGTACACATGGGGGCATAACACATGGGGAGCACCAGTCTAGTCGTTCAGGGATACAGCGAGAGCACAAGGTCCACTTGCTGCCTTTGCAAGTTCTGAAACCAGCTGATGAGTCAGACTTGCCAGATTCGGAGAATGGACTTCGTAGGATAATTTGCTCCCACGTTTGCTCGTTCTGATGCTATTAACCGACTGATTCTTTTTGTCTTAGTTCAGAGTCTTCAAAAAAAGACCTGACTGGTAAGCCAAAAATATAGTAACTTTCATGAGGAATAAAGCATTGTTGCGTTTAAAGCAGATTTAAGCCAATTAGAATGCTAACTTTCCCTCTTGTAAAGTTTTAGTGGCTAAAAAATTAGTCTCATTTTCATTATTGACATTCTTTTTTCCAGTTACACGTATTGCCTAGGTTATAATAATATATATTTTTCCTGGTGGATTAACTTTTAAATTATTAATATTGAAATGATTTCCAACTTACAGAAAAGTGGCCAAATGGAACAAAGAACTCCTTTATCCTCAGATTCCTCAATTGTTAATATTTTATGGGTTTACTCCATTGTGTGTGTTTTGTGTGTGTGTGTGTGTGTGTGTGAGAGAGAGAGAGAGAGAGACAGAGACAGAGACAGAGACAGAGAAAGAGAGAGATCATTAGTCTTTTTCTTAACCTTGGAAGGCAAGCTGCTGACATGCTGTCCTTTCCCCTCTAAGCACTTGCAGTGTGTATTTCCTGCAAGCAGGGATGATGCTCTCCACAACCAGCAAAGAGCACTCTAAATGAGGAAGCGGGCTTTGGTACAACACCACCATTCAGTTTATAGTGCCAACGTTATAAACTCAACAATGGCCCTTTCCTTTCTGGCCCAAGATCCTGTCCAGGAATATGTGTTACATTTAATTCTCATGGCTTTTTAGACTTCTTCAGTCTTTCCCTATCTTTTGTATCCTGGACAGTCTTAAAAAGTACAAGCCTTTAATATTGTAGGATTAGGATCTTTCTGATATTTCCTGCTGACTAGACTCAGTTAATGCATTCTGGATGGAGTGCCACAAACAGGATGCTGGCTTCCTCTCAGGGCATCACATCAGAGGGACAAGAAACTGCCCTGTCCTGCCACTGATGATGTTAACATTAATACCTGGTCGTGTTTGTGCATGCCAGGTTTTTCCAGAGTAAATTTATTATTTTTTCTTTGTAATTGATTAGTATTTTGTGGGAAGGTTTTCCAGACTTTTGCCAGCATCTTGTTCTTTATCAAATTTCCACTGATCAGCATCCATTGACAATTCCTGCCTGAATCAACTACCTCTATGACAGTTGCCAAATGGTACTTTCCATTTCTGTGATTCTTTCTACATTTATTTGATGGCATTCTGCCCTAAGGAAGATGTTTCTCTTCCCCTCCCTTTCTCCCTTCCTCTCTCCCTCTCTTTCTTTCCTTCCCTCCTTCCTCTCCCTCTCTTTCCTTTCTTCCGCCTGTCTGTCTATCCTTCCTTCCTTTCTTCCCTCCGAGAATTCTTTCACATTCATAACTATGAGATATTTCTAATTTGATCCTCTTGATACTGTGCTTTAAGCACTGTGGAGAATAGGTGCTAGGTATATTTAACACATATGTAATAAATGGGCTGACATAGAGGTTGTGCCCTCTATTCTTAAACAGTTGCCTATTTCAAATTGTGTTACTGAGCCTGAAGGCATTTAGTTCTTGGTTTTCCTGTTTGCTCTCATCCTTCTTTTCTGATTGATCCTGGGCGATTGTGTCCCAGGAGTACAGTAAAAAGGAATATGCTCTGTGCTTGGGAAAACACAAGAGCTGATAAATCCTTTCTCAATTTCTGACAGTTTTGGGAAACATTGATTTACAATAGGATTGTGACATCAATTAGAGTAAGTTCATAACTTCAGGGCACTTCGTATTGCACCTGTAGGACAATCAGCAAAATCTGTGTAAAATAGCAGTCTCCTGAATTGAAACAGTTGGGTTGTACTCAGTTAAAATGGACAAATAATATATAAAAGGCCAGATTTCCTGCATCCTCAGGTCAGCACATTCTCTCAAGTCAAATTCACTGTCTCCCTAGACAAGGTGTGAGTGGACACTTCCAATCTGGCTCTGAGCCACCTCCCTTCCTCTTAAGCATCTGTTCTGCCTCTTGAACATCATCCATGTACCCCTTAGACACTTAGTGTCTTAGATCAGGTTGCTGGTAAGTGTTTTCAGATTTAGGGGCTGTTTTGCTCCTTTAGGTAACTTTATATGTCTCTTACCTGTCTGGGGTTGATTTCAGAGTTTACTCTTGAGATAGCAATGCAACTGGCTGTAAAAGAGTTCTGACTAACTCATTCTTGGTAGAGTCTTCTTTAAAGACTGACAGTTGCGGCACCTGGGTGGCTCAGTCAGTTAAGCGTCTGACTTTTGATTTCGGCTCAGGTCATGATCTCACAGTTCGTGGGATCGAGCCCCGCATCAGGCTCTGCACTGATGGCGTGGAGCCTGCTTGGGATTCTCTCTCTCTCTCTCTCTCTCTCTCTCTCTCTCTCTCTGCCTCTCCCCTGTTCGTGCTCATTCTCTCTCAAAATAAATAAATAAACATTAAAAAAAAAAATAAAGAATGACTCCAGGGACGGCTGGGTGGCTCAGTTGGTTAGACATCTGACTCTTGATTTAGGCTCAGATCACAAGCTCACGGTTCGTGGGTTTAAGCCCCACATTGGGCTCTTAGCTCAGAGCATGGGGCCTGCTTGGAATTTTCTCTCTCCCTCTCTCTGCCCATACCCCACTCACTCCTTCTCTTTCTTTCTCTGTCTCTATCAAAATAAATAGATAAATTAAAAAAAAAAAAAAAAAGACTGAATCTATACCCTTAGTTGACTTCTGAAAGTCTGTGTACTGACTTGACCAGATATTCTCTTTTACTGATCACAAATTCAAACACGTTTAAGCACTTTCACCACAAATGGCATTTCCTAAATTACTTTTTATGAAACAACAAAATCATGGAAAGCAACAACCATTTTTTTTCTTTTTATTGCAAAATCACCTAAGGTAAAAATCACCTATATTTCCATCCCATTAAGATAACTGGTTTCGGGGCGCCTGGGTGGCGCAGTCGGTTAAGCGTCCGACTTCAGCCAGGTCACGATCTCGCGGTCCATGAGTTCGAGCCCCGCGTCGTGCTCTGGGCTGATGGCTCAGAGCCTGGAGCCTGTTTCCGATTCTGTGTCTCCCTCTCTCTCTGCCCCTCCCCCGTTCATGCTCTGTCTCTCTCTGTCCCAAAAATAAATAAACATTGAAAAAAAAAATTAAAAAAAAAAAGATAACTAGTTTCATTTTTTAACACGTTCATTTATTATAGCATTTCTTTTTCCGCATTTATTCCAGTCTTCATATTGGAAAATAATACATCCATAAACCAGGTAGCATTTAGAGAGAACAGTGAAGACCAGACCCTACCTGCTTATATGGTTTATCACTGTTTGTAGTTAAATCAATAATCACTGTATATATTTTCATCAGTATGTAATTATTCTATAAAACCAAGAACTATGATTACATTTCCTTCCTTGTTCAGCTTTTCCCCCTTTATCCTGAGGTTTGTGATTTTAAAATTTGTATTCCTTACTTTTTCTGCCATCAGCATGGCTCATTTATTTATTTATTTATTTACATTTGTTTATTTTTGAGAGACAGAGACAGAGCACACGTGGGGGAGGGGCAGAGAGAGAGGGAGGCACAGAATCCGAAGCAGGCTCCAGGCTCTGGGCTGTCAGCACAGAGCCCGATGTGGGGCTTAAACCCACAAACCATGAGATCATGACCTGAGCCTAAGTCGGACGCTTAACGGACTGAGCCACCCAGGCGCCCCAAGCATGGCTCTTTTATTGAGAACTTAAGGTGCCATGTAATTTCTAAGTGTTTCACATGCACTGATTAATTTGATCCTTAAAACAGCATATGATACGGGAATTACTGTCGGCCAGGAGACTGAGGAATAGAGAGATAAGCTAAGTAAATTGTCCAAGGTCATGCGAGTGCTAAGGGCTGGAACAGAGATTTGAACGTAGGCCACTTGGATATGGAGGCCATGCTCTTAGTCCTCTGCTGTTCTCTGCACAGATTCAGACAGATTGCTAAATTTCTCAAATCTCCTTTGTTCTTCCTGCCTTTCTCCATCCTCTTGTCCTAGTCTAGACTAATTGATTTTCTAGCTCTGAGACACAGCTACTTCCTTTATATATATATTTTTTAGATATTAATTGTCTTCATTTCTGTCCTGGTTGGATCCACAGTTTCCTGGATCCTATACCTTTCCCTTTAATAGTTTATGTCTACATTTTGCTATCACATCAATAAACAACTTCCTACAAAAGGATGTATAAAAAGTAATGGGTTCTTGTGTTTCTTCCTTTTATGTGCTTTTTTTTTAAATCTATCATCTGCCATTGAGTTGATAGTTTGGCTAATTGGAAGTTTCTGAGTTGAAAATCATTTTCCTTTGAAATTTTGAGGGCATGGCTTTGTTGTCTTTTTGCTTCCAAAGTGGCCGATGAGAAGTCTTCTGCCGTTCTGATTCTCTGACCTTAGTATGTCTTATTTACTGTTCTGAGGTTTCACTTAGACAAGAGTTGGCTTTCCATCATGCTGAGCATTTTGGGCCCTGTCAGGCTGAGGACTTAGAAATTTTACCTTAGTGCAGCTTCTGGTGTTATTTCTTTGAAATGTCTACCTTTGGTAGTCATTGTTCATTTTTCTAGAAATAAAATTCTAGTTTGCTGGAGCTTCTCAATTCTTAGTTTTTCTTATTTATTTTCTTTCACATTAAAGTTTTATTTTACTAGAGTATTATCTACATACAGCAAAAGTCACTCCTTTTACTATATAGTTCCATAAATTTTGACAAATGCATACAGTAGTATAACCACTATCACTATCAAGATACAGGGTCCACGTTAACCAAAAGGTGGAAACAACCCATGTGTCCCTTGATGGATGAATAAATAAAATGTATATATGTCCATATCTATCTATCTGAATAAACAAAATGGGGTGTGTATGTATATGACTGTATTCACATCCATTCATCCATCCATCTATCCATCTGTCTGTCTTATAACAGTGGAACGTTATTTAGCCATAAAAAGGGAAGGAAATTTTTTTCTTTCCAAGTTTTTATTTAAATTACAGTTGGTTAACATACAGTGTAATATTAGTTTCAGGTGTACAATTTAGTGATTCAGCATTTACATACAATACCTGGTGCTCATCACAACAAATGCCCTTCTTCATACCTATTACCTATTTGATCCATCCCCCTTCCCACCTCCTCTCTGATGACCATCAGCGTGTGTTCTCTATAGTTAAGACTCTGTTTCTTGTTTTTCCTCTCTCCCCTTTTTTCTTTTTACCCCCTGTGTTTATTTGTTTTGTTTCTTAAATTCCACATGAGTGAATCATATGGTATTGGTCTTTCTCTGGCTGACTTATTTTGCTTAGCACAAAACTCCCTAGTTCCATCCATGTAGTTGCAGATGGCAAGATTTCATTCTTTTTGATGGCTGAGTAATATTCCATTACACACACACACACACACACACACACACACACACACACACTCACACCACATCTTCTTTATCCATTCATTAGTCGCTGGACATTTGAGCCCTTTACATAGTTTGGCTATTGTTAATAATATTGCTATAAACATCAGGGTGCACGTATCCCTTCAAGTTAGTATTTTTGTATCCTTTGAATAAATACTTAGTAGTACAATTGCTGGGTTGTCGGGTAGTTCTATTTTTAAGTTTTGAGGAACCTCCATACTGTTTTCCAGAGTGGCTGCACCAGTTTGCATTCCTACCAACAGTGCAAGAGAGTTTCCCTTTCTCCACATCCTTGCCAACATCTGTTGTTTTGTATAAGGAAGGACATTTTTTAAAAATTGTTTTCATGTTTATTCATTTTTTGAGAGAGAGACAGATGTGAGTTGGGGAGGGGCAGAGAGGGAGACATAGAATCCAAAGGAGGCTTCAGGCCCTGAGCTGTCAGCACAGAGCCCAATGAAGGGCTCAAACTCATGAACTACGAGATCATGATCTGGCTAAAGTTGGACGCTTAACCAACTGAACCACCCAGGCGCCCCAGGAAGGAAATTTTAATACAAGGTACAATGTGGATGAAACTTTAGGATGTTTTCCTAAGTGAAATAAGCCAGTCAAAAAGAACAAACCCCAAGGGTGCCTGGGTGGCTCAGTCGGCTGAGCATCCGACTTCATCTCAGGTCATGATCTTGAGGTTCGTGAGTTCAAGCCCCACGTTGAGCTCACTACTGTCAGTGCAGAGCCCTCTTGGGATCCTCTGTCCCTCTCTCTTCTCCCCTTTCCCATGCGTTCTCTCTCAAAAAATTAATAAAGAACAAGCTCCATATGATTACATTTATATAGGGTACCTCAGGAAGTCAGATTCATAGAGACAGAAAGTAGAATGGTACCAGGGAGATGAGGGGGGAATAGAACGTTATTGGTTTTAATGGGTACTGAGTTTCAGTTCTGTAAGCTGGAAAGAGTTCTGTGGTTGGATGATAGTGATGGTTGTTTAATAATATGAATGACTTAGCACCTCAGAGTTCTACAATTAAAAGTGGTTACAATGGTAAGATTTTTGTTATTTGTATTTTATTCAAATAAAAAATAAAGACTGAAGATAGTCTCAATCTCATTCCTCTACCCCCAATTCCTTCTCTCATATTTTGAAAATTACTAAATTACTTCCTCTTTTTGGTCTACATTATGGAATATTTCATTGACTTTTTTCCCCCAGGTCTATTGGTTTCTTACAAATTTCAGTAATCATAACAATATTTTAAATTGCAAAGTATTTTTATATTTTCTGATTTTTTTCCCCAAAGAACCTTGCTTCTATATTATGGATCGCGTGTCTTCTTGAATTTCTATGAGAGTAACTACTTAAAATTTTTTTACACTTCTCTTTTATTTCCTTCTGCTTCTTCTAGGAGGACACCTGGTTTTGGTTTATATTTTTCTCTCACTTTTATTTTGCAATCTTTCCTCAAATGTTTAGTTGTCTTTGGCTGTCCCACATACATGGGATTGGCACAATAAAGTTAATTGGCAGCTGTGTGTACAAGAATGAAGTCTGTTGACTTTTTCAAAAATAAACTTTTTATTTGAGAATCGTTTTAGATTTATGAAAAAATTGCAAACATAGTTCAGAGAATTCCCATATATCCTAGTGTCGGTTTCCCCTGTTTCCACTCCCCCCCGCCCTTGTCTTTCCTGGCTCTCTGTGCCCATTTTCACCTTGCCTGAGTTGGGAGAATCCTTCTTTGCCTTGGTTTCTTAGGGCCCTTCTTGGCTCCACAGGGTCTCCTGGGGGCTGTCATGGTCCCTACCAACGTCTTCCTGGGTTGGACTTTCCGTTTGTGCTTGGGAACTAATTTGATGTGGCTGGTGGCCCCCTTGGCCTTGGTGTTGGTGGGCCTAACAGGGAGGCCATGGTGCATGCCAGGGTCTGCTTCAGCCCTTGAGCTGGATGATGGCCACCATAGGGCCTTTCTGCAGGATGTAAACTGTGATGGCCACTACTGAGGTACCCTGCTGCTGCTCTCCTGCCTACAGCACTTCTAGAACCACACACAGATCCAGACAACCCAGATGACTGCTCTGTGGAGGTTGAGGAGGTAGAGGTGTCATTGGGGGCAATGCTCCCAGGAGCCACTGAACGGGCTGATGCAGACACAGATGCAGGTAGTCAGCCCCCCTCCCCAGCGGTGAGCTGTTCCCCGTTGTTAACATTTTGCATTAGCATGGTATATTTGTTACAACTAATGAATTAGTATTGATGCATTCTTATTAAATGACATCCATACTTTATTCAGGATTCCTTAGGTTTTTTTTTTATGCCATTTTCCTTTTCCAGGATCCCATCTGAGATATATTACATTTATAAATTAAAAAAAATTTTTTTTTTTAATGTTTATTTTGTTTTTGAGGGAGAGAAACAGAGTGTGAGCTGGGGAGGGGCAGAGAGAGAGACACACACACACAGAATCTGAAGCAAGCTCCAGGCTCTGAGCTGTCAGCACAGAGCCCGATGCGGAGCTTGAACTCACAAACTAGGAGATCATGACCTGAGCCAAAGTTGGATGCTCAACCTACTGAGCCACCCAGGCGCCCCTTGTATTACATTTAGCTGTTATGTCTCCTTAGGCTTCACTTGGCGGTCACAGTTTCTCAGTCTTTTCTTGTTTTTGATGACCTTGACAGTTTTGAGGAGTACGGTGGTTAGGTATATTGTAGAATGTCCCTGAGTTAGGGTTTGTCTGATGTTTTTCTAATCATTATACTGTGCTATGGGTTTGGGGGAGGAGACCCTCGGAGGTAGAGTGCTGTTCTCATCCCATCCTGTCATATCAGAAGGTCATACCACTGTTGATGTTAACCTTGATCCCTTTGCTGATCTGCCAGGTTTCTCTGCTATGAAGTCAGTCTCCCTGTCTGTTCCATACCCTTTGGATGGAAGTCACCACATTCAGCTCACCCTTAAGGAATGGGGAAGATGTATTGGTGTTTGACTCTCCAGACACTATAACTTCTTTTTCGACTTTTTTTCTTGAGGGAGACTCCAAGTTTGGGTCATTTTCTGGTCATTTTACTCGGAAGGGTTGGATGGAAAAGGAGTTTCTGTTTTGTATACAAGAGTTTCAGTTACTGCCCCATATCTATGCTGCCCCCTATTGCACCCGCTTTTACCAGGTACTAAGAATGAGCTTCTGTGAGGCTGATCAGCACCTGCCTACCTCACTGCCTCTCAGGGTGCTCCAGGGTGTGGTTTCCTTTGCTTGCTCCCAGTGAGTAGTTCTCTTAAACCTGTCTTCCAGAAATTTGTTATTGAAAATTTCTGCTTATAGCTCCTCATACCCTAATCCAGTTGTTTTTCTTGTTGATTCTGTATGTACCATCTCCGTTCCTTTCCTGTCATTTTAATCATGGATGTCAGAAGACATGAAGAAAGAGATCAAGCCACCATTTTAAATATAAAGTCCTTTTCTTAAGTTGTGATGTAAAAACATAAGGTGGTATAATTACTACCTTTCATTATTTAATGTTTATAACTTGTTTTAGGTACAATAAAAAATATAACATTATGATGGTTTCCTACCATTGGTATAAAAATATTGTTCTGATCCTCTAGATTGAAACAGGAAAAGAATAAGGTAAAAAGTGTCATGAAAATTGGAACTGGCCTGGTCTGTGTTGTTGGTTTTAAATTGTCTGGTAGGTTGTGTGTCAGGAAAATGAGAATTTTATTTTGGAAAGAGTTTAAGAAGATGACAAGTAGGGCTGAATGGAACAATTGCATTGAGGAATTGACTGGCATAGATTAAGAGAAGCGTGAAATTAAATGATTACTGGTAGGATACAAAAATACCTACTATTTATATTTAGTCTTATGGTTGGTACAGAGTAAGACTTTTTTTTTCTATTTTTAAAACAATTTATCTTGGATTATTTTATTTTTTTTAACATTTATTTTTGAGAGAGCAGAGAAAGACAGAACATGAGTGAAGGAGGGGCAGAGAGAGAGACACAGAATCTGAAGCAGGCTCCAGACTCCAAGCTTTCATCACAACGCGGGGCCCGATCCCACAAACCCACAGTCATGACCTGAGCCAAAGTCAGACGCTTAACTAACTGAGCCACCCAGGCATCCCTGGATTATTTTAGATATACTGGAATGTTACAATGATAGTATTCCTTTATTACCTTCCCCAATGTTAACATTTTACATATTCATAGTGCATTTGTCAAAACTAAAAAAATTACATTGCTACAATACTATAAACTGAAGAGTGTATTTGGAATTCACCATTGTTTCCACTGACGTTCTTTTTCTAATGCAGGACACAACCTAGAATATTACATCACACAATTAATTTATTTTTAAGTCAGAAAAATTTTATTTGAGCCACCTGCCTGTCATTTAGCAACATGTAGCATATATAAGTTGATATTCGTGAATTTTATCTTCTTTCAAATGTTCTTTTATGTGAATGAATAATTATTGCTCTTAGTCATTTATGACTCACTGATTGTGGACATAAGCTTTGGGTGGGCATTCTGAAAATGAGTTTTCTAACATTAGGGAGGAAGACTTCAACCTTATTTTTAAAAATTCTGATTAAAGAGTTTGTTTTAATTTTAGCTTTTAACATAATGCATTTTATTTATAGTGTGTGGGTGTATATAAAGACATGTACATAAGTGGTACTCTATTGCTGTGTTATGCTTCATGGTGCTCTTATGTGTGAAAGGCAAGACTCAGTAACTAAAAAAGCTAGAGATGGAACAGCCTACTTAAAGGCTCCATGGGAGTCAGGAAGTCCGATTTCTAGTCCCAGATCTGCCATTTATTGTTGAGCTCTAATATGTAAAATCAGGAAATGTCAAGAGTTACGTTAGACAGCTCTGGACTGGAACTCACAGGTGGTATATCCATCCCTGAATCATATGTTAAATCTCTCCACAATACCTGTGACCAGATAAATTTTGGTTGAATACTTCCAGTGATGAGTGTTCTGGTTATCTATTGCTGTATAGTGAACCACACCAAAACGTAATGGCTTAACACAACAGTTTATCATTATTTCTCACAGTCCTGGGTTTGAAAGGCTCTGCTGGGTGGTTCTTGGTTGGGGTTCCTCATGCAGTTGGCGTCAGTAGGAGGCCAAGGCTGGAGATGGCTGAAGGCTTCTTTGAGTCATACATTTGACACCTGGGGTGGGGAAGCTGGAACAGCTCTGAACATTTGAGGCAACTCTCCCTGTGGTCTCCAAATGACTAGCCAGGGCATTGTCATAGCATGGTAGTCTCATTAATAGGTGGGTCTTGCACTTGCTTGTTGGCTCCCCCCACCCCCACAGCTACTCTGTAGGAAGTAGTCTATTAAACCTTGGGCCCAGAAACTGGCACAGGATCACTTCTGATGCATCCCATTGACCAAAGCAGTCTCAGAGCCTTCCAGATCTGAGCAGATGGACCATAGACCTGTATCTCTTGAAGGGAGGAAAATCAGAGATTTTGTGCCCATCTTTAATCCACCTACTACAATGAGAAATTCATTACTTCTTGAGAAGTCTATTTCATCTGTAGATAGCTCAGGATGTTTAAGCAAGATGACATCTGCTCTCACATGAGAAGTTATAGAAGTTATAAGGTGATTTCTGCCTGATGTGCTGTAGGTGTCTGCCCGTTGAATTACTCTGAACTTTTCTGTAGAAGCCTATTTCTTAACACATCACACACACACACACACACACACACACACACACACACACACACCCTAGCTAGGTCTAGGCCAAAGGGACCAAGTAGGTTTACTTTTCTCTAGGAACCTCCTTTTCTCCAGATTCTACCATCCTCTTCACCCTCCTCCACCAAATTGTACACAAACTTCGAATTAGCTACCGTGGTGGAACTGTTGATTTCTTAAATTATAGCACCGAGGATTCACATACAGGTATAGTCCCTGCAATTAAACAACTAGAGTCAAGTATAAAATGAAGTGCATTAGTGTGATAGTGCGTGATCAGTTCAGTGGGGCACATAGGATGGGGGAAGTATTGCTGCGCAGGAGGAGTTAGGAAAAGTTTCAGGGAGAAGTGAAACTTTCAGCCAGTTTTAAAAGACAATGACAAGAATAAAAACAGTATTAGTATACCATATTTCTTGAGCATATGTGCCAACACCATTCTAAGAATTTTATGTATATTAACTCATTTAATGCTGACAGTGACCCTGTGAGGTAAGCGTTATATTATCCTCACTTTACAGGAGAGGAAACTGAGGAACTGAGGGTAAGTCACTTCCCTAAGGCCACACAGGTAGTAAGTGGCAGGAATTCAACCCTAGGCATTCTAGCTCCAAGGGAGTAGCAGATAGGGATGACAGGTTCTCCAGGAAAGGGTTAAGGTTGGAACAGCTGAGGCACAGTTTGAGGACTCCACAGACACTGCTATTAGCTACCAGATCTTTCTTCTTCCTCCCTAATTAACCCCCTTCCCCTGCCAACCATATTTAAGGCAGCTTCCATTCCTTTAAAAATGCTGCTAAAAACGACACATTGGAAAAAGGGTTAGTACCCAAAATCTATAAAGAACGTATCAAACTCAACACCCCAAAAAACAATCCAGTGAAGAAATGTGTAGAAGACACAAATAGACACTTCTCCAAAGAAGACATCCAGATGGCTAACAGACACATGAAAAGGTGCCCAGCATCACTCATCATCAGGGAAATACAGATCAAAACCACAATGAGATACCACCTCACACCTGTCAGAATGGCTAAAATTAACAACTCAGGAAACAACGCATGTTGATGAGGATGTGGAGAAAGGGGAGCTCTTTTGCACTGTTGGTGGGAATGCAAACTGATGTAGCCACTCTGGAAAATGGTATGGAGGTTCCTCAAAACATTAAAAATAGAACTACTCTACAGCCTAGCAATTGCACTACTTGGTATTTATCCAAAAGATACACGAGTGCTGATTCAAAGGGGCACATGCACCCCAATGTTTATAGTAGCACCATCAACAATAACCAAATTATGGAAAGAGCCCAAATGTCCATAGACTGATGAATGGATAAAGATGTGACACACACACACACAAACACACACACACACACACACACACACACACACACACACACACACTGGAATATTACTCAGTGATCAAAAAGAATGAAATCTTTCAATTTGCAACAGTGTGGATGGAACTAGAGTATATTATGCAAAGCAAAATAACTCAGGCAGAGAAAGACAAATACCATGTGATTTCACTCATATGTGGAATTTCAGTAACACAACAGATAAACAGATGAACATAGGGGAAGGGAAGAAAAGATAAAAATATAGAGGGAGGCACATAAGAGATTCTTAAATACAGAACAAACTGAGGGTTGGTGGAGGGGAGGTGGGTGGGGGGATGGGCTAAATGGGTGATGGGCATTAAGGAGGGCACTTGTTGGGATGAGCGTCAACTCATGTTGGGTGTTATATGTAAGTGATGAGTCATTGGGTTCTACTCCTGAAACGAATACTATACTGTATGTTAATTAACTTTAATTTAAATTTAAAAAATACATATATAATCAAGAATGGATCGACCCAGTGAGGAAAAAAAGAATAAATTAAAAAAATGTGAATAATATTAAAAATTATAAAAAAATATTAAAATGCTGCTAAAACAACCAAAAATGTCTTCACTTTTCTTTCATGCTTTTTATACTCCTTTTCTTGAGGCCCTGTTTAAGGCCTTTCTTTTTTAGGAGGTATTTCTGAAGACTGCAGCTTGTATTGACCAATTCTTCCCTCTCTGCCTCCCCTTTCTCTTTATTCCTTCCATAGGGCACGTCATTATTATGTGCCTATTGGTGCCAGCCCTGGGCATGCTGAACATGAGCAAGAGCAGGAAATACATTCTAGACCATCTAATTATTATATCAAAGAAGGAAAAATTACAATGTTCCAAAGTATTATGAAGGGGCGACACGAGACAAGAAAGGTTTATGATAAAGAGATTTGTGATCTTTATTACATTGGAATCCATTTACATGTTATCCCTAATAGGTTAGGTTTTAAGGTTTTAAGGTTTTAAGCTTTGTTAGGTCTTAAGGTTTTTTCCACCAATAGTAGAGTGTTTATTATTATATATACAATAGAATACTATATAGTGTAGGGGAGAGAAGATTTTTCCTTCTTTCCTTCTAGATTCTTTGGCTGGTTTAATATGACATAAGACAGATTAACAGGAGAAAAATCTAATTTTGTATATGTGAGAACCCCAGAGATAGGAGGCTCTCTGAGAGGCAGTTGTGGCTGACATGCCACCCTGAGTAAGGGGAAGTGGAAAGGGGTCTGGGACTTCAAACGGGAGGAAGACAATCCGCAGAAATCTGGGAAGAGCAAATGTTTGGTAAACAAATGTTTGCCATGCTCTGCAGGTAAGTCTTTCTGATGTAAACAGCTATCTCTGTAATAGCTCTCTTTCTGGTTCAGGCCCCCTATTTGCGTTCTTTTAGACAGATATGGGAGAGGTAAAAGACTTTCTTGAGTCCGTTAGGCCTTGACTGTCTTTAGCTGGAAATAATCCATATGCCAAAGTGGCACATTCTGGAGTGGCCTACCTTGAAAGCCACCTAAAGCAATGAAAATGAGTTTACTCCAGTACAAACCACATGGATAAATATCACAATAGTATTTACTTTTCATATATTTTCTCATGGTATTTTCCATGATTTCCATGACTTTCCATGATTTCAGATTCCACAGATCATTGAAGTCAGGAGAATCAGCCCCACCCTAGGGCTTCTGAATTCCTAGTTCCTCTTTGTGTTGAGGGCTCCATGCTCAAGCCTGGTCCACTGGAAATCCCATGGCTGGGACATCCAAGAGGCAAATGGCAGCAACCTGTTTATCCAGCAAGGATCACACTGGGGAGAGTCAGGGGTATAGCTCTGTGGATGAGTCATGCAGTGTGGGGCCAAAGCTGGACCAGAAGGCTGTTAGAGACAATTGCTGGGGTTTTTGTGTTTGATCTCCCAGGTCTGATTGTGTTTAGAGGAAATAAATTCTGCTGCTGTGGGGATTTCCAGGTTGGCAAAAGGCCTGCAGAGAGGGACTGCAGGAATCTGAGGCCATTTAACACTGGGTTCACAAGGGTGAGTCCCTGCTGAGGTGGCTGGCTCACTGTCTGTGGACCAGTCTCCATGGTCCTGGCTTTTGTTTCTGATGCTGCTGATGTTGAGCAGAGTATTTCACTGGAGGTACTTGCATACCTGTCTTTGCACCTGAGATTTGCAGTTACCTCCTCCCTTTCTTGAGTGGTTGAGTCCTTGGTCTTTGCAAACAGTGTCTACAACACTTGTTGCTCTTACCTTCTGTAGATGGTAGTTTCCTAATTCTCTACTGTCTTTTGGAAAAAAAAAATGGCTGTAGGTTACCACTGGGAAACAATGGAACTTAAGTATATCTATTTATTCCTGGCTTTATTCCCCCCCCCCCATTAAAAATTTTTAAAAAGTGAACGATTTCTGAAATGTTAGGTAAAAACTTGAGGACATTCATCTGTCTTTTTCTGTAACCTCTAAGTATAGGTCTCAGTTTATAAATATTGCTTCCCTGGAATAACATCTCTTATCTCTTACTGTGCCTTCTCTTGTTGATATCTGGAAAATTGTTTGGGTATTTAGAGTCTCTTAAAATTAATAAGCTTTTCAGTTCTGTAATTAAAAGACCAGGGGCTTTCAGAGCTTTCTTTCACTGTGATAGAAAAAAAGCCCAACAAAATTCATGGCAAAAGGTGAAAACCATATTTGTAAGGGAGGAAATATTCATTGTGTGCAGCATGCAGAGTTTTTATAGAGCTCCGGGCAGACTTTGCTTCCTGTTGCTACATCAACAGAAAGAGCTCTGGGCTTACTAGTCTCATCCCTTAGAATAATGTTAATAAGCCATAGTTTGGCCATTCCTCCTAAAAATTCTTTATCCTAGAACAGGTTAAAGTGTGTTCCAACTTTGCTAGTGAGAGGATATATTTTTTTTCACCTTTCTGTACATGGCTTTGTGTGACCAAATAGGTAAGAACACCAGTTTCTTGGTAATGAGTCGAGGTTGAGACATTTTCTTGGAATGTGGGCTCCATCAAGAGCTGGTCAGACCATTCCCACGTAAAGGGCTGACAGCATTCTGTGTGGAAATCAGGTTGTATAATTGCTGCCTCATGATACTGATGGGGCTCTCAAAAACACATAGCTGCTGCTGTCAGTCCTCTCCAGGGGAAGAGAAGAAGCCACTGCAAGTTGGAGGCAGTACTTTTATGCCTGTCCTGTGTAGGAAGGTGCTTTCTACCCTATAGTTTTTGTGATCTTTCCCTTAAGAAACACCACATGAACCTCCCTCGGGAGTTGGAATGCTCTGAATTTAAATCTTGGCCCTGCCACTTGCCAGTTGTCCCCCACACCTCACCTCCCTTGAGCAAATTAGCCTTTCTGGGGCCCATCTTTTCTCATTTGGAAAATGAAGTTAATAGCAATTAATTTTTTACCTTGTGATTGTTGTATAATGTATGGCTTGCAGTAAGTGGCCCCGCTCTGCCGCCATTTCTTCCTTCTGTTCCTCTGTAGAGGATGAGCTCTGATGTCAGACACAACTTGGATGAAATCCCACCTGAGCTAACTATGTGCTGTATGACCTTTGGTCAGGTTTTTAACTGAGCTGCAGTTTTCCAATCTGTTAAGATGGAGATAGATACACACACCTTCCAGTGGTGTTGAGAGGCTTTGTGACATAATGAATGAGCATAACCTAGCCTAAGAACTACAGTAACTTACCACAAACTATCTTTCTTAGTAACACACTTTCTCCGTTAGTCTTCTTTCCTTCTCTCTCTTGTCTTCCTTTGTTTCCTACTCCCCTCCCCTGTTCATCCTTTTCTCTTTGCTTCTGATGGCCTTGGGACTTTGGTTGTGAGATGGAGCTAGACCAGCCGTTGAGGAGTGAAGGAGGGAGTAGTTCCATTAGAGATCATCTTGCCACCAATCCCCAGCTTTGCTTTCCCTTCCTCCGCAGGCCCCTTCCGCATATGAAGTACTGGGCCTAAAATACAAAGTAGAAAGCAATCTGTGCTTTATACTGCCTTGTTATTCTCAAGGGCTGTGTATCTAAGAATAATGGAGAAGGAAAGGATAGCCACTTACAGTGTTGTCATTTGTCATTTTTGGTTTGACTGTGTCCTTAGAGGAGTCTGGAAAAAATTTACATGTTTTTCTAAAAGTTTTTTGTCTCTTTTCTAAAAGTCATAGTCTATCAGGCCAATTTTTGGAACCAATAAGTGCTCCCTCTGGCCTTGAAAATTTCCCAAGAAGTATAGCCACCAAAGTACCCCTGGAAAGAGAGACCTGCTCCCTTGTAGTATCTCTCTTTCTTGGGGGTGTCTCCTTTTTTCCAATGTTGCCAGTTATTCTGAGATACTCTTCATGTCTGATATGGCTTGTTTCTCCTGTATTTAACCGGATAAAACCATTGTTTGTTGACTATAGAAAGTTAAAGATTGGGCTAAAGGAAAAAGGCATACCTACCCTTTAGTCCTAGGGGACTACACACACACACACACACACACACGCACGCACGCACACACACACACACACTACTTACTCTCTTTTATTTTAATCTGAGAATATGGTATATAATCACAAATTAAAATGGCTTTGGGGAGATTTATTTATTTATTGGGCAAGAGTTTATTGCTTTGCCAAATGTGCTCTTCAAAGCCACTGACACAGATTTTATTGAATGGGAGAGGAGAATCTGCCTCTTGGGTTAGTAATACTTTCTTTTTTTTAGGAAGTAATTCCTCAGTCAAAGAGAAACAGTAGGTAGTAGAAAGTGAAAATGAGTCCATTTCTAGCAGAAATTAATTTAGTTAATAAGAAGAATAGGAAAAGAAGAATGAGAACCTTCAAGTACAGTTACAGAACTAGAGAGACCAGTGGGATCATCTGGTACCTTAGTTTTATAGTTGAAGAAACCGAGTCATAGTAAAATAAATGAGTTGGCCAAAATATTCAGACTGACTTTGTAGCATCATCAGAATCAGACTGAAGCATACCCGAGTTCTGGTTCTGACTCCCTCTATGACTCTGTCTGGATTCCAGTAATAAATGTGTGTCTGCCCACACAGGCATGTGTGGGGAAAAATAATTTAAACTTCTTTGTAATTGATTTCTGACATTGGAAGCTGGAAACAGGAATACATGAAAATTTAGTATTTCGGACAGTTTCCTTGAATAACCTTTAAAATTATTATTGTCATGAACATGAATTCATTTAATTATTTTACTGAATAGTTCAGTTGTCTGTACTTAAGTATTGCAGGAGAACATAAATTAATAATTTAGTAATTGAGAAATGACAATTATATATTTTTGACGTTTATATTTTTAGCACACAAAACCACAATTGTATTGCTTAATAAGTTAATAATGTCTGTCCAAGCCCAGGATATAAACTAATAAAGTAATTTTTTATTTTCTCTTTAAATGTAATTTAAAAAAATTCTTAATGTTTATTTATTTTTGAGAGAGAGAGAGACAGAGTGCAAGAGGGGGAGGGGCAGAGAGAGAGGGAGACACAGAATCTGAAGCAGGCTCTGAGCTGTCAGCATAGAGCCTGATGCGGAGCTCAAACTTGGGCACAGCAAGATCATGACCAGACCATGGCTTAACTGACTGAGCCACCCAGGTGCCCTTCTTTAAATGTAATTTTTGATAATTGAACCATGTGGTTACTATAGGGGAAACTTCCTAATATGAACATTCTTTTCAATTTATTATTTATTTATTTTTTAGTATAATTTATTGTCAAATTGGTTTCCATACAACACCCAGTGCTCATCCCAACAAGTGCCCTCCTCAATGCCCATCACCCACTTTACCCTCTCCCCCACCCCCTTTCACCCTCAGTTTGTTCTCTGTATTTAAGAGTCTCTTATGGTTTGCCTCCCTCCCTCTCTGTTTGTAACTTTTTTTTTCCCCCTTTCCTTCCCCCATGGTCTTCTGGTAAGTTTCTTAAGATCCACATATAAGTGAAAACATATGGTGTCTGTCTTTCTCTGACTGACTTATATCATTTAGCATAATACCCTCCAGTTCCATCCACGTTGCTGCAAATGGCCAGATTTCATTCTTTCTCTTGCCAAGTAGTATTCCATTGTATATATAAACCACATCTTCTTTATCCATTCATCGGTTGATGGACGTGTAGGCTCTTTCCATAATTTGGCTATTGTTGAAAGTGCTGCTATAAACATTGGGGTATAAGTGCCCCTATGCATCAGCACTCCTTTACCCCTTGGGTAAATTCCTAGTAGTGCTGTTGCTGGGTCCTAGGGTAGTTCTATTTTTAATTTTTTGAGGAACCTCCGCACTGTTTTCCACAGTGAGTGCACCAGTTTGCATTCCCACCAACAGTGCAAGAGGGTTCCTGTTTCTCCACATCCTCGCCAGCGTCTATAGTCTCTTGATTTGTTCATTTTAGCCACTCTGACCAGTGTGAGGAGGTATCTCAGTGTGGCTTTGATTTTTATTTCCCTGATGATGAGTGACATTGAGCATCTTTTCATGTGTCTGTTGGCCACCTGGATATCTTCTTTGGAAAAGTGTCTATTTGTGTCTTCTGCCCATTTCTTCACTGGATTATTTATCAGGTACTGAGTTTGGTAAGTTCTTTATAGATTTTGGATACTAACCCTTTATCCGATATGTCATTTGCAAATATCTTTTCCCATTCCGTCAGTTGCCTTTTAGTTTTGTTGATTGTTTCCTTTGCAGTGCAGAAGCTTTTTATCTTGATGAGGTCCAAGTAGTTCATTTTTGCTTTTAATTCCCTTGCCTTTGGAGACATGTCAAGTAAGCATTCTTTTCAACTTAAAGATGGCCTTGCTCCACTATCTTTCAAAACATTAGAATTTTTTAATGTTTTTTTTTTATTTTAGAGATAGCGTGAGTTGGGGAGAGGGGCAGAGGGAGAGAGAATCTTAAGCAGGTTCCATGCTGAGCATGAGGCTCAATCTCATGACAGTGAGATCATGACCTGGGCCGAAATCAAGAGCCAGACACTAATCTGAGCCACCCAGGAACCCGAAACATTACAATTCTAATCACCAAGTGGAGGGGAGTTGATGTGGAAAGTGGAAACCACTCTAAGAACATTGCCAAACATGTCAGTAGAATAATGATTCTCTCATTTTCCAGGACTCCTGGTTCTCATGCTTTTGTCTCAGGAGGAAAGTAATTGGCCCTGTTAAAAGGATGGCTTGACAAGCAATTTTAAGAAACAGACCTTGAACATGACTAGCAACAGAAGGAATGTGGTATTGTAGAAGTCAGGATTGGTAGGTCCAACTTGCTTGTGAAATTGGGCTACTATTTTTAAGAGTACAAGTTGTGCCAAGAAGAGAATCTGTAATGAGGCAGTTTTGTTGGAGAAGTTGTACTGTAGCTGACATTACTCTGTAGCTTTCAGGGATCCTATCCCTGGTGACTTTTTTTTGGAGAAACACCAGCTCATGGAGATGTCTGTCTCTTGCAGTATAAAATAACAGAAAAGAAATAAGGAACTCAGACCCATTTTGTTGGATAATCTTCAAGTGGAGCTGGAACTTCAGAATCTGGAACATGTTTGCATTGGCTTATGCTGTATTTTAAAATTTTAAACAATGGGCCAAGTCTTCTGTTTTCAGTAGTTGAGACTCCCTTGAAGTATAGTTTCTAGAATATTCAAAATTCAACATTTTCCTTGACTGGAGTACCAAGTAATGGGACTGTGAGGCCCAGTCTATGGGACGAATATAGATCTGAGTTGTCCTAACACTTTAAAGTTTAAAGAACCATTCTCTCTCTGCCTCTCTCTCTCTCTCTGCCTCATCCCCACTTGTGCTCTCACTTCCCCCTCTCTCAAAATAAATAAATAAACTTTAAAAAAGAAAAAGGGGGCACCTGGGTGGCTTAGTCGGTTAAGTGTCTGACTTTGGCTCAGGTCACCATCTCACAGTTTGTGAGTTCGAGCCCCACATAGGACTCTGCACTGGTGGTGTGGAGCCTGCTTGGGATTCTCTCTCTCCCTCTCTCTCTCTGCCTCTTCCCCACTTGTTCTGTTTGCCTCTCTCAAAACACATAAATAAACTTAAAAAAGAAAAAGAACCATACTGACCCATCATGGAGTAAAGTCAGAATGGAAGAGAATTCTAGAGATCACTCAGGAGAGATATCTAGCTTCTGCTTGAATGTGTCTAACATCAAGCAGATAAATAATAATAGCAATATTATATATACTATAAAATATTGCATAATAGACAATATTGTTATTTTAATGTTAATAACTGCAGTGGCAGCTATAATGTTTTTGAGTAGCTATGTGCCAGTTCATGTGCCATGTACATTATTTCATTAATTCCCTAATAGCCTTACGATATAGCAGCTGTGTAGCAGTTAAAAGCACAGATTCTGGAGTAAGATCATCTGAATGAATCTGAGCTCCATATTTGTTTGCCATATGACCTTAGGGAAGTTACTTAATCTCTCTGTACTTCAGTTTCCTCTTTGGTAAAATGAGGAATTGTAGCAGTATCGATGTTTTAGGATAGTTTTAAAAAATAAATGGATTAGTTTGTGTAAGAGCTTAGAAGAGTGCCTGGCCCAGAGCTGTTGGGGTAACTTCCTATTTTAGAAATGAAGAAGGTGAGATTAAGTTGTTATTTGATGGGTGACCTTAGACTGGAAGAGGCTGGTATTCAAAGCTAAGTCACCCACCTCTAAAACCCATACCTGTTCTTTATCATTAAACATACTGCTTCTCCTGTGTCATGGCAGCCCATTTCATTTATGAGCAATTCTTATGAAAGTCCCATGAGATAGTCAATTGAATTGTGGTTTCTTTTAGCTTTGTGCTCTTGATCTCAGGTCTATGAAAACATAGTACTTTTTCCAAAAAGATGAAGAAAAGAAACAATGCAAGCTTGTGCTTGTTCTGTTCCTCATTACTGTTCGCTATCAGGCTTAATGTTTGATGGGTGTTGTTTGGACTCTGGAAATTTTATGATTGGGAGAGAAAGGAGAAACGCCTAGTTTGCACATTTCTCCTATAAGCCCAGAGGAACTAGAACTGTGTCTCTTGTTTAATTCTTTTCCTGGTAAAGGTCAAGTTCAGGAGGATGCATGCCAAGTTTAGGAGCATACTGAGAGATACATGGGATGGGAGTGGTGGTTGGGGAAGGCAAGTGCTGGTTACAGTTTGAAGGAGGATGTTGAAGCCTTTATTACCTCTTGTTTTGGCTATTGGGGCAAAAATAGTCCAGGTGGAAGGAAGAGACACAGGCGTCCTTTTTTTAAATTTTTTATTGCTGTTAAAGATCTTGCAAAATTTTCCATTGGAACTGGGATTAATTTAAGAAACCTATACTAATAAACCACAGAGATGGCGGGAGTGTAAGAGATGACCCCTGCTTTAATGATCTGTTGGAAGATAACCTCTAAAGTTTTGTGGGGGAAAGTGTCTTGTTTCCGCTTTTTGTTTGGCAGGTATATACCAGATAGTGTTGCCATAAATTCCTTTTAGAGTAAAGAAAAAATTAAGATGCGTGTCCTTAATGCATTGATGTGGCATGTTAGTGTATGACAGCAATACAGCAGAGAGATTATAATTATGAATAATTCTGCAGTGGAGGATTTTTTTTTTGTGCTTTAAAAACATAACCATTTTTAAAGGCCATTGAAGGATATGCCATAATTTAGTCATTGTTCATTTATTCTCAGTTGGAAATCTAGCATAGGGCCCAACTCTGTGTATTCAGCTTTATTTTCCCATCTCTGTGCTATAAGGCAGAGCTGCCCCTCCCACAGAATTTAGTTGCCTCATCTTTGGTTGTTTGGACCTCTGGCATAATGAAGTCCCAGAGGATGGGCCACTGCTTTGTAGGGCTCAGGGTCTTAGGAAATTGTGGTTGAATTAATTGTATAGTAAGATCATCATTAAA
This sequence comes from Leopardus geoffroyi, assembly GCF_018350155.1. Lineage (NCBI taxonomy): Eukaryota > Metazoa > Chordata > Mammalia > Carnivora > Felidae > Leopardus > Leopardus geoffroyi. The sequence goes on from NC_059328.1 coordinate 157,768,558, forward strand.
ACCCTTCCTTCACGAAGGGTTTTTATAAAAACAGCTTTGTCTGTATGTGAGAAATGACTGTTGAAATCTTTGGGATTCTGAACATTTCATAGTGAATGCTTAAATGACTTACTATACACTTTGGAGAAAAACTATATGTATATATTTGTCTCTTTCTCTTCCTGCCTCTTGCCTCCCCCTTCCCCTCCTCCTTCTCCTTTCCTGCCATTTAGTGACTGACATATCCCAGGGCTCAAATCTGTGTACCCATAGCAGATGTTCAATAAATATCTGTTAACTGGTTAAAGAGTAATTTTATGTACATCGTAAATTTGAATTAATGTTTTGGTGTTCATTAATATTCGCTAAAATGCTGGCCTTGATAGCATTTTTCAAATAGTCTTATTGACCATACATCATAAATTACAAAGTCTTGGCAATATTCTGCCATATAGAGAAAAATATATTGGGAGCTAGGGAGATTTCTTTTCAAAGGGTTATTGTCCTAAAAATTTTTAAATAAGAAATGGACATTTATGGTACACCTTCAATTATATACCGTAGGTACATTTTGGAAAGACTTTCAAAATCTTTTTCTCTCTGCTATATGAATAAAATTTGTTTACATTTATTAAAGCATTAAAATATTTTCTGTTTCCTGTAGATACATATATTTCCATTTTCTATTGATTACTAAATTAAGTTTGACAGAATTGGTTTAAGCTTAACTCTTCAGGGAAATAAATTTGATCTGATAGACAAAATTTAAGAATGTAAAGCTATACAATCATAACATTGGAAAGCAGCAGAGGAGATCCAGATAGTTTCCAAAGCTGGGATCTAAGAACCAGCCTAGATGCTAAATACAGCCTGATATCAAGTGGTAATTTGTAAGTGAAATATTCTAGTGTAACAGTTTGGGTCAGGGGGGAAACCGTATTTATTCCCCATTGATTTGGTTCAAAATTGGGTCATATTTTTCTCTTTTCTAACAAGAGAGAGAATGCCCCCTCCATAGGCCTGACAGATTCATCACAAGGATTCCACGAGATAAGGAGTACAATAGTGGCTTTGAAGAACTGAAAAGCACCAGGTGCAGGAAAGGGGTGGGGCGTGGAGGGGGAGGAAGAGATGATGATGATGATAGTAACAGAGCTTTGAGGGAGAGTTCCAGCAAATTACTAATGGGATTTCTTGGGTGCATTTGAACTGTTGCACTTCCAGACAGCATGTCTTGGGTTCTCACTAAGTCAGAGGTGAAAGATGAGATGTTGTCGTGTTAAGCTAATAAATGACATTAGTAAGGCCAGAAGTTGAAAAGAATTCTGCCTACAGCTTGGGAGCTCCCCCACTGAAGGTTTCCAAGGTCTGGGAGCCAAGACATTACTCATCTCTGACAGGAACAATGGAAAGATCTAAATTAAAAATGGAATAGCCTTCAGAAACCTTCAGGCCCTAAGGGGGTTCACTGAACATAATTTTCTTTGAATGGAAATAGTTTATAATTTCTTAGAAGCAATTTTTGAAAGGTAAAAAATTGAAGCATATAGAGGTTGTTCCTGTCTTTCCAGCTCCTTCAACAAAAGCCAATTTTGATAAGTGTGTTATCTTTAAGATTTCTGTGCTGGGCAGTGATTGATTTGAGAACACAGTTGGAGAATTTATTGTGAGAATGATTGTGTGTGTGTGCGTGTGCGCGCGCACGTGTGACTTTCCCTAGTGTGGAGTCTTGCCAGTCAATTGAAAGTTTTGCAGCTATGTGTTCTGACATAGTTGCATAGCACTGTTATTGAGCACTGAAAAGGAGCTCAATTATAATTACGGATTTTGGGGTCTGTGTAACAGGCATTGGGCTGGATGCATAAGCAGGTTTTTGTGGTTTTCAAGACAGCCCAGCTACTTCATATAGGGCAAAGTATTGGCTATTTTGAAATTTATAAAGTATCTTTTAAAGCAGGTGTCATTTTGAACTGCACATTAAAAAATATTTCCTCTCTGTTACCGTGAGTCTAATCCCTCCTGAGCAATCATTTTCTGTCATTAAAAAAAAAAAAATTATTAGTATACTGAAAGTGTTAGCATTCAGTAACGGTTAGGAAACGGATTTCCCCAGCAATCTAAGTGAAATTTTGAGTGAAGTGAGAGAGAATGGTAGCAGTGAGAGACCAAGAGCTTTTGTGTATTTTCTAACTACTTGAATGAATAGACTAAACTCAATTAAATACATCTCAGTAAATATTCAAGTGTTTATTATATGCCAGGAATAATAGTAGCCATGTTAGAAATGCTTTTGGCTATAAAGTAATAATACCTGATTGACATTGGCTAAATGAAAAAGTAATTTAATTACCTTCTATAACAAGAAGCACAATAGGCTGGTGGCTCTAGTTTGGATGCAGTCGCTTTACAAAGCCAGTGGAGACCCAGGCACTTTTTGCCATTCTGCTTTGCCATTTTCAATGTTTGGTTTTTGTCTTTGGGCATATCACCTCTTGATCCCATATGGTGGTCACTACTCCAAACACTCTTTTAGAACAAGGAAGGAAGGAAGAAGAAATAGGCTGAGTGGACAAATAAACTTTTTTTTTCAGGGGGGAATCTTTCTAAGTCCCTTCCACACCCCCAGTAGCTGCTAGGGAAACAGAGAAAGCAAATATTTGGAGCATAAGAATCTGATTTTCATATTTGTCTGAGGTGAGTCAATCCATAGTCAGCCTTTTTAAATAAAAGAGGTGTTTTGTTTGCAAGGAAGAAGGGGTGGTTGTTGGGTGGGGGTCCAACATTGTGTACATGGTAGCATGTGCCAGGCTTTCAGAGAAAAGAACATGTGAACTTGGGGCACCCAGGATCTCACTGCGTGATGGTGGGGAGAAAATAAGTGACCGGATGACCGTAGTGATCTGTGGAATCTGAACAGTTGTCAAAGGAGTGCAAATGCAATCCTGTTGCAAGAAGATTTGGAGAGAGATAGAGAGGCTCAAGAAAATCTTGGGAAAAGATAACATTTGAGATGGGCACTGAAGTTTTCAACAAGTGTAGATGGGCAGCCAGTGGCCTTCAGACCTGCAAAATCAGAAGCCTTGTGTTTGTATAGCAGGGGTGTGAGGAGAGTAGCCGGTGGTAATGGTGGAAAGTGTTTGAAGCCCAAACATGCCATGGTGGTTGCTGCGTTCCTACATTGGACAGTAGCAGACAAATGAAAGAGTGACCTAATGTGTTCTGGATGTCTGCCTGTTATATGCCAGGTGAAGTGCTGGGTGTTTCTCCAAATAGACCACCTTCTTGGGTGGACGTGCTCTTGTTTCTTTCCTTTTCATTCTGCTCGTCCACGGGCCACTCCCAACAGTGTTCAAAATTGAACTTCAAACTCTATGTTTTTGAGGTCTGTTTGCACTGTAGGTGCAGGTATTACTGTTTAAGTTAAAGGAAGCCCCAGAGGACCTCAAGTCACAGGTCCAGCTTTCTTAATGGAATGTGATAATATCATACAGCTTAATGAGCTGTGGTAGGCTTGTGATGCTGGCGATTTACATTAGCTTCATTTTGAACGGTGTTTAATAAACCATACCAAGTTATTTTTGGTACAGTTAGGGCAATCATTGAGCTAATATTTTCTGTATGGGAAGAAATTAATGAAAAGCAGTGGTGACTGACACAGACGGAGCAAAGTCTCAGTCTTCCCTAAAATCTCCATCCAGATTGTCCAACTCCACCCCTTACTGCAGCCAAACCGAGGCAAGACTAGAGACTGAGGTGGAGAAGGAACTAAGAGGCCCAGATGACCTCCCAAAGAATGGTATTTGCAGAAGGAAAAAAAAAGTCATAAACAGATAAAAAATAGTATTATTGATATAGCCCTCAAGGGGTTGGATTGATCATAAGCCTGGTGAAGGAAGGGGCTGCCAAAAACTCGTTAATGTAGCTCCTGATTATGACATTTGATTCTAGAATGAGAAAGAGGATACTTTTATTCTTCTCTGAGTTCATAGGTTTTATGTATAGTATAGATACATAAAAGCTATCTTTTATGCATCTCTCTGTATAAAGGAGTTATTTTAACATAGTTACAGTGCCATTATCACACCCAGCAAAATTAGTTGTAATTTTGTATATAGTATTAGCAAAATATTTTACCATATTGTTTCTATGCATATTACGTAAATAAACTATGTCTCTTATCTTTGTAGACATTTTACTTCTAGAAAAGAAGATTCAGAACTTGACCTGTTTTTGAATGTTGTAGGATTGTCATGTGGAAGAAAGTTTGAAATTTGTTGTCGTCATTCATCTTGGTAGGAAAGGCCCAGCTGGTAGAGTTATGGGGGGACACTTGGGCTCATTTCTAAGGAATAATTTTCTAAGAGCACTGCCCATAGGTAAAATGGGCTGCTTCAGGTGCAAGAGAATTCCCTCATTCCTTAAGACCAGTCTGTTCATGTCTAGCCTAATGCAGTGGTTCTCAAGCTTCAGCATGCATCAGAATTACCTAGAGGGTTTGTTAAAACCCAGATTGCTAGACCCCACCTCAGAGTTGTTGATTTGGTAGGGCTGGGGTAGGGCCACATAATTTGCATTTTTAACAGCTTCTCAGGTGATGCTGATGCTGCTAGTCTGGGACCACGGTTTGAGAAGCACTGGGCTAAAACATGTTTATCGAACTAGTAATCGTTTGTGTGTAGGAATCATTTGCGGAGTTTTCTTAAAACACAAAATCTGGTTCGGTTGGGCTGAGATTGGGCCTGGGGTTCTGCATTTTTAGTGTTTCTCAGGCAATGCCAATGACTGGTGCATGGTGCGTGAGCAACAGGGCTAAAGAACTCTCAAGAATGATGAGGCCTGAGGAAATTTAAACATCCAGAGGGGGCAGTTAGACCAGAGGATGTCACTCTGAGCACCTGTGAAATGATTTTGTTTTTGTAAATCTGCGAAGGAAACAAAGAAAAAGTTGACTTTTGCTTGAAAGTTTTTTTCTTCATGGTAAAATACCCTTGTATTACAATTATCATACCATAGTTACTAACATTTTATGACCCTCTTCGCAGGTCTTTAAATAAGAACTCATTTAACTCACTCTATAAGCTTTGGCCCCTCAGGAAAATGCCTCATTGATTGAATCCACGACCAAGCTTTAAATGGAAATGACCTTCATGGCCTTCTATTTAATTGAGCTCTGATGTTTACTTGCAGATTTGGTTATTTCTCATAAATGCTCCCGTTGAAGAATTTTGTGGGTTTAATACCATTATGCTTCCTCACCGTGCTTTCTCATGATGCTGCTGCAGTTGTGGCCGTGGAAGGCTTACAGTACATGAAGAGATTACTAGTCTTTTTAAAAATAACATGGATCTGTATCCATTGCTTGCATAATACAGGGTTGCATTAAGAAAATGGAAATGTCTCTTGCAGGGAAATGCATGTTTCCCAATCAAGAGCCGAGTGCACGTTTTATTGTTTCCTCCTATTTACTCCATATGAGTAAGCTGTGTTTTGCCTTTGCTGTCTTCAGAGTTATCTCTCCACCTCTTAGTTAAGCTTTGATTCTCATCTCATGAGCTTACATTACTTTTTAGGTTTAGGTTTTCTGACATTATGGAATATTCTCATAGAATCACACGCAGATCTTAGACCAACTGAAATGATAAGATGAAGATCTCAAAAAAGAAAAAGGAGATGAGCAATAGCTCTTTAAGCTTTTGATGTGTTGTTTTTCTCATACAAAGGGAATGAAAGCAGCATTTGCCCGCCTGTGTGCCAGGCACTTTACATTAATGTTTTATTTAATCCTTACACAAGTCATGTGGCCCAGGTTGTATGACTGCATCCCAGGAAAACTGGCTCAGGGTGGTGAAACAATTAACCTCACATCTCACAACTAGTAAGTGCTCAGACCAGGATAGCCTCGCTCCAAAGACACTTAGCTTCTTTCTTTTTTTTTTTTAAGTTTTTAAAAGATGTTTTTATTTATTTTTGAGACAGAGATAGACAGAGCATGAGTAGGGGAGGGGCAGAAAGAGGGGGAGGCACAGAATCTGAAGCGGGCTCCAGGCTCTGAGCTGTTCAGCACAGAGCCCGACGTGGGGCTCGAACTCACGGAGTGTGAGAACATGACCTGAGCTGAAGTCGGACGCTTAACCTACTGAGCCACTCAGGCGCCCCCACTTAGCTTCTTTCTATACGATGAGGCTTCTTAAAATAAACAGCAAATTCTTTGGATGGCAGATGTTTGCACATCATGTACCAGTGGTGTGACAGCAGAGGGTTTTGAGTAGGAGAGCGAGGAAAAAAAAATGTCCTGGCCAAATCAGCATCTCTTCAGTTTCTTCCCCAGGAGCCACCAGCAGATCGTGTATCAGCTGTGCTAAAAAATCAAATGAAGATGATGTCCAGTTGTCAGGAGCATCCCCAGACTGAAGACTTTGAACATGCGAAGAACACTGTGCTGATTACTGAGCCATCATCTCTCAGCTACAGACCCACCCTTCTCATTTTATTTATGGTGTTGGGACTGAGGCTCTAAAAAGCCCGTTTCTCCTTTGCCAGCTGTCTCCCTACAATTGCTGCCAAGACGCTGGAGGGAGGCGGCATGGCCGGAGGACTGTAACCGGACATGCCCACCCTGTTTCCCTGCTTTCCTGAAAGTGTCACTGCAGGGACAGTTCTTCCCCCATTGGGTGGTTGGTTTTTAGCAATTGACGGTGGCTCTCACTTTCCAACATCCCCAGAAGCAGCTGTGTCGTGTTGTCTGTGGGGCATCGTGCCCCGTTGGGAGCTACCCTTGCTTAGGGCTCTGGGTCATGCCTTGGGGTCCCTCCCCAACCTGTCCTCTGTTCCCGCACCCCTAGGGCTGCTGGCTGCTGTTGCTTCCTCTGTGACATCTCAGGGCTGCCTTTGTGTCATTGAGTGCCCTGATACCAGTGTAACTAGTTCCTTAATTGAACCTTCTCTATTAAAATAACTTGGGGTCTCTCTTTTCCCGACGAGATCCTCACACATACACACTCCCTTCAGGAAAACTTTGAAGCGTGCTGAGTGTGGCATGAATACACATGCCCGAAACACACACTGTCGATTGCTGACAGAAGGCAGGTGGGCAGAAATTACGGAAGGACTTGCAAACAAAATGGATAGGTTCACATTTTCATAGCACTCTTCAGTCCTGGGATAGCACGTTAAGTATGAGAAAAGAACAGGAAAAGGCAGCCGACCTAGAGAAACTGTGTGTTCCAGCATCAGTTTGGCCCCCAGGGTTGGGAACGACACTCTCTGGGCCTCAGTTTTCTCACCTTTAAATCTTAGGTAATACTAATTACAAGGTCAAGTGAAGTCAAGAGAATTAAGCAGAATTGTAAAAGGCCTTGAACTAAACTGTTATGATGATCAGATAAATACTGTAATGCTGTCATTGCTTTTTGTGTGAAGGAGTTGGCTGAGACCATAGGAGTCTTTAAGAGATAATGGGTGGGGGTTCTGAGAGGTGATAGACACCAGGCCCCGAGTACGTGCTCTGTCCTGCCATTATGCTCAGTGTATCACATATGCTACCGTTCAGCTTTTACCGTGTAAGTAGTAGACTGATTTTGCTGATGTCAAGAGTCAGCTTTCTTAATCATTCTCTGTTCCTGTCAGTGTGTGACTGATGCTCCCTTCCTTCTGCCCCATTCTGTTTTTCACAGTCATCTTTGCTTGTGGAATAGACACGTGATGGGTAATTGGTGTTAAAATTTATGTTCAGCTTCAAATTCTCCTGGGGGGAGGTTTAGCACAGTGGTCCATCATGAGCTTAAATGAAAACCTTTATGAAACTCTTCTTTGTGAATCGCCGACTCTGTTTTGAGCTTATGTAAAGTCATCGTGTCAGTAGTGATCCACCAAGACACTGAAGGACATTATCCTGGTTTATCTCTCTACATGCACCCAGGAATCTTCAATGGTAGACCAAAAGTAAAACCAGGCATTGTTTACTGATGACCAGAGTTTGTGGTTTTGAGGCACCAATGAGCAATCCTTGTGGCATTGATATCTAGGCCAAAAGCACTGTTCATAGACCCATGAACATGTGTAACCAGCTGCAGCCAGTCAGGAATGTTGAGCGAGTGCAGTTGTTGGAGTAGAAGTACAGGGGTGTTTATTGGTGTGCACCTCTAACCCCTTCTTGTATGGGTCAAGTCATGGAACCATTGAACTCTTCTTATGTAGAACAGTGATAAAGTCAGTTTGCTTATCCCTTGGAGACATTTTGAAAGTTGATGGAGATAAAGTGTGAAAAGGCGTGGTGAACTGTAGGGCACCTGGCATATGCAATAGAATGAAAGGATTAATGCATACAGGAAGGCTTGAGACTCTTCAAAATCTTAACATTTAGCTTTAGAACCAGTCTTGAGATAGAGCTACCAGTAATGAGGTCCTGTAAGACAGTCTGTCCCCAGGCCTTGAAGGCCTGCTTCTTGCAACTCTGCTTTCTTCGACTGGTCATCTGAAGGAGATGAGTGATCCAGGGGTACCTAAACCCTATCACAGAGCGAGCGTGAGGACAGTGACGAGGAAGGCATCTGTGGGAGTGCCGAGGGGTACCTTTGCAGGGACTTCTGAGGCTCCCTGGCAGAGCTCCTGATTTGTGAGATGTGTCAAAGTTGACAGGCTGCCCTGGAGGCAGCAGTTAGAGATGGGGTTGCCGACATTGCAGTCAATGAGGTAAAGAAGCAGGGCCAACAGCGGGACGCATTCTGGGAGGGTGCAGTTCTGTCCCTCAATCAATGGTCCAGATAGTGTCATTCTGAATGTGCAAAAATGAGCAGATTAAAAATAACTCCTTACTCACACATGGGCAATATTTCCCCAAAGAGTGATTGAATATAAAACCTTACTCATACGTGTGCAATATTCCCAAAAGAGTGATTGACAATTACGGTAATTTTATCAGTGTCATAATGGAAAGATCAGCTTAGTGGTCACATATTAAAGACTTTCCTGACTACAAGGCTATTTTCATATATCAATACGTGCTGTACGGTTTTTCTTCTAAATATCTTTGATGCCTTTTATTTGTTATTTTTATGCAAAATACAAGGACATGTTTTTAATTAAGACACAATTTCTTTGAGTTTTATGAACTTTTACTTTAAAGGCCAGACTCTGTGCTTCTTGAGTAGTTGAACTCATGACAAAATATCTGAAGTCCTGAGTTTTTGTCTTCAGACTTCTGGAAATACATGGCAAGGAGAGGCAGTTTTGACATTTCTCAGGTCAGCGTGGGCTTTCCAAGATCTCCGTTCTCAGTTGAAGGCATTTGAAGGTCTTCTGGTTTCTGATCTGCACCTCTGGCTGCGGTGGGTGTGGACTAGATTGACAAGTCCCTTCACTACAGCTATTTATGATTTAGCTATAACTTTTAGAAGGCCTCTTGTGAAGATTTTTTAACAACAAAGCCTGTGCCAATGGTCGTTTATTAATAAAAGCAGCCATCATCTCAGCTTCTCTTCCACTTCCTTAAAGAATAAAGTTAGATTCAGAAAAGAATCCTTAAAATTCTAAAAAGCAAAAATTTAAAGTTAGAAACAAAAAAGATGGATGAGGAAAGATTTGTAGGATCCCAGCTGTTGATTCTTGAAGAGAGAAGAATGCGGGATGACTTAATCAGTGCTTTCCGGTATTTGAGGAGGTTATTAACTGTACCGGTCTCTCCAGAGAACTGAGAAAAGAGGAAATGGGTTTACATTTCAACAAGAAGAAATTATGCAGGAAGAATATTTTGAGTCAAACATGATGAAAAACTAAAAGGATACCAAAGGAAGATTGTTTCTTATTTTAAAAATTTTTTACTTTCTATTTTGAAATCGAGATTCACAGGAAATTGTGAAGAAACGTACAGGAAGGTTTCGTACCTGAAGGAAGATTTTGAATGAGGTCTTTAGAGAAAAAATCTTGCTTGGAGGAAGAAAGCTGAACCAAGTAACATAAGAAGCCCTAAGTTTTCTGGCTCTTTGATGAATTATTGCCATTCTTATGTTCTTCCTATAACGCATTCCCCCCTGGAGGTCACCGGTCAGCACAGAGTAGAGGTCGTCCTAGTGTGTGAAATGTATTCTTCTTATAATGAAAATTTAAGACCAGCCAGCACTTACAGCACAACTTTCCAAATGTTGAACGAACACTGTGGTGTGAGGTTTATAATCATTCTTTGAATGTTCACACAAAATTTGCAAAGCAGGTTTTACTGTCTCCATTTTATAAGTGTGGCAACTAAGGTCCAGAAATATTAAGCAGCTTTCCAAGCTCAAGCTCAGGGCAGATTCACTAGGGATATGGGTTTGTTCTAAAGGAATTTTCCTTTTTACTGTGTGATGCTAGAAAATTGCCTTCTGCCTGCACACCACCCTGCGGGCCATCTTCCCCTATCTCTCTCCCTTCCCAATGTGTCTCAAGATGCCAGTGATTTAGAAATATTTCCCAGCATGAGACAGAGTGTAATTATAGTTTTCATTATAGAGATGAGGAAATAGAGAGGTTCTGTGGTGTCTCCGGGCATAGGCAGAAGCAATTTTTTTCTGGTGGCATCTCAAAATTCTCAGTGTATTTATTTTAATGTTGGTAGCACTTTTCTTGAAGTAATTTCAAGCAGTTTCATAGTTTTGTATCTTCTCGTGTTCCCATTGACTCAAATTTCATCCTTTCTCTACTTGACAGGGTTCTGAGATGGCATTTTATTTTTATTCCACCTACTGTTCTCTTCCTTGTCTTAGTCACAATGGAATCCTTTGCTTGAAGAGCCCTGTGGAATTAGCTGAAATGCAGCTGCCTCAGGGCTTTCCATATTCAGTTTTTGTGTCATTAAGGTTTTGAATCTTACCTGGCACAGAGACCATTCTGTTCATCTCTATTTTTAAAGATACTTAGTTTTTACGTTTGGTCTTTGAAGTCTCATTTGAAGATGTTGAAAAACAGAAAAGCATGAGAAAGAATGTTAAAGTGAGCAACAACCTTTTTACCGGGCAGTGGTCATGGTTAACCTTTCAGTATATTTTTAATTTCCTTTATATGTCAGAAGTTTATATGTATCTATATGTAGTCATGTAAACATTGCTTTACCTCTTCCTTCTTAGCATTTTTATGTTATTAAATACTGATTGAAAGCATTTAAATGTTACTTATTCTTAAAATAAATATAAAGCATACATACATACAAAATTAATACAGAAAAATATAAAATGCAAATCAATCTTATTGACCCCAAAAAGATTATCACCATTAATGTTTTTCACTACTCTTCCTCATAAAACTGTTTTTTAAGTAAACATGTATAATAATACTTACTGTCCTGTATCTTGCATTTTACATTTACTATTATGTCTGGAAACATAACAAATGTATCTCATTTTAATAGCCTTACAGAATTCCATTGTATTTCATGTATATCATTCTTTTTAAAAAAAAATTTTTTTTTAAATTTTTTTTCCAGTGTTAGTTTATTTTTGAGACAAAGAGACAGAATGTGAGTGGGGAAGGGGCAGAGAGAGAGGGAGACACAGGATCTGAAGCAGGCTTCAGGCTCTGAGCCGTCAGCACAGAGCCCGACATGGGGCTCGAACTCACGAACTGGGAGATCATGACCTGAGCTGAAGTTGGACGCTCAACCGACCGAGCCACCCAGGCGCCCCTAAAAAATTTTTTTAATGTGTATTTATGTTTGAGAAACAGAGAGAGCATGAGTGGGGAATGGGCGGAGAGAGAGGGAGACACAGAATCCGAAGCAGTCTCCAGGCTCTGTGCTGTCAGGCTAGAACCCGGTGTGGGGCTTGAACTCACTAGCTGTGAGATCTGGATCTGAGCCAAAGTCGGACGCTTAACCAGCTGAGCCACCCAGGCACCTCTCATGTGTATCCTTCTGATAAATACTTGTTTCCTGCCTTTTTTGTTATTTCAAGCAATATTGCAATAAACTTTATTTTTTAAAAACCCAGTATATTTGTAGGGTACATTTCTGGTAGGATATATAACTCGTAATGCCCCCAGGGGTTAGGCATTTTAACAATTTGTTAAATACTGGCAAATTGCAGTCCAAAGATAGTACCAGTTTGGATACCCATCGACAGTTTATCAGAGTACCTGTTTCTCTTTACTCTTACTAGCTTTGAAATTTATCCAAATTAAAAAATTTTTGCAAATTTTATAGGTGAAAATGATAGTGTTTTTTAAACTGAGTGTGAAGGATCATCTTTTCATATGCTTATTGGTCATTGTGACATATTTCTTTACTAAATTTCCCTGAGCTTGGGGTGCCTGGGTGGCTCAGTTGGTTAAGCATCTGACTCTTGATCTCATCACTTCAAGTCATGAGATTGAGCCCCCCATCAGGCTCTGTGCTGCTAGTGCAGAGCTTGCTTGGGGTTCTGTCTCTACTTCTCTCTCTGCCCCTCTTCCATGTGTGGGCTGTCTCTCTTTGTCTCTCTCTCTCTCTCTCTCAAAATATATAAACATTAAAATTTTTTTTCACGAGTGGTTTAGTGGCATTCTTGTTTCTCCAAATCCTCAGCCATGTTTTACATTATCAGATCCAGCCTGAAGTTTGTAAAATGGTATTGTAATTTTCTGGTGAGGTTGAATATGTCTTTATATGTTTATTGATACTTCTGTTTTCTGTGATTTTGCATCTTTTGCCCATTTTTCTACTGAGCATCAAAAATCTTTAAGAATATAAAAATTTGGCATGTAGAAGAAGAGTCTAGAGATTTTCCTATTCAGAACTTGATGACTGATTTCTTTGAAGCTTTGGAAATATTAACTAGCAAGGGTGATCCACAATTCAAGTGGTAAAGATCAAGCACATGGAACAATGGATAATTATCCTGTGATGACAGTTATTTCAAGTCAATCTGAGGAATTTAATTATTCAAATTCATCTTTGCTTGAATCTGTATTGTGGTAATATTTTGCACTTTGACCAGAGTTTTTACTGTTGGAAAGGGTCCAGTGGCTGTTTCCTGAGAGATCTCCACAACAGCAAAAAGGAAGAACATTTGGGTCTATGTTAACAGTTAAATACCACACTTTACAAGGGTATGTAATTTCTTGGGAGAAATATTCACAATAAGAGATTAAAGCAGATTATTAAATACATATAGTATGATACAATTTTTAAATAAAAATACAGTAAACACAGTATTAAAAACATGTAAAGTATATGGGGGAGAGGTAGCAGAAAGATCCTCAAATGCCAATAAATGTTTATCTGTGGGTGATGGCATTCCTGGTGATTTTTAATATTATTTGATGCTTTTTGTTGCTTTTACACTTTCCATACTGTATACCACTTTTAAAATTCAGAAAATGAAGTCTCAGTAGAATTTTGATGTTTCTTGAGCTCTTGGAGAACTTGACTGTTATACAGTTGGTAATTGTCTTGGCCCTGTCCATAATTCTCTTTTACGTCTAGGTTCATTATATTTTTATGAACCACACCACCTTTTTCCACCTGGGTTTTGTTGCCCAACAACAAAGAAAACACAAAAGAAGTACAGTGCTAAATTCTTCTCATAAAACATATTGATTGTTATTTTTCAGATTTTATTCTATTATGTGTTTTATTTTACAGTTGTCATTTTAGTACATATAGCTGCCACTGCCTTCTTCTTCTCCTTCTCCTTCTCTCCCACCTCTTCCTCCTCTTCCTCTTCCTCTTCCTTCCCAACTTATTTTTTAGATTATTTTATTTTAGAGAGAGCGCGAATGGGGGAGAGGGGCAGAGGGAGAGACAATCTGAAGCAGGCTCCATGTTCAGCATGGAGACTGACGCACGGCTCAGTCCCTCGACCCTGGGATCATGAGCTGAGCTGAAATCAAGAGTCAGATGCTCAAACAGTTGAGCCATCCAGGCACCCTAAAATTTATTTTTTTAATTGCAGTAAAATTAACACACAATGTTATATATTCATTTTGGGTGCACAATATAGTGATTCAACAATTCTGTTTTACTCAGTGCTTCATGATAAGCATACTTTTTAATCCCCATCACCTATTTCACCCATACTCCCTCCCACCTCCCCTCTGGCAACCATCAGTTTGTTCTCTATAGTTGGAGTTTGTTTCTTGATTTGTCTCTTTTTTACTTTGTTCATTTATTTTGTTTCATAAATTTCACATATGAGTGAAATCATATTGTATTTGTCTTTCTCTGACTTATTTCACTTAACGTTATGCTTTCTAGATCCATCCGTGTTGTTGAAAATGTATAGCTTGCTTTTTAAAATTACCTTTGTATAGGGGTGCCTGGGTGGCTCAGTCGGTTAAGTGCCTGACTTCGGCTCAGGTCATGATCTCACAGTTTGTGATTTTGAGCCCTGCATTGAGGTCTGTGCTGACAGCTCAGGGCCTGGAGCCTGCTTCAGATTCTGCATTTCCCTCTCTCTCTGCCCCTCCCCTGCTCACACTCTGTTTCTCTCTGTCTCTCAAAAATAAATAAATATTAAAAAAATTAGTTAGAAAAAATAAAATTACCTCTGTATTATAAATTTTCATGGTCCACATAGTTTATGTATCTTTTTAAATTACTATATAATATTTCATGGGGTTTTGTAATTTACTTAAACATTAAACCTTGAAGTCATCCTAGGATTTATTTCTTGAATCTTCTCTTTCATATATTTACACTCACTTCCCAGGTAATTTAGTCCTAAGGCTTTATATGCCATCTGTATGTTGATGACACCAAAGTTTATTTTTAAATAATATATAAAATATAAAATTTATTTTATTAGTATCTCTAGCCCAGACCTTTCCTGAATTCCAGACTGCTATATCCCACTGCCTACTTGACATGCTGTCACCTTAGAAGCCTTCAACATCTCAGTCATACTCCTACCTCAGGGCCTTTGCCCTTGACTGCTGTTCCTTTCAGAATTTTCTCTGCGGCCTTCCCTGACCAGTCTATTAAAAATTGTAACCCCACTCCATCCTTCTAATAAGTGGGCTTTACTCTCTAGTACTTTTTCCTATCTGGCATAACATACACTGCTCTGTTTATTTTTTATCTGCATTTCCCCCACTAGAATGTAAACTCCGTAAAAGGGATTTTGTTTACTGCTGCACCCCCAATACTTAGAGCAAAGCTGAAGTAGCATAGGTGCTCAATGAGTCATTTGTGAGTGAATCATTATTCTGTTTACTCTTTTTCTCTATTATAAATAACAATGCATAAAAACCTTTACATTTATGGCTTTTTTCTTTATTTGACGGATTTCCTTAGATAAATACCTAAAAATGGGATTACTGAGTAAAAGTGTATAACCATACCACAAAATTTTAACAATACTTATGTAATCAACTTACCTTTTTTATTTAAGGAAAGGGAAAAATACTGTTTTTATTAATAGGTTATGGTAGGATTGACTGGGGCAGAGTCTTTTTTAAGACATTTACTTTAAGCTTTAAGACCTTGGGCACATCCCTTAACTTCTTTGAGATTTAGTTTATATTTCTATAAAACGGGACTAATATTTACTTCACAGAGTTTTTGTTGGGCTTAAAAAAAGAGAATAAAACATTGCAAAGCACTTGGCACGTAGTAACTGTCAATAAATATCAGTCTCCTGTCTCCATATTGGCCTTCTTTCCACTAAATGTTTGTTTCCTTGAAACATTTTATCTAAGGATTATGGAACACACACATCCAGGCACAGACACACCTATATGTCTGAACATGCACCTACATACTATCTTTCCAAATCTGAACTCTACTGGTCTTGTAAACTAAACATTTTTAATACCATGATCCTAGCCATGGCATACCATTACTGATAAAGTGTTGGCAGTCAAGCAGTGGATTGAATCAGTCACCTCTCCCCAGTCCTTCTTTCTTGGAATTCTCACTTGTCCATACTTAAGTTCCTTTCCAGCACCGTCTGAGTGGGACATATGTTATTTCATTTAAGTATTTCATCAATTATTGGTTGTAATTCCAAGGACTTTTGTATTTGCCAATCTATTTGCCATTTCTGAAGTTCTCCATTCATTCCTAAAGATGTAAGTTTTCCTCTTGTTGTGCTTCCTTTCAGCCTAAAGAACTTCCTTTAATTCTGTCTGGTTGACTTTTGATATTTTGACTGTGTTATGTCTAGGTTTTCTTCATTTGAAACTTTCTTCTCTGGGGGTTCTTGAGCTTCTTGAATCTGTATATCTTTTATTACATTTGAGAAGTTGCAAACTATATACTTTTTTTCTAATATTTTCTTTTTCTTCCCCACTGTGTGTCCCTTTTTTCCTCAAACTAAGATTACCCATATATTAGCCTTTCGGAATTGTTCCACAGGTCCTCAAAGTCAGTTTGTTTTTGCATTTTTTCTCTCTTTTTTCAGATTGCATGGTTTCTATTCACCTACCTTTAAGTTCACTGCATATCTTTCTGTCTTTTCCCCTAAGGATGGGTTATAGTTTCCTTTGTTCTTCATCAGCGTATTAGATTGTAAGGAGATTTACGTAGTTCGATTCAAATTGTAGCCTGTCATGCCCACAGTGGACAGTGGCTTCGGGCTCAGCTCAGTTCTTTAAATCTTAGCTTCTAGCTGCTTTCAGTTGACCTTGTACATACATGGTTCAGAGGCCAGCCAGAATCATGCTTTGTTTCTATACAGAATTAGGGATTGGCTCCTCTGGATTTTTGCCTTTCATGGTTTCTCTCATCACTCTGATTTTCCCAGGCTCTTCCTCTGGTTCCAGCAGTTAGAAAGAGAATGTTTTTCTTTTTTTCTTTCTTTCCTTTCCTTTCCTTTCCTTTCCTTTCCTTTCCTTTCCTTTCCTTTCCTTTTTTCTTTTCTTTCTTCTGAATTCATTAAATCTTACTTTATCTTTTATTTTTTAAATTTTTTCTCTTTTCAAAATTTTAAATTTTAGTTAATTAACATACAATGCAATATTGGTTTCAAGAGTAGAATTCAGTGATTCATCACTTACACACAACACCCACTGCTCATCACAAGTGCCTTCCTTAATACCCATCACCCATCTAGTCCATCTTCCCTCTGTCAACCCATAGTTTGTTCTCTATCATTAAGAGCCTCTGTGGTTTGTTTTTCCCTCTTCTCTTTTTTTCTCTCCCTTCCCATATGTTCATCTGTTTTGTTTCTTAAATTCCACATGTGCACGAAATCATATATTTGTCTTTCTCTGATTGACGTATTTCACTTGGCATAATACATTCTAGCTCCATCCACATCATTGCAAATGGCAGGATTTCATTGTTTTTGATAGCTGAGTAATATTCCATTATCTAAATATCTATATCTGATTCTGTATATCTTCTTTATCCATTAATCAGTTGATGGACGTTTCGGTTATCTCCATAGTTTGGCTATTGTTGACAAGAAAGAGAATGTTTTTCAGTTAATGTTTTATCTGCTTCTGTGACTGTGTCTGATATCAGGGCAGAGCTACAAAATAAACATAAATAAATAGTCAAGGAGCCTACTCTCTGCTGGTTGCTTGCACCTACCTTTGACTCATCTCCAGAGTCGACTTGTTTTTATTCATTCTCCCAAGCCTTCAGCTAGTTTAGTTTAGGAGGGATTAGTATGTTGTACAGAGTTTTTAAAGATGAAAAATCAATGTTAGGGCCTCATTCTGTCACATGAAAAACAATTTTTTTAAGTCCTACTTGTGGATTTATTATAGCAAGTCAAAGATGCATAAAGGTATGGACAAATCCCACAATGAGGCACTAAAGCTAAAGAAATAAATTCCCCTCATCATCTTTTTAAAGTTGCCTTCTCATTAGTAGAGATAAATAATCTACAATTTCACATTTTTTTCTATGCTCCATCTCTTTTATTTAAGTTTCTACAGTATAGTTAATATACAGTGTTATATTTGTTTCAGGTGTACAGGATAGTGACTTAGCACTTTCATATAGCACTTGGTGCTCATCACGACTGCCCTCCTTAATCCCCATCACCTATTTAACCCATCCCTCTGCCCACCTCCCCTCCAGTAACCATCAGTGTGTTCTGTATAGTTAAGAGTGTTTCTTGGTTTGCCTCTCTCTTTCTCTTTTTGTCCTCTTTACTCATTTGTTTTGTTTCTTAAAACCCACATCTGAGTGAAATCATATGGTATTTGCCTTTCTCTGACTTACTTCACTTAGCATAATATTCTCTAGCATCCATATTTTTGCAAATGGCAAGACTTCATTCCTTTATATGGCTGAGTAATATTCCATTGTGTGTATGTATATATATATACATACATACATACATACCACATCTTCTTTATCCATTCATCAGTCAATGGACATTTGGGCTGTTTCCATTTTTGGCTATTATAGATAATGCTGCTATAAACATTGAGGTGCATGTATCCCTCTGAATTAGTATTTTTGTAATTTTGGGGGGGTAAATACCTGGTAGTGTAATTGTTGGATCGTAAAGTAGTTGTATTTTTAACTTCTTGAGGAATCTCCATACTGCAAAAACATAATTTTTTCAAATTATTTTTTTAATTGAAATCTTTATTGAGAGAGTTGTAAATTCACATGCAGTTGTAAGAAGTAATACGCTGAGAGTTCATGTACCCTTTACCCAGTTTCCCCTAATGGTAACATTTTACAAAACTGTAGTGTGATATTACAACCAGGATATCAACATTTATAAAATCTATTGAGCTTATTTCAATTTCTCCAGATGTAAATGTACTCATTCATGTGTGCGTGTGTGTGTGTGTGTGTGTGTGTGTGTGTGAGATTTAATTCTGTGCAGTTATATCATGTGTAGGTTTACGTATCCATCACTGCAGCCTTACACCTGCTTTGAAAAGTGTAGTAAATGCTAGAGACAGAAAGGACTGAAAGTCTCGGGCCATGTTCCCCACTGAAGATGATTACATGGTATTAAGAGATCCGAATTAACATTTACCCTATAAACATTTATTTGCTTTTCAAATTAATTTCCTTTAACATACTGTAAACATTTTGAGCGCAGTAATCGCCTCATGTTTTGTGTGTACCTTGATCCACACCACAGCCCAGAGCTGACCCTGGTGCCCTGTGCAGAGATTTTCATTCAGTTCATTTTTAAAATACAAATACCTGTCGTTAAATAGAATTAAAAGGTAGAAATGTCTTAAGTATTTTCTCTGTTTTAAATTGAGATTAGTATTCTTCAAAGTTCACATCCTGATTATGTTTCCTTGCACATATGTTCTACTACATGAAAGTACTTTATAGATGTTTGATCTTGTGAAGGCTGTGTTGCTGCCTTTGATAAAAAAGTAATTAGGTGAGCATTTCCTGGTAGAGGTACTCATCAAAGTTTGAAAGTACATATTTCCTTTTAACTATTGTATTTGAAGGGACTCCCCCCCTACCCCCTATCTGTCTTTCTGTCTCTACAAACCCGTGAAAGACAGCTTTTGTGAACTTATTTCTGTTAGAGCCAGCGTTGAAAAAAAAAAATCCAGCTTTTCTTTAATGGACCATGACGGTAGGTAACAAAAGTACGGTAGTTGTGTCATAGGTTTTATGTGGTTTCTAACACTCTCTGGAAAAAAAAAAAAAAAACGCCCAGCAGTGTTTCACAAATTCTTTGGAGAATAAATGCAAATAAAATTTCTGTCTTTTCATATAATTAGGGATGCTATTAGGAAAATAAAAAATAGATCTTTCTTTCTTCTCTCATTTGAGATTACATCTTTTCTGCCTATCTTTAGAAGTTTTTTATTTTATTTATTTTTTTTTATGTTTATTTTTGAGAGAGAGAGAGCAAGAGACAGAGCACAAGGCGGGGAGGGGCAGAGAGAGAGAGGGAGACACAGAATCCGAAGCAGGCTCCAGGCTCTGAACTGTCAGCACAGAGCCTGATGTGGGGCTTGATCCCACGAACTGTGACATCATGACCTGACACGAAGTCGGACGTTTAACTGACTGAGCCACCCAAGCGCCCCTGAAGTTTTTTAAATCTTAGAAATGAAGTGCCTAGCTGTGTATGCTAGGTAAGTTGAAAAGAGAGCACCTAATGAGAGGTTGGTGGAGTCAACACCGGTGCTCTGTGGATGGCTTTGACTGAGGCAAGCGATTACTCTATCTGATGACCCTTGTCTTTTTCAATTGCCTGTTTAGGTTTCTCGCCTTGTTTGCTTGGTACCATTAGAACTCACTGGGTGCCCATGGCTTAGCACAGTGCAGTTCAAGCTGAGTGGGTTTCTGGGCCCAGAGAAGTCATGATTGTGTAAACACTATACAGTATGAAACCATACAGATGGCACACATCAAAAATGTAGACAAAGAAACCGTGTGACATCATGTTTCACCATACACTTATGTTTATATACACACACAACTTATATACATATGTAGTTATTAATTTTCTTATGCATGCCAAGATTGAGGCACAGAGAGATTACTGCAGCTAGGGTGCCACAGCCAGATTGTAGCAGACATTATTTCTACCCTCCCCTTTGGACTTTGCTTTAAAAATCTGTTTACAGAGCATCATATTTAAGTGATAATTTTGATTACCAAAATTTGATAAGTTTGGTGATCAAGAGATATGCCTTCTTCAAGGTGCTATTGCATTTGTTCTTGAAATTCAGTGAAGAGTTTTTAAAACGTGGTTTGAGGCTTAAAAAGAGAAGGAGAAATACATAAGACATTGCATTGTGTTAGACACTAAAAAACCTTTTGAATGCTTTTGTAAGTTATTGCAGCATGATAGCAAAGGTGGGGAAGTGGCTTTTGAATAAATTCTATTGAGTGAATTTCTTGACTCTCCTACTGCTTGCCCACTCATCAGGCACACAGAGAAGGTCTGTTAACTTGTCAACAGCACTCAGAACAGTGGTAGCAACAATGAACACATATTTACTGAAGACAGCCAGTTGGTCATTTACTGACCCCCTCCTGCTGACGCCTAACCATTTTCATGGTGTATTCAGAGGTGAAAAGATTATCCTCTGCATTCATACTCTTAACTCTTAGAAGATGAAAAGAAAACCATGTACTAGAACAGAAGGATGTTACAAGGATAATGGCAAATTCAGAAAGGAAGTTTGAATAATACTCAGGAGTTGTGGGGATGGGGAAGATGAAGGAAGGCCGGAGAGAAATCCAACAGGGAAGAGTAATAGAAGGCAACCAATGACAGGTTGATTTTGGCTCTTATGCCAATTTAATTTTGCTGTTTACCTTTTCATCCCACTCTTGCTGGACCTTGTATCTTTTCATACTCCTTATGGTGAAGAGGGGGAAAAAACCCCACAAAGCAGGAAACTTTGTCAAGCAAACAAGTTCTGGACTTGTTTGCTCCTTATCCATCAAACGTCACTTCTTTCCACTAGCTGTAGCTGTAGCTGTAGTTCCAAAATTATTGTTCATAGTGAAGACCCAGAATTATTTGAAAAAGATTACATTTCTCTTTAAGAAGGTAGTGGCATAGGTAATATGTCTTAGAATATTTTACATTAAAAAGAACTGAAAATGCAGGGGCGCTTGGGTGGCTCAGTCAGTTAAGTGTCTGACTTTGGCTCCAGTCATGATCTCATGGTTCATGAGTTTGAGCCCCGTATCAGGCTCTGTGCTGACAGCTCAGAGCCTGGAGCCTGCTTCAGATTCTGTGTCTCCCTCTCTCTCTCTGCCCCTACCCTGCTTGTGCCCTGTCTCTCTCTGTCTCTAAAAAATGAATAAACATTAAAAAAAAAAAAAAGAATTGAGAATGAAAATTTGGGGAAAACTCCAGTTCTAGAACAGTTACATACTAGGAAAGGTGGTAAGTCCTTCTTCCCAGCTTTGTTCCAGAGAACCAGCAAAACAGGTATTATATTACATTTTCTGTGTATATCTTTCCTGGGTGAGGCTTGCATGTACAGTATTCCATTTTCCTGTTGAAGTAAGTGTCTTCTCTTTAACTTGAAATAGGACCCAGTGAGATATTATGTGGTGTATATATATAAACTTCATTCATCCCACTTAAAAAATGTTCCTTTGTCTATTCTTTAATCTCATCAACTGTTATTAAAGAAGCTTCATGATCTGTTTTGTACATTTATCAGTTGTTGCCTTTGGCCAACGTTAACTTGGGTAATACTTTCATCTGATGTTTTATTATTTTGTATTAGTAGAAAATGTTCAACGTCACTACTGAAAAGGAACATTCACAAAACCTTATTTCTTGAACATTTAGTCTAAAACAACTCTTATTAAAGTTGTAAGTGCTTAAAAAAAAGTTTCAGAGATGTCAGCATACCTTTGGGGCCCCCTGCCCTCTGCTGCTGCTTCAGTGCCTCCTTCACATGTCAAGCACAAGCAGAAATGAAGCGAAGTCTTCCCATTCTTCTGGACATAGTCGTTTGCTTAGGATAAAAACAGTGCAGCAGATGCTTGTAATCATTTCAGGCTTTTCAGCTTGTCTGGGACATTGTGCTATCTGACATCCTTCATTACTCCTTACGAGAAAGACCCAAATAACCACAGGGGCGCCTAGATGACCCAGGCAGTTAAGCAACCAACTCTTTTATTTCGGCTCAAATCATGATCTTGTGGTTTGTGGGATTGAGCCCACACTGGGCCCGGTGCTGACAGCATGGAGACTGCTTGAGATTCTCTCTTTCCCTCTTTGTCTGCCCCTTTCCCATCTCAAAATAAATTTAAAAAATAAACTTAAAGGCACAAATAACCACAAGGCAAGAATTTTAAGAAGCCATAAAGAATTGGGGCTGGGGTGCCGGGGGGGGCCTGAGTGGGTTAAGCATCTGATTTCGGCTCAGGTCATGATCTCAGGGTTTGTGAGTTTGAGCCCCACTTCAGGCTCTGTGCTGACAGCTCAGAGCCTGGATCTGGCTTCAGATTCTGTGTCTCCCTCTCTCTCTCCTCCTTCCCTGGTCACACTCTGTCTCTCTCTCAAAAATAAACATTTAAGAAAATTAAAAAAAAAAATAAAGAATTGGGGCTGAATATAATGCATTTGGATTTTAGAGACAAAAATGGCCAATTTTATGAGGTAGGAGTGATCAAAGGTACATTCTCCATGATGATTAGTAAACACTTTGTCATAGTGGAAGGTGTAACATGACAATTGTTAGTGAGATGTTAGTAAGAAAAGTATAAGTTAAATCGTTTTAAAATGATGGTTTGTTTGATTCATATATCTCACTTATGGTCTTATATTTGTCATCTGGTAGTCTTTCTACCTGTTAAATCACATTAGAACTTAAGGATCAGGAGATTTCAATGTTCTAAAAGGATTTCTTTTTTACTGTCACTGTTGGAGGCCTATAGGAGAGAAGAAAAGTTAAATCTGTTTTACATTGACTGATGAGAATGTCAGCAGTGTCCACCCAGCACTTCATTGGGACAGTTGAGTAATGTGTGATTAATTGGTGACATTAAGAAAAGTTATAGAAAGAATAACTTCTTCTGACCTTATTTTATTGTATTTTATTTTTAAGATTTGTAGCCAAACCATGTGCCATCGCCCTCAACATTCAGGCCAATGGACCACAGATTGCCCAGCCCAATGCCATTCTGGAAAAGGTCTTCACTGCAATTACGAAGGTATGAATGCCTTTTTGGGTGGTATGAGTTATCATGACCACCATTCTCAATCTGAAATTATTTAATCCCTTCTCTCCTGGGTTTGAGAACTAATTGCCCAGCTTCATGCTGGAAAGTGTGCTCTTGGAAAGCGTGCAAACATTGTGACTAGGCCAAACAGGTAGAAGCTGAATAAATGTGGGCATGTTTGAGACCTGTTTATTTATTCTCACATTGATTTTAGAAGCTGGTCTGTAAAGAACAGTCTAGATTAGATTCTATTGATTAGTCTAATTTTGTGTCTCTTTTAATCTCACATGACATGAAGCAGTACGTATAATGGTTGGATGGGATTTTGTGGAGACGACTGGGTAAAGCTGAGGAATATAATTAATGTACAGGCATACGTTGGAGATGTTGCGGGTTTGGTTCCAGACCACTACAACAAAGCAAATACCACAGTAAGGCATGTCAAATGAATTTTTGGGTTTTTCCAGTGCATATAAAAGTTATGTTTACATTATACTGTTATCTGTTAAGTGTGTGCAAATAGCACTCTGTCCAAAAGACAATGATGCCTTAATTTGAAAATATTTTATTGCTTAAAAATGCCAATCATCATCTGAGCCTTCAGCAAAATTGTAATGTTTTTGTTGGTGGACACTCTTGTCTCCATGTTGATGGCTGTTGACTGATTAGGGTGGTGGTTCCTAAAGTTTGGGGCAATTATGGCAACTTCTTAAAATAAGACTGTAATGAAGCTTGCTGCATTGATCAGCTCTTCCTTTCATGAAAAATTTCTCTGTAGCATGGGATGCTGTTTGATAGCATTTTACCCACAGTTGAACTTCTTTCAAAATTGGAGTCAGCTTTATCAGCTTTATCAGCTAAATTTATGTAGTATTCTAAACCTTTTCTTGTCATTTCAACAATCTTCACAGCATCTTCACCAGATGGAGATTCCATCTCCAGAGACCACTTTCTTTGTTCATTCATAAGAAGGAGCTTCTTACCCATTAATATTTTATCATGAGATCTCAGCAATTCAAATATAATATTAATGAAAATGTTTGAAATATTGCAGGAATTACCGAACTGTGAGGTAGAGACACAAAGTGAGCCAATGCTGTGTTAAAAAGAATGGCACCGATAGACTTGTTTGATGCAGAGTTGTCACAAACCTTCAATATGTAAAAAATGCAATTATCTGTAAAGTGCAGTAAAGTGAAGTGTGATAAAACAAGGTTTGCCTGTACGTATGAAAGGAAGTGCCCATTTGCTTCTAGCATGGCCCTTGTGTTCCAGCAGTTATGAGACACAGGCAGATGTAAACAAAAGAGGGAATAATTAAAGGACAGAAGAGTTGCAAGATGAAAGAATGAAAGACAAGGATCTAGAGAGTTATAAGTTATAGATTCACTGCAGAGAAAACAGAAGAGATTATCACTGTGGTGAGAGTGAAAGCCAAACCAGGAGCAGGGAGAGGAGAGCAGGGGAGGGGGCAGGTCTTTGCCCCTCCACTGATATCGCCTTAAGAACAAAGAGGGGAGGAGAAAGAAGCCAGAAACCCTCCCATCTAAGGCTGTGAGAAAACAAAGCACATCACAGCATCCCAAGTATTTTTTTACTCCTATATCGCCCTTCATCTTACTCTTGTATAGACAAGAAAGAAGGACAGGAGGAGTGTAGTATTCTAGGAGAAGTATTGTGTGTTTGTACATTAAATGGTTCATTTTCCCTTTTTCATTTTTCTGGGAACATTACTCAGGCTTTTAAAATGTGATTTGACAGTGTTAAGTTTTATTCCTTTTTTGGTATTTGTATTGCTAACCATTTGTATTACTGGTCTCTTGTCTTAAAACTATTAATTCACATATTCAAACATTTTTATTTATATTATGGTCTTTATTTCTGCCAAGATTTTCTAGGATTTTCCCCTCTATCCTTTTAAAAATGATATTTTTCCTGGAGAAGTAGAAGAAAGCACTAGGTACTTCTTATATCTCTGTCAGGAAGAAGAGAAGAATGTATTAGGAAAAGCTCTTCTGGTAGTTTTATGGGCTGGTTTTAGATTGCCAAGTTCTTACCTGAAGGGGCACGTATCTTAATGGTACTTAAAGGAAGAAAATATTAAGAAAAAACTTGTATTTTCTTTTAACATAGCAATTTGCTGCAGCAAACACTTCTTTCCCTCTGAAAAAGCAGAAATCTAGGAAGTTATCAGGTTTTTAAAAATGAGATTATAATATATTAGTGTTTGTCTTGTGAACTACTCTAAATGCATAATAAAATGAGTCTACCCAAATGTTACGTGTCCCCTTAGAAATTCTACAGTGGACATTTTATTCCCTTGCCTTATGTTTATTGTGGTTACTGGAGAAATTTCCTCTATAAAGGTAGTAAAAGGAATTTGGAGTCATGTTGACTGCTCTAGAGAATATTTGCTTCCAGCTCATTTTAATCATACTGTCTTAGTTTTCCAAGGTGATTCTTTTGGACATTTTTACGTGATTAGAGAAGAAGCCTCATGATTTAAATGTAGAGGCAGCAAAAGTTGGACCAGTTGTTCCTTGAATTCTTTATACTTGTCTGGTGTTATTTATGATCTGAGAAAGTAACAGGCCAGTTGACTAGAAGTAGCAACATATGGAGAGATTAAACACTATATGTATTTGAGTGACCATTCACCAACCTGGCCTTGACCATGATTCCGGGTCACCTTTGGAGAAGGGCATGGTTATCATCTTTCAAGAATGTAGGGGCGCACTCTCAGAACCTTCAAAATCTGCGATGCATAGGACATAATTTGTGGGGCCAATGCAGAATGAAAATGCAGGGCCTCTTGTTCAGAAAGCATGAAAAAATGCCATTTAAGGCATAAAAATATACAGCTTTTTTTCTTTTCTTTCATAGATTCTTTTTCTTGACCTGTCAACGTGTTTTTTATTTGTTATTTAATGTCATGCCCCCTCAGGCATGGGGATATTCATGAGGCAAGTGTAGAGCCTCACATGTCCTGGGGACCCCACACTATGACTTACTGAACACACAGCCCATTAGCTGTGTCCAGACGAGGCCGATGTGCCTGCCCCTCTCTGGCCAGAGGTAGAGAAGTTGAGACCGGCTTCACCCCTTTTGATGGGCCTACTGCCCCAACCCCCAGGGGACTGATGACTGCCAAGTGTATTGCAGTCTCTAGAGCAGGATACACTTGGCAGCTGGATTGGGGTGAGCAAGTGTATCGTCCCCACTGAGTCACCTACCAAATGCATCAGGGCACTGCCACCCTGGGGTGCAGGCAGCTACCCCCATGTCCCATGCTGAGACACCGCAGGTATACATACCCAGTTCCAGCCCTTTTCATGCTTGCCCCTAAGGCAGCAGTAGTCACTGGGCAGAAGCGGGAAGGAGTAGGAGGTCTGGGGAGCCAGGGGACAGAGAACTAAGTTCCCCAGAACTAGTTGGGGGAAGTGGTGGGACTGTGTGTGAGCCAAGACTCTGAGCCCTAACACGTGTTCCTCTGTCTCATTGGCCTTCATATACAAAATACAAATTCCATAACAAAATTATTAAGAATTTCAAGATAGCTGCCATAGAACTTGAAACCCCAAGCACGAGCCTTTCTGAATTGTGGATCCCTGTGTGACCACACTGGTACATGCCCTGTGTAGTTCTCATCTATGTAATTATCTGATAAATAGGTAACATCTGTTTGTCTCTCTGTATATCTGGTACAAACAAATGTGCATGTGCATAGTTGTTTATATTTATTTATTTATGTTTGGGGTCTCCTGCCATACTATTGGCACATATCTATAATCCTAACAGCCTTACTTTTCTAATCCTATCAATTCTTGAGCCACTGAGGAAAAAAATATATATGTCAGCTGTGAAACCAGGTTTTATGACACAGAGAAATCATACCATCATCCACTTTTGGTATGTTACTCTATATCTTAAAAATTATAGGCAAATTTCGTATAATTTGTTCTCCCTTATTCTCCTCTTATGTCTGTCTCTTTCTTTCCTTTTTCTTCCCAGTATTGATTATGAATATTAAAGTCAGCCTAGGTATTTCTGTATAAAAATGTGTATATATGTCAGCATTGTTCATTTCTTTCCTTGGAAATCTTAAAAAAGGAAAAAACTAAGGAGAACGATTAAAAATCCAAAACAATTAAAAAAACGCACACAAAGAAGAAGGAGAATCTCCCAAACTCTATTTTTGGCAAACTAGTAGATACATATCTCTAAATTTCAAAATATGTATTAAGGCTAACAAAAAAAAACAGTTGGTGGGTTGGGCAGAAGCCAAGCAAGAGGAAGTGAAGAGCATGGAGTGGGGGTAGCTCTCAGGAAAGCCAGCAAAAGAGACAGCTTCTGAATGTGAGGGAGACAAAAGCTCTAACCAGTGTTTGCAACGTTAGATACAGAAACTGGTGAGCAAGGCTAGCGGTTGTCCTCCTGAACTCAGTTTAATTCAGAGAACTGGAAGAAGTTCACAGACGACAGTGTGGATGGCACATTTTCAGGAGATGGTCTCCCTTGGTGGCGGCTGAACTGCACGAGCATTCTCCCTGCTCTGTGTACTCCCAGGAGCTGGTCAAAAAACTGATGGACTCAATGATGAGTAATAAAGAAGGAACACACACAACATCGAAGACAAGGAAAAGAATGTGTAGCAGTGCTTATTAACAAAAATTGTTAGTGGAAAAATGAGGCCACAAGGCAAGTGAAAATTGTGATTAAATATTTTACCATAAACTAAAAAAAATGTATATATAAGCAATAACTCTGTGAAGGAAAACCACAAAAAAAGAAATGTAAGACCTAAAAAAAAAATAGTTGGTCAACAGGAAAAGGGACGCATTGTGAGCTGGTAGCTTCAGGAAAACATACTAAAACTATCACAGAGGAGCACCTGGGTGGCTCAGTCAAGTACGCGTCCAACTTCAACTCAGATCATGACCTCACTGTTTGTGAGTTCGAGCCCTGCATAGGGCTCTGCACTATCAGTGCTTGGGCTTCTCTCTCTTTACCTTTCTCTCACTGCCTCTCCCCCAGGTGCACTTTCTCTTTCTTAAAATGAATAAATAAACTTTAAAAAATAAAAAATAAAAAGAAAAGAAAACTATCACAGAAATGAAGACAAAATTGGAAAGAATACAGGGAACACAAGACACTTCAGAAAACTCAGCAAGGAATATGGGAGATAGAAAACTATTAAATGAGACAAAAAGCGCTAAAAATAATTAGATGTTTAGATTGAGCAGATCCAGCATCTGCATTATCAGAGTCCCGTAAGGAAAAGCAAAATAAAATAAATATTGAAAGATATAATTCAAGAAAATTTTCCTAAAATAAATGGGGATTTGTTTTAATATGTTGATGAAAATGCAGTAAAAATTGACCCAAGAAGGTTAAATTATTGGACTTGAAAAATAAAAGAAAGAATTCTTTGAGAAGCCAAGCCAAAAATCAAATCACTTAACTAGCAAAAAAATATCACCATGACTTTAGTCTTCTTTATAGCAACATTTCCAACATTTTCAAGGAAAATGTGAACTAAGAATTTTATATTTAGGCAAATTGGTTTTACGCTGTAAAAGTTAAAAACAAACAGATTTCAACATGCAAAAATATGAGGGAATTGTTCTCATGAGTCCTTTTTGAAGAAAGTATTATAACCATTAATTTTAGCCGATCAAGAGGTTACTGGAGTGTTGGTAAGTTTTGGATACATTTCAAATGTTGAAAGAGAGAAAGAAATGTGAGGATCAGGATGACAGAACAGAATGTAAACGTTCATATGCGTTCACATAGAAGTGATACAACTAACATTAATGGGGGTGGGGAGAAGAAGGTGAGAGGTAGAATACATTCACTTCTAGTAGCTGGGAGTGAAAGCAAATCAGTTTAAGCAGCCAAACTGACTAATAGAAGTACAAACATATTTAACAGTATAAGAGTAAACTGTAAAAATGATAAAATTATTGATTAATATTGGGTGGGGTAAGAAGAGGAAATATGGTAGTTTTAAATACTGCTGGTATGGAATTATTGACTGAAAACAAATAGAAGAGTATTGTAATTATGAATAACCACTAGAACAAAAATTACCCACAGGAAGGAAAATAAAACAAACAATACTTGGTTTGTCATTTTTTTTTTTTTTTTACCTATCAAAACAGAAAGCATAACAGGATTAATGTGAGGGAACTATAAAACATTCAGTTATATCAATATGTGTAAATGGGTTTGACTTCTCTAACTATTTTAGTTTTGGGTCCTTCAGATAAAGTAATTATAAATATTGAAAATAAGAGTATGAGTAAAGGTATATAGACAAATACAGATAAGTAGGGTTTTTGTTTTTACATAAAAGTGGAAGTCAGACCAAAAAGGAATTAAGTAAAATGAAGAATTGGCTTTTTATTGCCAGAAGGTACAATTCATAATAAAGATAAAATAGTTCTAATATGCGTTGAATGTCAGTGTATCTATATACTAATAAAAAAGAATGAAAAGAAATAATAGCAGGGAATTTTAATTTACCTCTGAGTCATGACAGATCAAGTGAACAAAATGTAAAACAGAAGATAGAAATTCTAAGAGGCATAATTAATGAGGAAGATCTAAGTGGTACATTTAGAACTGCATACTGTCAGCAATACCGGAGTCCACGGTGGTCCCACCAGACAGCACCATGTTAGCGTAGAAGTCCTTCCAGATATCAGCATCACACTTCATGGTGGAGTTGAAGGTGGTCTTCTCAATGCACAGACTATACTTTCTTTTAAAGAACCTATTAAACATCTACAAAAATGACCTTTATGATATATACAAAACTGAGATAAATTTTAAAAATAGGCACAACTTAATAATACTAGAACTCAGAAACCAGAAAACCTGTTGCTCTCTTAATCAACTCTTGGGTAAAAATAGAAATTCAGAATATTTGGTAGCAGTAATGATAAAAACACTACTCATTTGTACTGTGCCAAAACAGCGCTCAGATGAACATTTCAGATGAAATATATACATATATGCATATATGTATCTGTAATATATACATATATGAAGTTAAACACTTAAGCATTAGAAAAAGAACAGAACAAAGGCAAGCAGAAAGCAGAAATTAATGATAAATGCAGAAATTGTGTTAGCAAAACTATAGAATTGAAAATCAATTCAAAAGTACCTTATCTGTTTAATTTTTTTTTTTTTTTACAGAAAGTCAGCTAGTCCAATCAAAAAAACAAAGCACAAATTACAGCATCATAATGAACAACATAGAAATCAACAGTCACAGAAATGGAGGAAAATGAAAAGGGTATATTTCTGTTAATATGGAAAATAAAATATAAAAACTTGGGTAAAATGGTTATCATTCTAGGAAAATATAATTTACCAACTATATATATGTATGTGTGTATATAAAGATTAAAATCAAGAGCTAAACTGCAAAACAGGATGAGGCTCAGATCCTCTCATAAGAAAAATTCTAACGCACTCTTAAAGAGCAGATAATTCCCATGCTATTTTACACTATACCAAAGCATAGGAAAGTAAGGAAATCATCCAGATTCTTTTTTTATGTAGCAGCGAAACATTAATTTAACATTAAAGTCTGACAATGATTTAACCAAAAAAAAAAAAAAAAAAAAGAGTAGAGACCAATTGAACTTAATATCAATGAAAAGTCCCAAATAAAAGTTAGTAAAGAGAACCTAACAACACAATAAAAGAATTGTTTAACATTACCAGAGAGGATTTATTCTAGGAATGCAGGGTCTTCCCTGAATTCAACATTACACAATCTATGTAATACACTATATTAATTGATCTAAGGAGAAAAAGGGTATGATCATCTCCATGGATGCTGAAATCTAACATTATTGTGATTAAAATAAATTTATCTAACTAGGTAAATGTGGTGTTTTTTTTTTTTAACACAACAAGTCTATTTGTATGTCAGTTCCAAATCTGGCCTGTTGCTTAATAGGAACAGTGGTATTCCCATTAAAGTCTGGAACAGATAGAGATGGAAAACCATTGTTCTACATAGTGCTAAGTTTTACATTGAATTAGTAATAGGTAAGAGAAAGAAAATAAAGGCATAAACATTAGAAAGGAGGTGGTAAAGCTATTGTTACGTGAATTTGAATCCTTCCTGTATTTTAGGTACTGGTGAAAAAAGATACGAAATTTTCCTTTGTTTGCAGAGCTTACATTCTGATGACATGTTATTATATGACTATACACTTGGAAAATTAAGGAATCAAGTGAAAACTTACCACAACAATACCAGAAAAGATAATATCTCTAGGAATAAATGTAACAAGGATGTGCACGGTGTGTGAGGAAAATTTTCCAACACTGTTGAAGGACACAAAAGACAAATTGAGTAAAGATGTCAATTCACCCTACATTAACTTCTTGAACATTCAGAGTAGGAAAGGCTTTTGTTATTAATGACCCCAAATTCAGAAGTTAAAGCAGGAAAAAATGGTAAGTTCAGATATGTTTTTTAAAAACTTCAAGAAAACAAACAAGCAGAAAACCCCATAAGCAAATTCTACAACACAAAGATACACCGGTACAAAGTACAACCTGTGGCACAGACACAGGTTAATACATGAAGAAACTCTACAAATCAGTAAAGAAAATACCTACAAATCAAGAAAAACTGGGCAATAGGTATGAAAGGACTGTTCATAAAAAGGAAGTGTTAATGGTTTTTAAAACGTGAAAAGGTTCTTCTTTCATAAAAAAGAGGAAATCAAATTAAAAATATACTGAGACAGGGGCACCGGGGTGGCTGAGTCAGTTAAGCAATCTGACACTTGATTTTGGCTCAGATCATGGTCTCATGGTCGTGAAATTGAGCCCCATGTCAGTCTCTGCACTAGGCGTGGAGGCTGCTTAAGATTCTCTCTCTCCCTGTCCCTCTGCCCCTCCTGCTCTCAACAGATACACTGAGACTATATATATATATATATATATATATATATATATATATATATATATATATATCAGACTGAAAAAACTGAGAAATCTGATAACATACTCTATTGGCAAGGCATTGGGAAATGGGCACTTTTGCTTATGAGAGCATAAATTGTTAAAATCATTAGCAAGGGTGATTTTTTAATATATAAATAAATTGCAAATGCATAGTTCTTTGATCTCCAGGGTTCATTTCCAGGAATTTATCTCTGTATGTATGCCTGTATAAAATGACCTGTCATAAGATTATTTATTACAGCATTGTTTATAGTTAGTGGAAGTCTGGAAACTACTTAAACATCCATTAACAGGAGAGTGGATAAGTAAATTATAGTATATCCTGACAGTTCTACAAAAGAAAGAGGGCATTCTTTTTTTTTTTTTTTTAAATGTTTATTTATTTTTGAGAGAGAAAGACAGAGCATGAGCGGGGGAGGGGCAGAGAGAGAGGGAGACACAGAATCTGAAGCAGGCTCCAGGCTCCGAGCTGTCAGCACAGAGCCAGATGCGGGGCTGACACCCACGAACTGCGAGATCATGACCTGAGCCAAAGTTGGACGCTTAACTGACTGAGCCACCCAGGTGCCCCAGGAAGGCATTCTTTATATTTTAATACGGAGATATTCCAAGATACATTGTAAAGTGAAAAACGCAAAGTTCAGAATGATACATGTAGTATGCAAACATTTGTGTGACACAGGTCATATATGAATACATATTCAATTTATTTATATTTGCACAAAATAACTCTGGAGAAGAAGCTGATTTAATAACTGGTTAGCTGGTAGGAAGAGGGAGAGTCATAGGAATAAAATGGGAAGGTGAAACTTTGGATAAGTTTTAGTTTGTGAACCATGTGAATGTTATACCTATTTAATAAGCTTAGAAAACAAATTAAAGTTAAAAATTAATTCTTCTAGAAAATGGTGTAGCCAAGGTATAGAGTAAGATGTAAATTTTCTGTCTTCCCTGTTTTTTTAAATTAAGACAGACGTGAAAGGAGAGTGTAGATGGTGTCATGACTAATAAAGTCACGTGAAAGTACACACCTCCTGAAAGTTGGCAAATGACTTTCACAAACACAAACTCAGCACATTTTATAACCTCAGTCATGATACTGAGGCCACTTACTGTGTTTCCTGTGTATCTGTCATCTAAAATTGCTCGAGATGTTTTGATAGGGTGTCATCTGTGCATCCTACCCTTATAATTTGAAGCTGGTCAGCCTGCCTTCCCCTCCCCTGCTTTTGGTTATTTTTTCTGCTCATTAACAGCTCCTTAGCAGTAAAGATAGAATAAATAAAGGAAGAGAACACAGCTTAGTTTTGTTGTGTGGCAGGGCACATTCACATAACTGTTGGCAGGATGCTCTTTAAGATATTGAGGAGAGGGTAGGGATAGGAAATGGGAGAAACGCATTTACTGACTTAGACATATTTTTTACATTCGGTCATCACCACAGTCCCATTTAGGTGGATAAATAGCCCTGACAAGTGAGGGAACCGAGGCTCAGAGGTCATTACAGTGAGGAATTGAACCAGTCTGTTGCCTCCTAATGTTAGAGAAATGAATGAGAGACAGAATAGTATCATCATAGGATGAGCATAAGTTGGGTCTCTTCCCCATTCACCATGTTTGTGTCTTCAAGGAATGCACAGTTGTTGTAAATTTTGATGGGGATCTGATCAAAAGGAATGAACAAGAAGAGGGGTAGAAGAGGGATTTGTGAAAAACAGAGCAGAGAGAGAGAGAGACAAGGAAGAAAGAGAACACCTGTTTTGTAGTAGAATTGGTACCTTAGGCTAAAGTGAGCTATGAGATTGTTGCGTGCTTTTGTCTGTCCTACATTACCCTCATGTGTGATAATTGGGTATAGCATTTTTTTTTTCCTGAGAAAGTGAGACATTTGAATGACGCCTCTTAACTCCTTTCCTTGAAGGCTGATGGAGCTGACTCAGCCAGTTGGCTCTTTCATCTCATCTCCGTTGCTGATAAGGAATGCAAGCATTAGAGAAGCGTCTGGGCGGCTCAGTTGGTTAAGTGGCCGACTCTTGGTGTCGGCTCAGGTCACAATCTCGCAGTTTGTGAGTTTGAGCCCTGCATCAGGCTCTGCGCTGTTAGTGCAGGGATTTTCTCTGTCTCTCTCTCTCTGCCCCTCCCCTGCTCGTGTTCTCTCTCTCTCTCTCCGCATAAATAAACTTGGAAAAAAAAAGTGCAAGCATTAGAGCAAGATTCACGTTTTTCACTGTTGTTTCGTAATGAGTAGCTTTTCTTCTCCTGAGTGATTATTTTTTTAAACATATTTTTTTAGCGTTTATTCATTTTTGAGAGACAGAGACAGAGCGCGAGCGGGGGAGGGGCAGAGAGAAAGGGAGACACAGAATCCTCACCAAGCTCCAGGCTCTGAGCCATCAGCACACAGCCAGACGCGGGGCTCGAACTCACGAACTGCGAGATCATGGGGCTCGAACTCACGAACTGCGAGATCATGACCTGAGCTGAAGTCAGATGCCCAACCAACTGAGCCACCCAGGCGCCCCCAGAGTGATTACTTATATTCATGCTACTAATGGAAGGACTACGTCCTCAGTGGTAAATACAGAAATCTCAGCAGCAGATAGTAAATAGAGGTTAAAAAAATCAACTTAGACAAGGGCAGATGTGTTTGTGGTGAAGATGAAAATGATTTTGCTGGTGCCTTGTTTCATAGCATCCTGATGAAAAGAGATTGGAAGGCCTCTCCAAACAGCTGGACTGGGATGTTCGCAGCATTCAACGCTGGTTTCGACAGAGATGCAACCAGGAGAAGCCAAGCACGCTGACGAGGTTCTGTGAGAGCATGTAAGTTGCTGTTACTCTTCTTGAAAGCAAAACCTGCCTAAGTACTCCTCCTGTCCCTAACTTAAAAATAAAGGCTTCGTGCAGGCTCCAGCAGCCCCTGTAAAGCATGCCACCTGGTGGAAAAAATAGTCCTCAAAAACTGGGGGAATAGTAGTTTGTAAGAATTTGTGATTAACGCTTTGGATTCAGTAACTGAAGTTCACTTTCTAATGTAGTTCCTACAAGGTATTGGCAGATGGTATTTTCAGGGGCCTGCGACGGTATTTTCATTCAGCCACCTTTGAAATAGAGCACTAAAAGTTATTACTTTAATGGTTTGAATTTTAATAGAGGAGACTTTGTCAAGATGTTCTTTCCACGGGTAACAGCTGAGATGCTAAGATGTATAATCAGAGAGTCGTGATTATGTCCCATATTCCTGGAGATTTAAGAAATAACTATATTATATTTCTTGGGTGAATTTAATGAAGCATTGCTTGAAGGTGGGGGGTGGAATGAAGGTCTCTTCCATTTCTGAAATGCGAACTTTATGGTGTGTAAATTATCAATAAAGCTGTTAAGAATAATAAAAGACCTATAGAGAACTAGCACATTGCTGTTTTGAAATAGTGACACTCAATGCACTGACCTAGAGGAAAGTTAGAGAAGGAAATACTGCAGCATTGAGCACATTTCCAACAAAGGGAAGGGACTGTGCCTCGAGCTCGTTGGTGCATTTGGTCTTCATCCTTTGGGATGTGACTGTGCCTTTGTCTAACAGCTCTGTGCTTTGGGAGCTTTTTTCCTGACACCTGGTCATTTGAACAATAGTGCTGTCATTGTTCCCTTTGTTGCAGGCTCCTTCTGTTTGGGGTTAAAGTTGCATTTTCAGGTTTAGCTTTCAATTATGCCGAAAAAGTATTTTAGCAATTACAATCTAAAACTCAGAGGGAAGCCTGATGTTCTGGGAGAAGTGAGTGAGGGGAAGAATAATAACCATAAATTCCTAGGGCTGGATAAATATGGGGAGCATAAACAGGGTCTTCAGGAGGTCAGAATATTTATAAAACATGGAAAAACAACCGAGTAGATACAATCTGCAAAGCCCTTCCTATAATTGAACTGAGTGGCAATTTATGGAAGAAGGATTTATGCATCTGGGCTCCTGATCAAAAGCTGGAATTGCTTCCTGGCCTGGCCCCACCACGTACGTGACGGACCTGTGTTCCTTCTTTGGGCTGTGGGTCTGAGTAGTGGTGAAGCTGAGTCTTGGCATCGGGACCACATGCTGAAACTCACGTGCCATCTTCCCCTCCTCCAGCTAACTTCTTTGGTAACTCGACACTCGTCCTTTCTCTACTATACTGACTCTACACCAGTTTCCATACCAGTATGTATAGGAATCAGTCATTGAATGTTGTTCAAGTGCAGATTATCATTGAGTCGGTCTGATGGCAACCGAGGGTACATTTTTAACAAGTTCCCAGGTGATGCCACTGGTCCATGGGCCACATTTGAAGAGCAAAGCTCAACACTATACCAGTATCTATGTCTTCTCCCTGAATTCAGCTGGCCTTTATCTGCAGTTAGAATCAGCTAAAAATATTTCTAAATGATTGATAAAGGCATGGCAATGTGAAGGCACAACTGGGGGGGAGAGATGGTACCTAAATGTATCAATTATGATCTTTTTCCTCAAGTGGTTTATTTTAATAGTGTCAAGGAGATATAACAAATATCTGAGTATATGAACATCAGGGATATTAAACAATGAGCAGATAGACGTATGCATGAAACAATTGGCATGGGCCATCAGTAAGTAAAGATTAGAGGAGAAAGATCAGCTGTGGGCTAGGGCACGTGGCAGGGCTATTGGGTTAGAACTGAGACGGTACTGGTGGCCTTTGACTTCTCTGTTGCAGAGGACTGTGCTGATGAACTTTGTTCTGAAACTCTCTTCTTCCTTAACCTCTGGATTGCCACTAGATTCTCTGGTCTTTCCAAGAGCAACTGTTAGTATGACTTATTCTGCATTTTTCCATTTTCTTGAGTGGGCTTCTCCAGAGTCAGTCTTCAACCTCTTATTTTCCCCGCTCTACCTTCCATCCTCTGTGCAGAAGTAATTTTCTCTTGCCATCCTCTTCCAAAGTCATGTGTCCAATGACAAGGCATCGTTCTGCTGTCTCCCAGCTGGCAACTCTGACTTGCTTCCATTGCTGACTTCCCTTCACCTGTTGTTTGCATGCCTCCATTCCGTTATAGGCTAGAAACTCAAACCAGTCATTTGCTGGGTTCCGTTAGTTCTTTGTAAAGCCTTTGCTGTGGCCCAGATCTTAATTGCTCTCATAGCTATCCTTATTATTTATGTCACACTCATACTACAAAAAAATTCCTAACATGCTACTATTTCCATGTTCTCCTGCCTTTAAACCCTGATTTTTTTGGGGGTGCCTGGGTGGCTCAGTCGGTTAAGCAGCCGACTTCGGCTCAGGTCACGATCTTGCGGTCCGTGAGTTCGAGCCCCGCGTCGGGCTCTGTGCTGACAGCTCAGAGCCTGGAGCCTGTTTCAGATTCTGTGTCTCCCTCTCTCTGACCCTCCCCCGTTCATGCTCTGTCTCTCTATGTCTCAAAAATAAATAAATGTTAAAAAAAAATTTAAAAAAAAAACCCTGATTTTTTTTGCAACTGTTGGATAAATTATTAGGCTCCTTAGCCTGTTAGCTAGACTCTGATTTTCATGTGTTTGCTATCAGTCACCCAAATGACCACTTCCTTCCAGAAGGTTGTCTTTTCATTGTCCATACTTTGTTCAATTCCTGCCATGGTTTATGCTGTGCTCCTGGCATGGACACCTATGTTCCTCTGCCCTGCCCATCTATCCCCTACCCATTCTTCAAACCCGAGGCCCTCTCAGAAATGTGGCATGACCGTTGAGTGTCTGGAATGAGCATGACTTTTTTGGAATTTTAGAGTCCTCACTATAAGTGCTAGTAATTTAATATTGAATCACATGCTTTCTTATGTGGTGATTTAACTTAACTTGTCCGTATATTTTTACCCTCAGTATATAATACTTGCTCCTTGAGGGCACGAGAACCACATCTTGTTTTTCTTGCATTCTTAGTCTTTATCACCACATATATACTGCTGAATAAATATTGGTTAAATGACTGTAAGTTAAAGTGGCATTTTTTTGGAAGGATTTACTGATCTAAGTTGGCACGCTGCCTCCCCAAATGGAAAGTGCCTTTTATACACTGACTTAGCCTAAAATTTGTCTAGGAAAATTATCAAACTATGGAAAGCTCCAAGACTGTATCTCAAAGAGATTAGAGGAAGGAATGGGCTGGCAAAGGGGAACATTTAGCTAACGCGAGGCAAATAAAGCAGAATTATATTGGTCACTGTATGCACGAATGTATGCTATAGTTATTGCTCATCAATATAAAAAATGATCTGGAATGATTGTTCCTAACCAAGGGTGCACTGCATAATCACCTGATGAGCTTTTGTAAATACACATACCCAGCCCCCACCCCAGGATGTCTGAATCAGTGTGGCATCCTAGGTGAGGTCTGGACATGGATATCTTGAAAGAAATGCCCTGAGTACTTACGGCACATATCCATGGTTAAGAAGCACTAATCTCTGAAAAGAGATGACTGCTGTTCCAAAATACTAAAAATCAAATTAGCAAGCAAGCCAACACAGGTTTGGGACCTGAAGGTTTAGGGCCGAAATGTAAAGTTGCTATAGTTTTTCTGTTCTATCTAAATTACTATTTTAGAAAATACAGAGTCCTTTCGCGGGAATTGTGTTTCATCTTGCAGCGGTGGGGAATGGCAGCAGTATGCATGCCAAACCACGCTGGTAACCATCTGCTGGCATGTCCGACTTCTGGCATACCCGTTTCATGCAGATGAGCTGAGTAGAAGTTGTGCAACAAGTAATATGTTGAAACATTGACATGAATTTCTTTCCTTCATGCTTGATGTCAGTCATTCGCAGCTGTGATAGTTTTGATGAATATTTCTTCCCGAAGGGTTTAAATCTTTATTGGCGACTGAAATAGAGATTTTCAAGAGGAAGTAAAGAATTTATAAAAATGAGATATCCTGTGATACATTTTCAGAGGAACTCTTGCTAAATGGGAGTCATTTAGCTGGGGGATCATGCTTTGCAGCAACTGAAGTTTTACCTCTCCCTTCCCACAGTTGCATCAGGATAATAGGAAAGTAAAGAATATTGGCAATAAAAGAAATATCTGCAGCATGAAACAGGAAGAGGCAGAGATGTGTTTTCAGAATAAATGGCTTCCCTCTCGTTTGTGCACTATCAGTGTTCATCATTTTTAAATATTGTGCAGTATATTTAATAGCACATGCCTGGGAATAAATATTATATATGGCTTTCATTTAAGCAGTCTCCAAATGACTTCATACTGACAGGTAGATCTCCCATATGATAATATGAAGATGTAGGGCAAGGAATATTACATTTCACAGATTAGTTCTGATTTATGTGGATTGAGGTTTGCTCAGGTGGAACCTTGTTGTAAGTTGAGGACCCACGATTGTCTTTTCTTTAGGGATTTCATTTTAGAGTTGAGGTTGATTAAAACTACCCCCAGATGCGACCATACTTGGATGCAAGCAGGCCAAAATCTGGGAACTTTTTGAAGCTGTGACTTTATTTCTGCAAAGAAAGCTCTATGATCTTAATTTGTGATTTCATTGAACTAAGGATAAGTCAGCAATGAGAAAGGAGTGGTTTACAAAATCACCCTCCTGCTACCACTCGGTCACAGATTTTGCTATCTTTTTACTTGAACAAGTTCGCAATGCTGTCTTGTGACCGCAATAAGAAAGTGGAACCTAATAATTGAGGGGAAAAAAAAGAACAGGGCAACGACAGGGAACAAGCTGAGTCAGATATCCCTTTATTTCAGATCAGTCTTTGATCTGAGGAAATGTGAACATATTCATCAAGTTGTCATAACACAGTCACCTATTTACAAAAAAACCACAACCAAGTATTTGTAAACTGCTTTAGAATCTTGCATATATTGCACACTGTGGTGAAGAACAAAATTTTGCCTAAGAGAAAATTCCGTTTTGATTATTTTCACAAACAGATCATGACTTGAGCATTATTTACTGCCAAAGTTCTCCTGAAGACTGATGTGGTGCTTTGTTTGTTTTAATGCAGTTTTTTTTTAATTTAAATTCAAGTTAACATACAATGTAGTATTGGTTTCAGGGATAGAACTCAGTGATTCATCACTCACATGTAACACCCAGTGTTCATCCCAACGAGTGCCCTCCTTGATGCCCATAACCCATTTAGCCCACCCATCTCCCCTCCAGCAACCCTCAGTTTGTTCTGTCTTTAAGAGCCTCTTATGGTTTGCCTCCCTCTCTGTTTTTATGTTACTTTTACTTCCCTTTCCCTATGTTCATCTGTTGTGTTTCTTAAATTCCACATATGAGTGAAATTATACGTTTGTCTTTCTCTGACTTATTTTTCTGAGCATAATACACTCTAGTCCATCCACGTTGTTGCAAATGGCAAGATTTTGTTCTTTTTGATCGTTGAGTAGTATTCCATGGTATGTATGTGTATACATATATATATATATATACACACACACACACATGTACATATATATGTATGTGTGTACATATATGCATGTGTATATATATATGTGTGTGTATACATATATATGTGTGTGTATATATATATATATGTGTGTGTGTGTATATATATATGTGTGTGTGTGTGTATACATATATGTGTGTGTATACATATATATACATATATGTGTGTGTACATATATATGTGTGTGTGTATATATATATATATATATATATATATATATATATGTATCACATCTTCTTTACCCATTCATCAGTCAGTGGATATTGGGCTTTTTCCATAATTTGGCTGTTGTTGATATAGCCAATATAGCTATAAACATTGGGGTGCATGTACCCCTTCAAATCAGCATTTTTGCATCCTTTGGATAAATTCCTAGTGCAATTCCTGCATCATATGGTAGTTCTATTTTTAATGTTTTAAAAAGTTTTATTTATTTATATGAGAGAGAGAGAGACAGACAGACAGACAGAGACAGTCAGCATGAGCAGGAGAAGGACAGAGAGAGGGGGAGAGAGAGAATCCCGAGCAGACTCTGCACTGTCCGTGCAGAGCCCGACGCAGGGCTTGAACTCATGAACTGTGAGATCATGACCTAAGTCGACATCAGGAGTTGGACCCTTAACCAACTGAGCCACCCAGGCACCCCTCTATTTTTAATTTTTGAGGAACCTCCATACTGTTTTCCAGAGTGGCTGCACCAGTTTGCATTCTCACCAGCAGTGCAAAAGGGTTCCCCTTTTTCTGCATCCTTACCAACATCTTTTGTTTCCTGAGTTGTTAATTTTAGCCATTCTGACAGGTGTGAGGTGGTATCTTAATGTGGTTTTGATTTGTGTTTCCCTGATGATAAGTGATATTGAGCATCTTTTCATGTGTTTGTTAGCCATCTGGATGTCTTCTTGGGAAAAGTGTCTATTCATGTCTTCTGCCCATTCCTTCACTGGATTATTTATTTTTTGGGTATTGAGTTTGATAAGTTCTTTAAAGATTTTGGATATTAACCCTTTATCTGATACATCATTTGCAAATATCTCCTCGCATCCTGTAGGCTTCCTTTTAGTTTTGCTGATTGTTTCCTTTGCTGTGCAGAAGCTTTTTATCTTGATGCAGCCCCAATGGTTTATTTTTGCTTTTATTTCCCTTGCCTTTGGAGATGTGTTGAGTAAGAAGTTGCTGTGGCTGAGGTCAAGGAGGTTGCTGCCAGTTTTCTCCCATAGGATCTTGATGGTTTCCTATCTCACATTTAGGTCTTTCATCCATTTTGAATTTATTTTTGTGTATGGTGTAAGAAAGTGGTCCAGTTTTATTTTTCTGCATGTCACTGTACAGTTTTCTAGCACCATTTGCTAAGAGACCGTCTTTTTTTCCATTGGATATTCTTTCCTGGTTTGTTGAAGATTAGTTGGTCATACATTTTTGAGTCCATTTCTGGGTTCTCTATTCTGTTCCATTGATCTATGTGTCTATTTTTGTGCCAGTACCATACTGTCTTAGTGGTTATAGCCTTGTAATACAGCTTGAAGTCTGGAATTGGGATGTCTCTAGCTTTGGTTTTCTTTTTCAACATTACTTTGGCTATTCAGGTTTTCTGATTCCATACAGATTTTAGAATTGTTTGTTGTAGCTCTGTGAAGAATGCGGGTGTTATTTTGATAGGAATTGCATTGAATATGTAGACTGCTTTGGGTATTTTACATATTTTAACAATATTTGTTCTCCAATCCATGAACATGGAATGTTTCTCCATTTCTTTGTGTCTTCTTCAATTTCTTTCATAAGCTTTCTATAGTTTTTCTATAACTATAGTTTTTCATAGCTTTCTATAGTTTTCAGTGTATAGATCTCTTATCTCTTTGGTTAGGTTTATTCCTAGGTATCTTATGGTTTTTGGTGCAATTGTAAATGGGATTGATTCCTTGATTTCTCTTTCTGCTGCTCCATTATTGGTATATAGAAATGGAACTGATTTCTGTACGTTGATTTTATATTCTGTAACTTTGCTGAATTCATGTATCAGTTCTAGCCGTTTTTTGGGTTGAATTATAGAATATCATGCCATCTGCAAATAGTGAAAGTTTGACTTCTTCCTTGCTGATTTCTATGCCTTTCATTTGTTTTTGTTGTCTGAGGGCTGAGGCTAGGATTTCCAGTACTATGTTGAGCAACAGTGGTGAGAATGGACATCCCTGTCCTGTTCCTGACCTTAGGGGGAAAGCTCTCAGTTTTTCCCCATTGAGGATATTAGCTGTAGGTCTTTCATATATGGCTTTTATGATGTTGAGGTATGTTCTATCTGTATCTACTTTGTTGAGGGGTTTTATTAAAAATGGATGCTGTGTTTTGTCAGAAGCTTCTTCTGCACCTGTTAAGAGGGTCATATGGTTCTTACCTTTTCTTTTATTAATGTGGTGTATTACATTGATTGATTTGTGAATATTGAACCAGCCCTGCAGCCCAGGAATAAATCCCACTTGATCATAGTGA
This sequence comes from Leopardus geoffroyi, assembly GCF_018350155.1. NCBI lineage: Eukaryota > Metazoa > Chordata > Mammalia > Carnivora > Felidae > Leopardus > Leopardus geoffroyi. The sequence continues at coordinate 157,812,011 of NC_059328.1, forward strand.
ATAATTCTTGTAATGTACTGTTGAATTCATTTTGCTAGAATCTTTTGAGAATTTTTGTATCCAGGTTCATAAAGGATATTGGCCTATAATTCTTTTTAGTGGGGTCTCTGTCTGGAATCAAGGTGATGCTAACTTCATAGAATGAATCTGGAAGATTTCCTTCCATTTCTGTTTTTTGGAACAGTTTGGGAACGATAGGTGTTAACTCTAAATGTCTGGTAGAATTCCCCTGGGAAGCCATCTGGCCTAGGACTTTTGTTTGTTGGGAGATTTTTGATAATTGATCCAAATTTATTTGCTGGCTATGTGGGTCTGTTCAAATTTTCTAGTTCTTGTTTCAGTTTTGGTAGTTTGTGTTTCTAGGAATTTGTCTATTTCTTCCCAGATTGCCCAGTTTGTTGGCATATAATTTTTCATAGTATTCTCTTATAACTGTATTTCTGCAGTGTTGGTTGTATTCTCTCCTCTTTCATTTGTGTTTTTATCTATGTGGGTCCTCTATCTTTTTTGTTTGGTAAGTTCTGCTAGGGGTGTATCAATTTTGTTTATTCTTTCAAAGAACCAGCATTTAGTGTCATTGATCTGTTCTGTTATTTTGTTATTATTTAATAATAATCTTCTCTAATCTTTATTATATCCCTTCTTCTACTGGCTATAGGCTTTATTTGGTGCTTCTTTTCTGGCTCCTTTAGGTGTAAGGTTAGGCTGTGAATTTGGGGCTTTTCTTTGTTCTTGAGACAAGCCTGAATTGCAACGTATTTTCCTCTTAGGACTGCCTTTGCTGCATTCCATAGGGTTTGGACTGTTGTGTTTTCATTTTCATTGGCTTCCATATATTTTTAAAAATCTCTTCTTTAATTTTCTGGTTCATTCATTCTTTAGTAGGATGTTCTTTAACCTCCATGAGGAGGCTTAAGGGGTTTCCAAATTTTTTCTTGTGGTTGATTTTATGTTTCTTAGCATTGTGATTTGAAAATATGATTGGTATAATCTCGATCTTTTTGTACCTATTGAGGGCTGATTTGTGACCCAGTATGTGATATAATCTGGAGAATGTTCTATGTGCACTCAAGACGAATGTGTATTCTTCTGCTTTAGGATGAAATGTTCTGAATATATCTATTAAGTTCATCTGGTCCCATGTGTCTTTAAAAGCCATTGTTTTCTTGCTGGTTTTCTGCTTAGATGATCTGTCCATTGTAAGTGGAGTATTAAGGTCCCCTATTATTATGGTATTATTATCAGTGAGTTTCTTTATTCTGTTATTAATTGATTTATATATTTGGCGCTCCACATTGGGGGCATAAATATTTACAATTGTTAGATCTTCTTGGTGGGTAGTCAGTCCTCTTAATTATGATATAATGCCCTTCTTCATCTCTTGTTACAGTCTTTGGTTTAAAATCTAGTTTGTCTGATATAAGTATGGCTATTTCGGCTTTCTTTTGAAGTCCATTAGCATAATAGATGATTCTCCATCCCCTAAAGTTCAATCTGCAGATATCTTTAGGTCAAAAATGAGTCTCTTGTAGGCAGCATCTAGATGAATTTTTTTTTATTCATCTTGGTGCCCTGTGTTTTGATTGGAACATTTAGTCCATTTACATTTAGAATAATTATTGAAATATATGAATTTTGTGCCATGTATTACCTGTAGTGTTGGTGTTCCCAGTGGATGTTTTGTAGTACTTTGTAGTCTTTGTTGCTTTGGTCTTCTTCTTCTTTTTTTTTTTTTTTCCCCCTCCACCCAGAGAGTCCCCCTTAGAATTTGTTGCAGGGCTGGTTTAGTGGTCACGAACTCCTTTAGGTTTTGTTTGTCTGGGAAACTATCTCTTCTTCTATTCTGGATGACAACCTTGCTGGATAAAGGCTGTGTCTTTTTCCCATTCAGGACGTTGAATATTTCCTGCCACTCCCTTCTGGCCTGCCAAGTTTCAGTGGACAGATCTGCTACTAACCTTGTGTGTCTACCGTTGTAGGTTAAGGACCTTTTGTCTCTAGCTACTTTCAGAATTTTCTCTTTATCTTTGTGTTTTCCAAGTTTCACTGTGGTATGTCATGGTGTTTGACCTATTTTTGTTGATTTTGAGGGTAGTTCTCTGTGCCTCTTGGACTTGAATGCCTGTTTCCTTCCCCGGATTAGGGAAGTTCTGACCTATAGTTGTTCAAATAAATCTTTTGCCCCTTTTTCCTTTTCTTCTTTTGGTACTCCTATGATATGGATATAGTTTCATTTTATGGAATCATAAGTTCTCTAAGTCTCCCCTTGAACTCTAATAATTTCCTCTCCCTGTTTTTTTCAGCTTCAGTATTTTGCATAGTTTTATCTTCTATATCACCTATTCTCTCCTCTGCTTTTTTTAAAAACTTTAAGTTTACTTATTTATTTTTGAGACAGAGAGAGTGGGAGAGGGAGAGGGAGAGAGAGAAAGAGAGCACATGAGCAAGGGAGGGGCAGAGAGAGGGAGAGAGAGATAATCCCAAGCAGGCCCTGCACTGTCAGTGCAGAGCCTGATATGGGGCTGAAACTCACTAACTGTGAGATGACTTGAGCCCAAATCAATAGCTGGATGCTCAACCAACTGAGCCACTCTGGCGCCCCTTAAAAACTGTTATTGGGGCACCTGGGTGACTCAGTCGGTTAGGCGTCCGACTTCGGCTCAGGTTGTGATCTCACAGCTTATGAGTTCGAGCCCCGTGTTGGGCTCTGTGCTGACAGCTCAGAGCCTGGAGCCTGCTTCTCATTCTATGTCTCCCTCTCTCTCTGTCCCTCCCCTTCTTGTGCTCTGTCTCTCTCTCAAAAATGAATAAATGTAAAAAAAAATTAAAAAAAACTGTTATTAACTCATGGGTTGTACAAAAACAGATGGTGGACTGGACTTGGCAAGCAAGCTGTAGTTTACTAAATCCTTCTTTCAGATTATAGTACTATTAGCAGTTCTTTCAGAGTTTCAGGAAAGAGAATGTGATCTTATAGCACAAGGCACAGTCATCCATTGCTCAGTGTTGCCATATAATAGAATCATTAGAACAGTTCTGTAATTAGTATGCCCATTTAATATTCTTGGCACATGGTACCTTGATGCTCTGTAGTTTCATTTAACTCAATCAGGCCCTCTTTGAAGTTGTTAGTAGTCAGAAGACAGTATCACTTCCACTACAAAAATTCTGAAGATTAATGAACTGCAAAATAGACAGTCTGCTCTTTTGCCTTGGGTAAGGTTTTGAAAGCTTTTCCTTCCTTCTACTCCCGACCTTCCATCTGTGGCATGTGAACTCAGGTTTTCCATGTAGATTAGGCCTCCCACAGTCCTTGATGGCATATGGCTGGGCCTCTAATTTATGTGTACTGGCTAATTAAGAAAGCAGATTTTTGCTAAAAGTATCAGGCCAAACTTTGGTCAGTCTGGCTGCGTATTAAGTACTGCTGGTCAGTTTTCTTTAAACCCTAAATTTCTCAAGACTCTGTAGATAGTTTTTCCAAGAATTTTATTCAATATGAGTTGGATAGAGATGAAAAGGACAGAATATACAGAGGAATCATTGAATTTATTAAGGTCTAATATTCTTATTTAATTCTTGTCTGCCATTTTTGAATCTATATGCCATATATTTATTGTTTAATCTACTTCAAAAGTTATTTCTTTTTTAAGTTTATTGATGTATTTTGGGAGAGAGAAAGCATGAGTGGGGGAGGGACAGAGAGAGGGAGAGAGAGAGAATCCTAAGCAGGCTCTATACTGTCAGTCTGGAGGCCGACATAGGGCTCAAACTCATAGACCATGAGATCATGACCTGAGCTGAAATAAAGTCAGATGCTTAACTGACCAAGCCACCCAGAAGACCCAAAAGTTATTTCTGATTTAGAACCAAATCATGAAATCATTATAATCAACTTTGATTATAGAGGATATATAAAAGTACACATAATATTTGTAAAGTTTGGGGAATAAACATTCCAAATAAATACTTTAACTTTTACTACATGCACAGGATTATATTCTGTACATGTGTTCACACAGATATACATACATGCTGTGTATCTAAGAGTGGTGCCTGCCCTTCTTGGGATATCTTTATAGAACTTGCCTCAACAAAGTGCCTAAAGAAGGCTATAGGAACATTCTGTTTTAGGATCCATAAGTCGTGATTCCCTTAGTGGCAGTACAGTCAGTTGCACTGTAACATGATATACACATTCCTAAAAATTGCCACACTGTGCAGAATTACACAACAACACAACACGGGGCTTATGAGAAAAGTGAGTCAGGGCACAACACTCAAAAACTGCATCAGGGACATTAAAAAAAAGATAGGAATAATAAAAACAGCACAGTTTTATACATGTGAAGTGGTTAAGAAATACATAAGGACTATAATACATATGGTATTTTACCTTGAAAAAGACCTCAAGGTTGCTTGGAAGTTGGGGTTGGTAAGTATTGGGTGAGCTGCCATAATAAAATACCACATACTGGGCGCCTTACACAACAGAAGTATATCTCTCACAGTGCTAGAGGCTGGCAGCCCAGGATCAAAGTGTCTTAGGGGTGGTTTCTCCTGAGGCTTCATTCCTTGGCTTGCATATGGCCACCTTCTTCCTGTGTTCTCACACGGTCTTTCCTCTGTGCATGTTTATTCTCGGTGTCCCTTCCTCTTCTTTTAGGACGCCATCCATGTTGGAATAGGACCCCACTCTTACAGCCTCATTTAACCTGAATTGCCTCCATAAGAGCCATATTTTCAAATATAGTCATGTTCGGTGTTAGAGCTTCAGAGTAGGAACTTTGGGAGGGCGCAGTTCCACCCGTAAGAGCTTTGGAAGTTTATAGTTCATAAATTACTATGAAGTGGTAGAAGGAGGATGATCTGAAATTTGAGAGAAAGTTATGACACCAGGTGGATGTGGCCCATAACATGTGGACTGAGGTAACTCGGAGATGTTTGAGAGGGGTATGTGTGCCCGTAGGTGTGTGTTTTGTGTATTCCAACACTGCTCGGGTCCACTGAGCACGTTTCTGCATTCACCTAGTGTTTCTGGCAGATAAGATCACACAGACGCCAGGAAGAAATTTGTATTATGCTTACGAAACAGTGGAACATATCAGTACCAGGCTTACAGCCTTGCTGTGATAGCACAGGGTAGGGGTGCAGTGGGTGAGCTCTGGAGCCGGGCAGTCTGACTTCAGATGTTACCTCAGAAAAATCTGTGGGATATTTGAGAGAGCCGTTTGGCCACCCTAAGCTTCAGTTACTTCATTTGTAAAACAGGCATGTTAGCCGTGCCCAATTCATAGGGTCCTTGGGAAGACTACAGGCCTTAACCTATGAAGTGTTTGGAATGGCGTCTTGTGCACAAGGGGGTGAATGCTAGCTACCATCAACACCATCGTGTTGTCTGTTGTTTGTCAAGTTGGTGTAATGAGAGCAGGAGCAAATAGCTAGTAATCTGTCATAACCATGCAATGCAAGAGCTGTAGGCATGTTATTCGGCAGAGGCAGCTCCGGTGTTGTTTTAGGAGGAGAGCTTCAAGAAGGTGCAAGGAGAATAGGTTCTTAATTTAGACTGAAGCTCTTTTATTCCATGGAACTCCAAGAAGGCAGAATCATGTGGATTCACAGGACCGTCAGCTTGGGCTTTACTTACACACGAGAAAAAGATGCAAAATTCATCCGAGTTCAGAGCGTCAGACCCTTTGGCTTGCTGCTGTGTAGCGATGTGGCAGAAGTGGATGAGAAAAGGTGTCCTACTTCAGCAGGGAATGATGCCCGCTGTGCTGCTAGAAGCCGAGGCTTTTGAAGCACCGCACGAGAAATGTCAGAACACGCAGTGAATATCTTTGAACCACAGAGATTTAAAATTTGCCCAGGTGATTCTGAGGAAGGTGCAGCTTGCCTCTGCCAGGGGGGAGAGAGGAACAAAGCCTGGAGCTCAGTGGTGCTGGCTTTAGTAAACCCACCTCTGCTAGGGCCGGGACAGTCCCCTCAGCCTTAGGAGGTTGGCATGCCTTCTGGGTGTAAGAGTTTGCTGTTAAATGTAATATTTATTGGTTACCTCCCATGTGCAGGTGAAGGTGCTGTGGAGGCAGTTGATCTTGAACAAATTTGAGGTTGGGAATTAAATGTGGCTGGTTCATGTCCAGGCTCAAGCTATTTAACCCTAATCGAGTAATTTACCTTTGCTAGGTCCCAGGTGCCTCTTTCGAAAAGCAGAAATAACTCCTATTTATAGGGTCATTCTGGGGATTAAATGAGAGGGTGCGGGTATAATGTGCATCTCTTAGTGCCTGTTTCTCTTTCAGCTGGGGTTGCAAAGTTGAGTAAGCAACAGTTTCTGACTTGGCGGCACTCACAGGGGCAATTGATTCTGCATATTAGTAAAGTTCAGTACCTCAGATGGAGAGATATAACCTGTAATACTTAAGTGATGAGGCTCTTTTCTAGAGCCTTTTCCTTACTGCTCTAGCTGTGGGGTTTTCTGGGTCTTTTATCTTAATATGCCATCAGGAGAACCATATTAAAAAAATTTTTTTAATGTTTATTTATTTTTGAGACAGAGAGAGACAGGGCATGAACGGGGAGGGTCAGAGAGAGAGGGAGATACAGAAGCCGAAGTAGGCTCCAGGATCCGAGCTGTCAGCACAGAGCCCGACATGGGGCTTGAACTCACAGACTGTGAGATCGTGACCTGAGCTGAAGTCGGATGCTCAACCAACTGAGCCACCCAGGCGCCCTGGGAGAACCATATTTTAGATTGTTTGAAGAGGAAGCGCTTTGTTGCTTCCTCTCGAGAGTCCAGTCCACCTTGCCCTCTTTTTCTGTTCTTCTTTTCCTTCTCCCTGCTTCCCTGCCTCCTTCCCTCCCTTCCTCCCACCTCCTGCTGTTACAGGGGCAGGTGCTTTCTGCTTCCTCCTGGCTATTCACCCTTCTGTGATTAGCTTGTGGGGGCCACATCCCTTGTCAAAGGGTGGACAGGGGACTTCATAGAATCCTCAACCATTTCTAATTTGACTGTACCTGTCTTAAAACTTGGCACATTGCAGATGACTCCTGAGATTTGAATACAGCATCTACTAATTAGGGGGTGAAAGTGTTTGTGTGTAGGATGTGGTAGTGAGGGTAGGCACTTGGACAAAGCAATGGGAGGTGCAGCTGTCCCCCCTTTTGGAAGATTTGGGCAGATTCCAAGTGACTTTTGGGGAAGAAGGTCTTAGAGGTTGTAGGCCTTCCCAAATTTAAATTCATAAATGAGCCTTCTACAAGATTGGAAACTTACCTAAAAGCAACTAAGGCCAGTTGTTTTGATTTTAAATGCAAGTTGAGCTGCTGGCATTGTGTATAGGGCTGTCATGCTTTGAGAGAATTAAGGTATTTTAGAAAAATCACTTTAAAATTTGGTCAGTATTTCGTATTTTGCCTCTCTCCTGTCTTGCAGCAGTTGCCAACTGATGGAAGGTTATATATTGCTCTTAGGGCTCAACTATGTAGAAGGGTATGGAACTGTGCTGCAGAGCTTATGGTGTGAGTGAGACCATTGGGGTAGCATCACATACATCTTCATTCATAGGTTATCACTAGCCTCCGAATTGGCATTAAAGGGTAGTGCACAAGTCTTGGACATATCACTTCATCCTTCAGCGTTCTGATAACTCCTGTACTTAGCCCCAGGTGGAATAAAATTGCATATTTTCATCTTACATATGATTATATAACTAGTCTTCTTGCAGGTGTTAGTGGACACCTGTGCTGGTAGGAGACATAGACCCCAGGCAGGGAGAAAGATGTTTACTAACGTTATGTTATATTCCGGGTACCATAATGGGGCCTTTGCAATTAATCCTCACAGCTACCCTCTGTAATATGTTAGGTGTTACAGGCCCTTTTTAGTCGTGAAAAAACGGAAGCAGGGAGAGGTAGAGTAATTGAGCGCCACTCGGCTAGAAAGTGACAGCTGGGATTTGTACCCAGGCTCGCCCAAACCTGGGACTTGTTAGAAAAAGCTCAGGAACACAACATGTTATCACATTCAGAGCAAATACAGAAAGGGACACTTGGTGTTCTATTTGCATATGGCAGTCTCCTTTCCTTTCCTTTCTCCCTCCATTTATGAAAGATTGGAATTAAATTTTCTTGCTGTCTCTTTGGCATACCAATTGCACTTTTAGTTATTCTCTTCTAGAGCACTACACTTGGAGACTTGTTATTTTCACTATTTGCATTCCTCTCTGCTGTTAAACTGTCCAGCGCCTTGACTGCTGGCACTTCTTATTCTAAATCTTTTCATCCCCACAGGTCAGCACAATGCCCGGTGCTTTGTAAGACCCCAGTAAATGTCTACGGGATGAACCAATCATTTAGATTAGGGACTGGACTGAACCTGTAGGGACTAAGGGACTGAGTGTAATTAAGAAGAAGCTCAAGTTTGATGTCTTTCAAATAATCGTAGGAAGATTAAGGTGGGAGGGAGGAAGTGGGAAGGGCCTTCTGGAGGAGGTGACACAGCTGGATTTTTAAGGATGATGACAGTGTCCAGGTCGAGAAAGAGAAGGAGGGTGCCAAAAGCTGCTCCAGGCAATGGAACTTGCCCGAAGAGCAAGGTGGGCTTGGGGAACTCCAGTCAGCACAAGTGGTGAATAGGACAGGGGAAGCCGGCCGGCAGCAGCATCCCTATTGCCAAGTGAAGGCCCTGGGCATCTTCTCCTACACCTTCCTGTCTACGCATCTAGGGCCATCTGACCTTCTGTTCTAAAATGTCCTTGTTTTGGGGCGCCTGGGTGGCGCAGTCGGTTAAGCGTCCGACTTCAACCAGGTCACGATCTCGCGGTCCGTGAGTTCGAGCCCCGCGTCGGGCTCTGGGCTGATGGCTCAGAGCCTGGAGCCTGTTTCCGATTCTGTGTCTCCCTCTCTCTCTCTGCCCCTCCCCCGTTCATGCTCTGTCTCTCTCTGTCCCAAAAATAAATAAACGTTGAAAAAAAAAATTTTAATATGTCCTTGTTTTGCCTGCATTCACAAAAATCTCATGTTTACTAAGTGTTTGGCTCATTGGCGAATGGAATCGGTGTTTATTGCCAGTGCGTTATACCAATGTGTATGGCACAGTTTGAACCCTTGTATTTTTTTGTTGGAAAAAAGACTTGCTCATTGAACATGAGTCTCTCATTGATTAGACATATGTGATGGAGATGATCTTGAACAGGCACCTTCTGTGTTCCTTGTGAAGTCCATCTTCCTGCCTTTATCTTGTTTTCTGAAGAGGATAATATAGTGCTTAGAATCCGCATAATGACTTCTCCCCTTTTTTTTCTCACCTCCCATACAAACCTGCAAAAAATTAAACATCCAAAGGAAAAAAGAAAGAAAACCACGTTATCACCTCACTATTAGCTATATCGGCTGCATCATATTTTACAGAGAAAAAATTCAGGGTATGGGACCCATGATAACTGGTAGTATGCCATTGACTCAGCACTCTGCAGTCAAGGTTCAACATTAAAAAAAACAAAACAAATTAGGACATGCGGTCAGAAAAGCATGAATGTGCTTTTATGGTTTGGAGCAATTGAATATTAGAAATCAAGATTGTCTCAGAAAATCCAGAAAGAAATCATGGGGCCCGATCACTTAATTCACTTCAATTTCCCAAATGGTTACAGAGGACTTTATGTGGCTGGGGCTGGGTGCTGGGGGATTTAAGGTAAAAAGGAAAAAACTGCTATTCTCTGGCATTCAGAGTGTAGGAGGGCAAAAGGCACAACAATTTAGAAAAGAGCTACAGAGCATTTAGAAAAGAGCTACAGAAAAGAGCTACAGAGCTACAGAGCATCCTCTCCCTGGGGACAGGGCTGAGTCATTGGACTGTAATAAGTACTTGTGGGTTAGCAAACCAAAGTTGGGATAAATAAATCTAAGAATTGGCCAATGTAAACAGCATCTTATGAATGCATTTATGATGGATTTGGGGACAGAATTAAAATTGAAGTATATAAAATATTGAATTTTATTTATAGAATCTTTTATCTTTCAAAAGAACAAATTTGTCTGGTGATATCCATGGAATAACAAGTGGTCTCCTTGTAATGGGATTCTGCCAGAACTTCCTACGATGAAGCATATACCATTAAGCTTCCCTGTGTTTATTACTGTTCTGGGTGCTAGGAGAGTCGCTTTGCCTGCAAATTCCTTACTTATGGGGAACTGTATTTGGTGCTCTAGATAAGGTTATTTGGTGCAACTAGCTTTCATCCAGAGCCGTCACTGATCTTTCTTTTCTGTCTGCTTTTCTTCTCTGTGGGTGGGAGGCTGAGGACTGGGATAGGTGAAGGGCTGGAGGGGTGGGAATAGTGTACGCGCTTTCTACATTACATCAGATCCAAACCAATGATTTGAAGATTGGGATACTGTTTGCAGTAAGAAATTCTCAACATTTGGGCACTGTGGTACATGCTGTGATTTGTGAGGTATGAGAAGCACTGGTCTGCACCTGCAGCACTAGTTAACATGTCCATACAGATTTCAAGAAGTAGCCAAATACAGAGTTTCCTCCAAAGTTGTTCTTCATGTGTATACTTTTCAGCAGATACTCTTGTTTTTCTTCTGTTACTCATTTAAGTGGCAGTTCTCATGTAATGTTTTCTCTCTCATTATGAATTTTAGTTGTGGAAATGTGTCCGACTTGATTTTCATTCTTATTTAATTCTGAAATAGGACTTGAACCTGTGTGCATCATTTCAATTTGATTGATTCAAAATACGATATTGTTTTATCTTAAATTGTGAAGGGTTCACATGAATCTTGGCTAAACCTCTTGTGTTCTAAAATCTAAAAGTTTTTCTTGCTTCATGAATTTAAGTGTTCCTATTTCTGTGTGTTCCCAGTACTTAGGTAGTTCAATAAACATTTTTTTTTTGGGGAGCCTTTACTACATGCTGGGTTCTGTATCAGGATGCTAGATGGATATTAGGACCTCTTTCCTTGATGGATTAATGACAGTATCTCTTTACTTCACCCTCTAAACCTGAATTTCCTTATCTGTAAAACAGGGCTAATAATCTTAAAAACCTGACAGAATTTTTATAACAATTAAATAAAATAATTCTTAGAAAGCACCTAGGATATGCCTACTACATTGTAAGAACTCAAGCAAATTAATTACTTTAGATCAATTTGAATTTCTGTGTACTAGAGGCTGGCAAAATGAATTGAATTCCCCTGCCCAGTCAAATACTATCATTCTGAGCTTGCTTAATACCCTAGGGTACCACACTACTACCATGTGCTTAATCAGAGGCTTTATTTCTGTTAAATCCCCAAATATCTGGAGATGTAATTATTTAGTAGGTGTGATATGATGGCTTTTGTTGAAGGAACTCAAACTCATCATTTTAATTTCTAATTCTTGACTTACTTTAAAGAAAAGCTTCTTGCTGGTTGGAGTAAGAACATGGCTTTCCAGCTTTCTGACTTTTAAAGTAGGGTGTAATTTGAAACCACAGTCTTATTTGTCTAGAACAGCAGGATAAGGCCCTTGTGGTGGAACTAGGAGGTTTATATCTCAGGCAAAGAAGTCAGGGCACACAAGGCCCAGGGGCAGAGTAGTCTAGGGTGCCAGCCCTTACCAACTTGCATCAGACTCAGTTTCCTGAAACTTAACTAGTCAGAATAGTACTGCAGATTGAAACTGGGGCCATAGTGTCATCCTGCATGTATAAGGCACTCGTGCTTTAGTAAATGTTAGCTGTTGTACTAATGATCATTAGTAGTAACGCTATAATTATCACCAAAGCAAATAAGCACCTTCTCTGCACGTACTCACTTCTTGAACAAGTTTTAACCTTTTCTGAGACTTTCATGAGGATTTATGAAAATGGCTTGTACTGCTAGTGCCATGCTTGTTCCTGTCCCTTTGCCTTTGCTCATGCCGTCACTGCCCACAAACCTCCTACCCCCACCCACGCTGCCTTCTCCACTTGATGGATATCTGCTCATCCATCAGGATTTCATTCAGCTTCATTCAGCAAACTCTAGGCATTTATTAAGTGACAAATTTATGCCAGGCACTGTGCTTTGTGTCTAGCGGAGATCATTATAACTTGTGTGGTCTCACCGACTCTATGAAGGAGTCATATACCCCATCCTCTTTTTCCCTAAGTAGAAACCAACAATTCCCATGTTGGTGTACCCCTTTAATAATAACAGTAAGAGTTCACTGCTTTCCTATTTCTTTTTATCTGCCAGCCTATCAAGTTCTTAGTGCAAAGAGAACATCTTACTTCTATTTGAATTCCCAGCATCTAGGATTATGCCTGCATAGAGAAGGTGCCCAGTAAATGTTTTTAGAGCAGATTAACACATATTTTAGGGCTGATGACCTTTGTTTTTGTTTCATGTTTTGCTCAATTGTATTTTGAGTGCCTACTGTATGCCAGGCCCTCCTTTCAACCATTGGGACATAGTTTACGTTTCACTGGGGAGGAGAGAGTAGACAAATCAGTCAAGTGTTTAGTACAGTGGTTGGCTCAGAGTACTAGGGAGGAGAATTCTGCTGTCAGCGAGCTCATTCCTGAGGAGGTGGGGTTTGAGCCAAGATCTGAAGGAGGTGAGGAAACCTCAGGCAGCAGAGGAGGGGGGCAGTTGCAGACACTTGAAGAGGAGTGCACCTGGTCTCAGGTGTCTGCAGTCGAGGGGAAGTGAGGGGTGACAAGTAGAAGGTGAGGCAAGGGGGTGGCCAGATTATGGAGAGCTCTGTAGACCCCTGGAAAGACTTGGTGTTTTACTCAGAGAAGAGAACCCACTGGAGGGTTTTGAGGAGCAGTGTGGGCTGATTAACTTCCTAACAGATTCACACTGGCTGATTTGTTCAGACTGGATTGTAGGGAGGTAAAAGCAGGCACAGGAAACCAGGCAGAAAGTTCCTGAAATAATCCAGGGGAGAGTTCTAGGTGACTCAAACCAAGATGGTGGCAGTGGAAGTAATGAGAAGAATTCAGGTTTGGAATTTTTGTTTTAAGTTTATTTATTTTGAGAGAGAAAGAGAGCACAAGCAAGGGAGGGGCAGAGAGAGAGAGAGAGAGAGAGAGATTGAATTTCATGCAGGCTTTGCTCTGTCAGTGCAGAGCCTGATGTGGGACTTGAACTCATGAGCCGTGAGATTATGACCTGAGCTGAAGATCCGGATGTTCAATTGACTGAGTCACCTAGGTGCTCCCAGGTTCAGGATTTTTAAAAAAATTTTAATTTTGAAAAATTTCAAACATAAAAAAGGAAACCAGTAGTTTAGTGAACACCCATATATTCATCAACATTTGACATATTTACATTACCTATGCCTTTTTTTTGTGAACCATTTCAAAGTAAATTACAGATGTTACGAGACTTTGTGCTTCAGCATAAATCTCCAGAAAATCTCAGGTTGTTCTCTTACATAAACAGAATACCATTATTATACCAAACTAATACATAGTTTGTATTCAGATTTCCCCAGTTGTCTTCCCTGAGTTGCCTTTTATATCTGTATTTCTTTCCAGATAAAATCCAATCAAGATTCGTTCATTAGAGTTGTTTGTTATGTCTCTTAAATCTTTCTCTTTCACATTAACTTCATTAGTTTGACATAATTTTAAACTTACAGAGAAGTTTCAAGAATTGTATAAAGAAATCCTGTATAGACATCACCCAGATTCACTAATTGTTAACATTATATTGTACTTGCTTTAATATTCCTTCTCTGTTAAGTTTCAGATCAGGATTTACTTTGAAGATAGAGTCAACAGAATTTGCTGAGAGGTTGGTTGTTTGGTGTGGGAGAAAGTGAGGTTTCAAGGGTGACCTTCAGGTTTCTGGCCTGAGAAGTTAGATGGAAGGAGTTGCAATGTACTGAGTTGAGGTAGGTGAGGGAGGAAGGAACAGGTCTGGGAACAAAGTTGGGATCTGAATATCAGTCACGTCGAGTTTGAGATATCTATTAGATGTCTACATGCAGGGGTGCCATAGGCAGCTGGGTGTATAAATAGGGGGTTCAGGGACAAGGCTGCAGCTGTAAATGTGGCAATTCTCCCTGGAGAGGGGGTGCATAGAGCCCTGAGACTGTGAGATCAACAAGAGCGTGAGGGTAGGCGGAGAGGATGACTGAGGACTGAGCCTTGCACTGTGCTTGTGTTAGAGATGACAAAGATGAAAGGGTCCGATAAAGGGACTGTGCAGGAGGGACACACGGGTAGGAGGAGGCTATCACCTGTGTCACACATTGCCGATGGGTCATGTAAGTTGACTGCACAGTGACCCTTGGATGTGGTTATTGGTGTCACAGACATCATTGGTGTCTTTGACAAGAGCAGTTTGGATGGGGTGGTGGCAGTGAAACCTCAATCTAAGAAGGCTCAAGAGAAAATGGGAGGAAACAAATTGGAATATAGGAACTCTCAAGAAGTTTATTGTAAGAGGGTGGTTTGGAGAAAGGGGGTAATAATTGGAGGAGGAATGTGAAGTTAAAGATTTTTTTAAAGAAGGGGAAAATTATGGCATGTTTGTATGTGGATGCTTCAGCAGAGAGGGAGAAACGGAGGTAAGAGCTCTTAGCAGTGGCAGGGATGTAGTGCAGGTGTACTGATTGTACTGATTGCCTTAGATGGGAGCGTGGACAGTTCTCCATGGCAACAGGAGAAGCCAGACTCCCTGGACCAAGATGCAGGCAGATAGAATCATGTTGAGAGCTTGTGGTGAGTCCAGAGATTGCTTCTTTCATCTTGGTGAAACAGAAACAGGGTAATCAGCAGAGAGTAAGGAGGGAGGAGGAGATACTAGAATCTTGAGAGAGGAAAACACCTGAAATAATTGTCTGGAAATAGATTTATTAATTTCTCTGGATGGAGTATGTTTATCTGTGTGTGGGATGGCAGGCTGTGAGGGCAGTAAGGGGCATGAGTAGATTGCCTTCTTTACGAATGAGGTGTCAGTAGAGTGTGATCATCCTCTCTAATCAGAAAGTTGAGATTAGAGTTGGGATCAGCCTTCACAATGCAATGAATGGCTCCTTCAACGGAAAACTAAGCTAAAAGCAGAGATTTAGAGCATTGCCTCAGGCATTTATCAAACCAGACTGCAAATGTTATGCACTGAATGTTTGTGTCCCTCCAAAATATATATTTCAAAATATATATTTTGAAGCCCCAACCCCACAATGTGATGGTATTTGGCAGTATTAGATTTAGATGCAGTCAGTCATGGAGCATAGTACTTGTGTGATGGGATTGGTGCCCTTATCAGAGGAGGAGGAGACACCACAGTTCTCTCTCGTGCTCACACCGAGGGGCCAGCCACATGAGCACGCAGCTAGATGGTGACCATCTGCAAGTGAGGAAGAGGGTCTTGAATGAAAATTGAATCTGTTGACACTTTGATTGTGGGCTTCCCAGCCTCCAAAGCTGTGAGAAATAAATGACTGTTGTTTAAGCCTCCCAGTCTGTGGTATTTTATTAGAACAGCCAGAGCTGACTAAGGCAACCAATTAGCATTTATTCATTCTTTATCCTTGCCACATTCATTGTCTACAGGAGGTATCTCCTAGAGGAGGTAGAGCAAGTCACTTACATCCTTCAGTCGGTCTGCAACTTTGGAGATACTGAGGGGACAGAACTGACCCATGGAGCCTATTTTGCATGTGGTTACCTTTAAGGAAAATGCCCCCATCTTAATAAAGCACTATTGTATCTTTTAGTTCATTATCCTGTGAGCTGCTGAGGTAGTAAATTCTTGTTAAATTGGATGATGTTCCATTCCAAACTCCCTTCTGTTCTAAGAAATTCTGTACCACATGCTGAAGATTCTTAAGCTGCCACGTGGATTTCTCTTGAGCTTTGGATGACTTGATGCATTAGATATTTTTATTTAATTTATGCTTTTAATTTTAAGAAACACATCCAGATATGCCTGCAGCTAGCCAGCCAGTTTTCTAAATCTGCGTATAAATAAGAGAGGAGAAAAAAAAAAGCAAGCTATATGTGTTTTTCTCCTTTCCCAGTTTTTCTCTTTATGTGAACATTGTATCCCCATTACATGTTTTAGATCCAAGTTTACTCCTTTAAAAATAAGGAATTCATTAGGAAGACCATTAGATAAGCAAATCAAAAACTGTAAGGGATGCATTTTTATAAAATCCTGTGAGTATAACCTTTTTGATACTTAAAAAGTAATCTATGCCTCTGGTAATTATTTCAAATAAAATCCTTTTTTACCTAATATTATTAAGTGTTTAATTTAATGTTGGCAAGATCTCATCTAATAGCTCAACTCAAATAAAAATTATGTGTAAACATAATAAAGTTTTAATCTCACTAGGAAAAAATAATTCTTTCAGTTAATTTTAACTTTTTATTTTCAAACATATGCTGGGTGTCTGGGTGGCTCAGTCAGTTAAGCATCTGACTCCTGGTTTCAGCTCAGGTCATGATCTCACAGTTTATGAGATCGAGTACTGCATCAAGCTCTGTGCTGGCAGTGTGGAGCCTGCTTGGGATTCTCTCTCTCCCTTTCTGTCTGTCTCTCTCTGTCTCTCTGTCTCTCTGTCTCTCTGTCTCTCTCTCTCTCTCAGAAATACATAAATATTTTTAAAATGTTAACATATGCAGCAAAGAAGAGAGAATACTGTAATGAATTCCCATGTGTCCATCATACAGCTTCAACTATGATATACATTCTGCCATCTCCTTAAGCTGAAAGCCATAAATGTTATTAAAAACTTTCACAGACAAAACATTAATACATGGGATGTTGGTACAAGATAATATGCTTAATATACTTTAGGGTGGAGCCTCCAAATCAGAGACCTAGGGCCTGCAAAGGTTTGAAACTGGCCTGATTAGTTCCCTGTGGCCTCAAGCTCACAGGGCTTACCAATTTTTCTTGTTCAGCCCCATCTTTAACTTGTTATGCTTTGGTAAGAAGTCACTGCTGAGAGTTCTCTGCACATTCTGTCCCAGCATCCCCTTCCCCCAACTTTTTTTCTCACAAATTCTGTACCAGCATCTTCCCTCCCCCTTTTTTCTCTGCTTTGAACTCTTCTTCATTTCTTCCAAGTCCAGCTCAGGTACCTTCTCCTGGGAGGTCTCTCATCACCCTGCTCCTTGTGACACAGGTGTACCCACCTTCGTTCCCATAAGAGCCCTGCCTGTCTCCCTGCCTGTCTCCCTGCCTCTGCCCTAGAGTAAAAATCTAAACCAGTCACCCTGGCCTTCAAGGCTCTGCATCTTCTGGATCTTGGCTGTCTACCTCTCTGACTTCATCTCCTCTAGCTAGGCTCCAGTGACATCGATGTGCTCTCTGAATGCCAAGCCCATGCCTGACTACAGGCCTTTGTACTTGCTGTTCCCTCTTCCTAGAATATTTTGCCTCACATCCTTGTCTGGCTGCTGCTCCTAGAGGCCCCCCAAGAACCCCTTCCAGATCACAACACTGCTTTTCTTTCCAAGAAAGAAATACCATTACCACTTTTGTGATACTCATTTTCTTTTACTTTCAGTCTTAACCATTTATACGTGTATTCAAAAAAAAAAACAAAAAAAACAAAAACAACAACCATGGTTTCATGTTGCCTATTTTTAAACTTAGAAAAAAATTTTTTTTAATGTTTATTTATTTTTGAGAGAGACCGAGTGCAAGCGGGAAGGGGGCAGAGAGAGAGAGGGAGATGCAGAATCTGAAGTAGGCTCCAGGCTCTGAGCTGTCAGCACAGCCCAGTGTGGGGCTTGAACTCATGAACTGAGATCATGACCTGAGCTGAAGTTGGATACCTAACCGACTGAGCCACCCAGGCGCCCCCCTGTTTTTAAACTTAATAGGAGTAGAATCATACCGTATGTTTTCTTTTGTGCCTTGCCTCTTTAGCTCAGTTGCTTCTAAGGCCTATCCATGCTGATCCGTGTATGTGCAATTGTCAGTAGTTCATTCATTTTCACCACAGTATGGTATTTCATGGTATAAACATACCACCGTATAGTTATCTCTTCTACCAGTTTTGGATATTTGGGCTGTTTCCAGTTTGGGAGCTGTTCTAAGAAATAATGCTATGAATATTCTTGTATATACATATCTGGGGAGACTGTCATAAATTTCTCTACTGTGTAAATAGGAGGAGTTGGGTATAGATAGGGTAGCCATAAATTAATGCCCCAACTGGGACATTTTTGTGTGGAATAAATACTAAACTTGACATCAGGAAACTAGGTGAAAACAGTGATTATCCCGGTCAGACTGAGGTGTTTGGTCCTGTATTAAAAGTGTATGTGTGGGGTGCTTGGGTGGTTCAGTTGGTTGAGTGTCTGACTCTTGATTTCAGCTCAGGTCATGATCCCAGGGCTTTGGGATCGAGTCCTGTGTCAGGCTCCACACTGATGTTTTAAGATTCTCTCTCTCTCTCTTTCTCTATCTCTCTGTCTCCCCTCTCCCCCATCTCTAAAATAAATAAGTAAATAAATAAATAAATAAATAAATAAATAAATAAATAAAGTGTATGTATATCTTCAAAGTTTCAGATAATGTTAATCTGTTTTCTAAAGGGATTGGGACGCATTTATACCACCGCTAGAAGTGACAGAAATTTCTCTTGCTCCACATTCTCACCAACACAGTATTTTCACATTTCATATTATTTCCCAGGCTTGTTGTGGTTTTAATTTGCATTTGTCTCATTGACGAAACGGAGTTGTGAAGTATGTTTAAATATTTTTTTAACAAATATATTTACATATCTAAACATATTTTTAGCTTGACTTTGAAACCACATCACACAATGTTAATAAATAAATAAAATGATTTGTATTTTATTACTATTTTATAGAAAATATTTTCCATTTTTAATATTTTTGATGCAACAGTTATTTAGAAATGTGTTTTCAATTTTAAAATATGTGGAGATTTTTTAAAGTTATTTTAAAATAATTTTTAGCTCATGGTAAGTGATCATGCTCCATATGATTTTTCTCCTTAGAAATTTGTCAAGATTGCTTTAAAGTCCAGTATATGGTCAGTGTTTATAAAGGTCCTTTGTATGCTTTAAAAAAGAATGTGAATTCTGCAATTGCTGGTTATAGTGCTGTATATGTTTCTATTTAGTGAAGACTGTAATCATGATCCTCAAATCTCCTGTGTTCTTACTGACTTTTATTTTTATTATTATTTGTTTTGTTCTGCTTATTCTGTCAATTGCTGAGGGAAATGTTTAAAATCTCTTGGTATGATTATAGGTTTTTCTGGGTTTTTTTCCTTGTCATTTTGTCTATTATTCCATTAAAAAAATTTAGGCTATGCTTTTAGGTATATAAACATTTAAAATTATAATGGCTTCCTGTTAAATTGAATGTTTTATTAGTATGGAGTGATTCTCCTATATAATCATGCTTTTTACCTTAAAGTCAATTTTGTCTCATTAAAATAGCTACCCCACTTTTATTTTAATGGGTGCATAGTACCTCTTTTCTAAATTTTTATTGAACTCTTTTGTATTCTTGTGTTTTAGATGTGTTTCCTGTGGATAGCGTATGGTAGGATTTGGTTTTAATTCAAATATTTGTTTTCTTTCCACTGAAGCTTAACTCACATACACTTAATATCACTTTTCAGTGCTTTTAGATCTCCATGTTAGTTGGTGCTTTCTGTGTTTTGTCCATTTGATGTTTCATCTTCACTCCATTCTTGACTTTTAGGATTCCATTTTCCCTCCTGGTTTTGAAATTATATTTTCAATTTTTAATTATTTGGTAGTTACCCTGGAAATTACAATGGATTTACCTAAATTCTCAAAATTGAATGGTAGTCCGTCTTTTACCCTATTCCTGGAAAATCTGAGGTGTGCAAAATACTGTATCTCCGTGTATCTGCTCCTGATTTATGTTGTTTTTTCACGCCTCTTATTCTGTGGTTTTTAGCCTCACAGACATTATTAACCTTAAAGAACTTTAAACTCAGTGTTCTTTTAGATTTGCACATATGTTTACCATTTTCTTTGCTCTTCATTCTTTTTTGTACTTAGACCTTCCATCTAGAATCACTTAATTCTTTTCTGAAGATCCTTGAGGCTTCCTAGAGATGAAACCTCTTAGTTTTTGTTGTTGAAAATAATTACGTTTTGCCCTCATTCTTGAAAAGCTTTTCCTCTGAGTGGAGAAGAACTAGATAGGCAGTTACTATCTTTCCACACATTGGTGATTCCATTCTACCCTCTTCCTGCTTACCTTGTTGCTATATAGAAGTTGATTTGTTGCTGTAAAGAAGTTGATGCCAGGTCTGTCATTCTTTTGAAGATAATGCCTTCCTCCACCCCCTTGTGGTTTAAGAGTTTTCTCTTGGTATTTTTTGTCTTTCCGTACTTTCACTATATGCAGTGTGTAAGTCATTTAAAATTTGTTTATTCTTAAGATTCACTGGGCTTCTGGAATCTATAGATTGCTGTCTTTAATCAGTTCTGGAAAAGTCGCACCATTACCTCTTCAAATATTACCTCTTCCCTAACCTGTCTCTTTTCTTCTTCTGAAACAACAGTTAAATGTATTTTAGATCATCTCACACTGTCTTCAGTGGGTCTTAACTTCTGTTTCCTGTATTACATTTTTATTTTTGTTTCTCTGGCTGAATGCTAGATATCATCTAACCTAGTTTTTAAATCACTCATTCTCTTATTCTTTCTAACTTATTATTTCTTTCTCCTCCTAGTTTTTAATCTGGTTGTATTTTTTACTTATAGAAATGGACTTTTAAAAACCTGTCTCATCCCTTTTTATAGTTTGCTATTCTCGGCAGGTATGTTTTACCTGGTCTTTCTTTACAGAGAGTAAACATAGTTGTTCTGTAATCTGGGTTTGACAGTTCCATTATGTATGAGTCTGTTATTGATTCTGACTCATGGTACCTTTTTTCCTGTATGTGCTTTAATTTTGTGATACTCTTTGTTCTTAAAAAATATGGGCGTGATTCTTGAGGCCTAGAAAGGAGACTTTATGCTTACGCTTCAGTCAAACATTTTCAGATACTACCAGTCCATGATCCCCTTAAACGAAGTCCATGGTTAAAGATGACTAGGACCACCAAGGCATAGTGAATTTAGATTATGGTTACAGTTGTGGGTCTTTGACTGTAACTTCTCATGGAATTGTTTTCCCATTCCATTTTTTCCCCTCCTGTTCTTTTTAGTGTCAAGGCAACCATCCCTACAGTTCCCCAGAGTTAGGAGTAGGAATAGGATTTCTGTATGGTTCATACCCATATTACAGATATAATCTCTTGGGTCCAAGCTTAACGTGGACATTGTCCCCTATAATATCTGCTGCTTTGGGTGGGCTCTTGGGCTTTGATTCTCCCCTTTCCTCCAGGAAGCTGCCAAACAGAAACCCAGGTTTACTGGCTATGGCAGATTCCACTGGAGTAAAAAGAGTTGTGGTACTCTACTTAGGTCCCTAAGTTCCTAGGCTTTTTGCAGATGTTTTCCTAATAGCTTCTTACTATCTTGTCACCTCAGCTGCTTTTAGGGATTTTTTTCTAATTGAGAAGTTTAGTTCTTAATAGGTCAGGGTAGCAAGGAATTGGTCCAAATAGCCATGTCTGCTATTTCTGGAAAAGGAAGTATTAGTAAGACCTTAAATCTAATAAGTATCATCTACTGGGAGAAATATCGTGTGTGCTATGCATACAGAAGTTTTGAATGTGATAAAGGGTTTTGAAAACTAGAATTTTTGTACACTTTTATTTATGTGATACATCATTTTAATACTGATGTGAAATTAAAGCAAGGTCAGTTTGGCCTTGTATCCAGTGTGACTTCCACTTTTAACCACAGCAATTTCCTAAAACTACATATGACATCTTTCCTAATGAGCCAGTGAAATAGCCATCTATGCCAAGCACGCACAGGGTACAGTTACGGTATTAGAGAGGTCTTGGGGGACATGGCCTTTCAAAGACACGGAAGATATAAGCCTGTCTACATTGTTTTCTGCTGGACATTAGGTTTTGCCTAATATGCACCAGAAAACAATGCAGACAAGGCTTACTATTACAAAGTAATGCCCAGGCAAATGTAAAAGTAATCACATTTGGCTGGTTTGGGAAATGTTGGTTGTACGCAGCACAGGTTGATCAAGTCGGTAGTGTTAGGCACCAGATCTCTTAAAGGGTGGGAATCCCAAGGAAAATTTGGCATCTTGGAAATAGAAGTTAGTGACAGTGTGACAAGTGTGAGTTGGTAGGAGACGGATAATTGTAGAGTCAGGTGTGAGCGAGTAGAGTAAGGGGACTGACAAGCATGCCCTTTTGATAAGGACTGCCCCAGGAAAGTGGTTGGGAAATGCGCCAACTAAAAATGGTATGAGAGGAGAAACCACTTCAGTTTTGACATTTAAGAAACATCCCCAGACCTATCTGGCCGGGGGCAAAGCCCAGTTGCCCCTAGTTTTTTAGCCAACCACAGAATCTGTGTGGCCTCTCTTGCTTCTTTCCCATTTACTTTGTCTTTTGACATTGAAAAAAGGGCTGCAGTTTAACCAGATGCAATGAACTGAGACCTCTTGGTGGCCTCCCTGGGTCTTAGACTGTAGCAGTCATTAGGCCTGCGGAGAACAGTTCCGAAATAGCAGCCCTTAATATTTTTAGGGTTGTGTGAACTTTGGGAATAGGATAGTGAGCAGTTGTAGTTAGTTCAAAGGCTGTAAGATTAGTTTATTAATATAATTATTTGCTTTCTCATTCAGATATATCATTATTTGTCATCCATGCATATGGAATGCGTTCTCTGATTCAACAAAATGAATGCAGACTCTGTGCTGGGGGATTGCAGGCACTGTGCATTTTTCCTCTTTGGTGATTGTTTTAGTAGCCTTTAGCCATCAAATTCAGTAAATTCAGTATGTAGTGAATACCTACTATGTTCCAGGATCTCTACTTATGTCATCTTACTTAATCCTCACAACACTCCTGTTGGGTAGATGATTTTATCTCAATTTGGAAAGCTTGTGTGTGTGTGTGTGTGTGTGTGTGTGTGTGTGTGTGGTGTGTATGTGTGTAAAACGCGAGTCAGAATCAGTGTGTGACTGATAAACAACCACATACTTCTTCCTGTATACAACCACCGAGATTGTAACTTTAAAAGTAAACTTTAATGGAGTTGAATTCCTAAGTAACTTGTAGCAAAACTGCCTTTAGGGTTGACTCTCTCTCTCTAAAACTGCCTTCAAGGTATTGTTTGTTTGTTTTTTTTAATGTGGAGCCACAATATAATAAATACTCCCGGGAAGCTGCAATCAGATTATATCTTTAAAAGAAAATTGTTTTTAGGTCTCTCTCACCTCCCATGTGTTTGGTATAGAAAGTACCCGGCCCTTGTGGATAGTTGTTCACTAATATGTTCACAGAAAAGTGTCACAGTAGGGTCTGCATGTGTGGCATGTGTGAGAGAGACAACATTGAGATAGCCTGTTAACTTACCCATGACCAAATCCTAGAAGTACATGTGCAAAGCTTCTGTAGGTCTCACCAAGACTAAATTTGATTACCTTTCCTAATTTCTTTTTGCACAATTTCCCCATTTCACTGGGGATCTCTCCCTTATCATAGGATCCCATGGGCTCTTCAGTTTATACCAACAACTCTGGTAAAATAGACAGTGATGTGATATCAGTCACTGGGGTTGGATAACACTCTTTGAATCAAAATCTATTCACATACTTCAAGACATTATTTCATTGAAGTGGGAAGTGCTAATTGGCAATTTGCTGTGGAGAATTTGGGGCTAGGTCTTTCCTTTTTTCTATCCCACACATTAACAAACAAAAACAGCTGCAAGATATATTTTTTGGTTTGTTTATTCTTTGTTTTATGGCATAAAATAAAGTGGTTAAAAGCAGGGCTTAGATTATTTCCCTTTGAAATGGTTGGAGGAAGTAGAAAATATGTAAGTAAATAATTTCTAGATTAGTGCCTGCATTCATTGACAGTTTTTGGAACACTCTTAAGTGGAAGCAACTGGCAGAAAGAGTTACCAGGGTTTCAGTTCCTGCCTTAAGAATTTAACAAAAACAGGGGCTCTTGGGTGGCTCAGACCGTTGGGCACCTGATTCTTGATTTCAGCTCAAGTCATGATCCCAGGGTCATACAATTGAGGCCCGTGTTGGGCTCTGTGCTCAGTGTGGAGCCTATGTAAGATTCTCTCTCTCTCCCTCCACACCTCTCCCCTGCTCTCTCTCTTAAAAAAAAAAAAATTAACAAAAACAAAGGTAAAATCTGTCTCTGCTGTGCTACAAAAAGTGGTTGATTCTTCTAATTGATGTGGTAGTGAGTATGCAAGCGGTTGTGTTCTTTGACCCATTTCAGGAAATACATGACTCACTGCTTCACTGGGGCCCAGCTATTAATAACAGTGGAGAAGCATGCTCATTGAATGCTGAGCAGGTAGTACCTGTTTGAGTCTGGGTGGTGAGATTAAGGCCAGATTCTTGGTCACTGTCTTTATTATTGTGTTAGTTCATTCATCTAATAAATATTCATCAAGCATTGTTGTGAGCACTAGATGCAGGAGAGACAGTGATGGATAAGATACTATGCACCCTCATGGAATTCTGTGTTCTACATTCTTCACCTATCAATGTCTCTCCACTAAAAAGTATGGCCCAGTGCTCAGTCTTTGAAGTCAGACCTGGCTTCAAAGACTCTACTTACTAGACTCATGCTGTTGACCAAGCCATTTTTGCCTCAGTCAGACTCCCTTTCTCCATATATGCTGCAGGTGTAAAGCACATCTTGTAGGTAAAGGGCTTTTTTTCAGTGCCTGTGGCGTAGCGAGTCTCCATGGATATGAACTATCTGTGCTCTTATTATAGTCATTGTTATGACTGTATTCTGGCCTCGGGGTTTGAGGAAGAGGAAAAGGAAAAGGAAAATAAATTGAAAGTATGTGGTTGTTAGGTGTGTCAGAGAGAAGAACCAGAGGCTCATAAAAATACAGTTCTAGCCCACTAGCGAAGAAGGTAAGGCTGATCCTTTGCAGATGTGGGACTGTATGCCTAACTATCTAACTTGTTTTCCCTTCCAGACATTATTTTAATTTGCGCCCCCCCCCCTTTTTTAGGTTCAAATAGTGGACAGTTAGAAAGGGACACACGCAGTGTGATTTACCCAGAATCTTCCACCATGTTAAGCACAGCTGTGCCTGGGCCAGGGAACCTGAAGAGGGAGAAACAGAAGTGGCTCTTTGTAGAAATTATCTGTGTATTGGGTAATCTTTCCAAATATTTAGCCCAAAGGAAAAGTTGCAGAAAGGTATTTAGATCCTTTAATAGAAGTTATCTTGAGTGGCATAGCTTGCTAGTGGCAGTTTAAGGTACTTTGAAAAAGAGAGAAAAGGAAGCTTACCATGTATGTCTCTGTCCTTTAGATATTCAAGGCTGACACTATGACTTATATTCCAGAAAATCAGAACTAAAACAACATTCCTTTGCCCATTATAAAATTTAAAAAAATTTGTAAAGCATTCCTCCTTTACTTGATGAAAGCCATTCTATTTCAGTGAAAGTTGAAAGATTTTTAAGATAATTGCAAGTTAGATTTTGCATAAGTATGTAAAAGACATACCCATGTATTTTTTTCCTCCTTTATCATGTACCTTTAGGGAAGTTTTAGAAGGTTGTCTGGTCCTCAAAAATACCGATGACCGTGTTTATTAGAAATGTTTAACTGTGGAGCAACCCAACAGTAGGCATGTAGGAAAAATGAATTATTTAGGAACTGTTCCATTTTTTCATTTTATTTTCCATATGTTTATGCACATTGTCATGGGTCTTGGAGTTGTGAAATCTAGGTTTGAATTGTAACTATCTTCCAAATTCGTACATGTCCCCGAGCAAATCACTTAATTTTCCAAGTGTTTTTCCTGACTTAGAAAATGGGAATAATGTTACATATTTCAGGGGGCAGCTGTGAACTTTAAATAATACAGTATGTCAAATTTCTGTGTACATTCTTCGTATTAGGGGTGCTCGGTAACTGTTAGTTGAACCTGAACTGGCGTGTCTTTCAATTTTGTGTTCTCCACACTGGGATGCATATTACCCCTCTTTGTGGCTGTCACAATATTGTGTTAACAGTTACCAGAGAGATCCTATTCTGTGGTGGCTACTGAGTATGGTAGCATACTGCTCAGTGTGAGGATGTTATTTTCGTGGTTGCTGGGATGCACCAATTTAGGAGGTAGAGATGAGGCTGAAAATAAGAGAATAGTGCTGTTCCTTGCCAAGGGCCTGTGCGTAGTGAAGGCTTCCTTGGCCTCTGCCTCCATGCAGAGTGCTGATTGTGTTAAATGCTCTTCCTTTTCTATTTGCTTTTGGCCAGAGGTAGTAGCCAGTGTCAGCTCTTGGCTGTGAAAACCTTCTTTGCCTTTTGCTGGGGGTGCACTTTGAGAAAAGAAGCTTCAGGGAAGGCATTTGATATACAGGCAAAATCAGCGTGATTAGTATAAAATTACCGAAATGAACTTCAGTCGTGAGTAGGTGAGGGTTTTCGTGTTAGCCTACTTTTTAGTCTCATTTTTGAAATGCAGAAGTAGAATATAATGATAGTATCACAGTATTACTGCTAAATTTTCCTGAGTGTTTACTTTGGGTAAGGTACTGCTGTAAGAGCTTTATTTTGATTTTAATTTTAAAAGAAATTTAATTGTGGCAAAACACACATCACATAAAATTTGCCATCTTAACCATTTTAAGTACATGCACATCGTACAACCAGCATCACCACCCATTTCAGATCTGTTTTTATTTTGTAAACGGAAACTCTGTACCTATTAAACACTAACTCCCCAGTCTCTTCCCCCAGCCTTACTTTGTGTTGCTATGAATTGTATTAGTGTAGGTTCCTCATACAGTATTTGTCCTTTAGTGACTGGCTTATTTCACTTAGCATAATGTCCTTGGGGGTCGTCCATGTTGTAGCATGTATCAGAATTTCCTTCCTTTTTAAGACTGAGTAATATTCCACTGTGTGTATACTGCATTTGGTTTACTCATTCATCCTGCAACAGACACTTCAGTTGCTTCCAACTCCTGGCTGTTGTGAATAATGCTGCTTTATGCATGGGGCACAAATATCTGTTGGAGATCTTGCTTCCAATTCTCTTGGGAAGAAGTGCAGTTACACAGGCAGAAGTGCATTCGCTGAATCTATGGTAATTCTATTTTTAGTGTTTTGAGGAACTGCCATACTATTTACTATACAGGCCACACTATTTTACATTTCCACCAGCAGTGAACAAAGGTTTCAGTTTTTCCACATCCTCACCAACACTGGTCTTTCTTTCTCTCTCCCTCCCTTCCTCTATCTCCCTGCCTTCTCTCTCTCTCTCTCTCTCTCTCTCTTCCTCTCTCTCTCTCTCTCTCTCTCATTAATAGGCATCCTAATATATGTGAGATTGAGTGCTTTATTTAAAGTGTACTAACTTCATCTGTTAACATTCTTGAGGAAAGTTATATTTTCTTGGTTTGATTTGAAAGAAGAGGGACACAGAAGACTAGAGGTGTTGGCTGGTAAGCAGTGGAGCTGGGATTGAGTCTAGGTAGTGTGGTTCTGGAGCCTGAGTTCCTACCACCCTGCCATCACAGCCTCTCTCATTATTCAGTCACTGCACCAAATTAAACAATAGAGAAATGTTTGTGATAACATCTGAGAGTTTACCCTGGCTCCAATCCCTTATATGCCAGAAAATCAATCTCAGATAAATTTTGTGTGTTTCCTTCCAATGGTGTATAACATATGTTTATGTATATATACATACATACATATACATATATATGTATACATATATACATACATGTATACATATAATGTATGTGTATATAGTATATAGTATACATACTATACATACATTATATATAGTATGTATATACATACTATATATACACATATATTACATATATTATATATAATGCATATATATTGCATATATGTGTAATTTTTAAAGAGTTTATGCTTTACACTTTGTTCTGGCAGTTATTTTTTTGTTCCACTTGTTTATTAAAGACAGCTTTCTAGATCAGTACATATAGATGTAGCTCATTCTGACTAATGACTACATTTGGCAGAAAGCTCATTTGTTTTTCATTTCCTTATTGGCATAACCATTAGAAAGAGGGCTTCAAGACACATTCTTATGTGCATATTTCATGTTAGTTTTTTTTCCAGAATAAGTTCCTAAAAATGGATTCTGGGTTAAAGGGTGTATATGCTTTATGTGTGGTCCTCAAGTTAAAGCTGACACACAGCCCATGAGTTGAAAGAAGACCTAGCCAGATGAAAGACTTTGGCTGCCTCAGGTTGGTTAAGTACAGCCCCTAGGAGAAGGCTCAGGAACTGAGCAGATGCCTGGGTTCCAGCCTGGGAGATGTTTCAGTTGGGCAAGGCTAGCTTCAGGGAGTCCTACAAATCAGCTAAGTATGTGACCCTGTGAATTTGTCCAAACTACCAAGAGCCTTCTTGCTGTGACATTTCTTTCACCTGGGTAACTGGAAGTGGTCATGGTCATGGTTAAAAGAAAACAGAAGAGTGAAGTCTGTCCTTTTGTTGGAAGGGTATAGCCTAATTGGGTCTTTCGGTTTTTTCTAACTTAAGCTGAGTCGCTAATTTAAATAGGCTATCATATAACTATTGTTACCACAGAAAAATGACTTCTAAATAAAAATATTTGAATTTAAACTGTCACACATATACACATGTATGTGTGTGAATGTGTATATGTATGTATGCATATATATATATTTTTAAAAAGCCTCTTAAAGATGGTTTTAAAGTAAAATTGATTGCTTTTCACACCCATTATGTAAGAATATATCAAAATTATAGAATTTTGCAACATAAAAGAGTAAAAATGGAGGGGAATGTTTTAGTATAATTAAAGAATTTTCAATGTATAATTTTGTGTTTTTTAATATAGTTGTGGGGTCATATCGCATATACAGTTTTATCTCCCACTGTTTTAAAGTGCTGGACTTGAAAGTATACTATGAGTTACTGGCCACCATTGGGGTCACCATCCTATATTCATTAACTTGTTTAAGTTTTATGGTGTTCATCTGTGGTAGGTTCTGTTTTTGTTCTCATTTTGCAGTCAGAGAAATCAAGACTTAGAGAACCTGAGTAACTTTCCCCAAATCCATAACCAGGAAAGTCTAGTGAAAAGAATGAATCAAAATAACTTGTTTGTATTCTCCACCTGTAGAGGGACAGTTGTGATTTGCACGATGCTGTTTCCCATGACATGAATGTCCCCTGACAGTGCCCTTTCTTTCTAAATGTCTGCTTGAATAGCTGAATAATATTGCAGCTAGTGCATGTCCTAAGATTTATTTTGTTATTCTGCTACCATGTAGGACGTTCTTAATACGGTTTTTCCTTTTTTAAAAAATTTTGTTTAGTGTTTATTCATTTTTGAGAGACAGAGACAGAGGCATGAGTGGGGGAGGGGCAGAGAGAGAGGGAGACAGAATCTGAAGCAGGCTGCAGGCTATGAGCTGTCGGCACAGAGCCTGATGTGGGGCTCGAACCCAGGAACTGTGAGATCATGACCTGAGACGAAGTTGAACACTTAACCAACTGAGCCAGGTGTCCCTAGTTTTTCTTATTATAAATGTCTTAAAACTATTCCTAATGGCTCAGGTGTCAGGTTCGTCTATGTGAATGATGAACATCTCTGGGTCTATTATTTTCCCTATATTTTGGATTATCCTTGGAACAGAGTCCAAGGAAGTTAATTGCTTGATCAAAATAATTTAACTTCTAAAAAGACAAAGATTACTTTATTTCTAAAAGATAAAAATGACTTACACATCTTTACATAATATTAGTGGTGCTGTTTTCCATTGTCTCTAGAAGACAGCAAAACTCAAGTGACTTCATCATCCATAGCATGAAACTGCACATTGTCCCTAGAGGAAAAATAATTTCTTCACTAGCAGCTGTGAAAAATTGACTTAGGTAGCATGAGCGTTTGATGCCCAAGTTGTCATTATTGGCATTTAAATGAGATCACAGTTGTATATAATTTGGGTTAGCAGTGTTATTATATGTGTAGCTTATCCTTGAAATACTCGGTGACTAATGCTTATGTAACCACTATTCTTAACATTATCTTAAAGTCAACATTATTTGCTCAGTAAAACCTTCAATGAGGAAAATTTATTGTTTTTCATAGTAGACCATCCTTTTTGTCAGAGTCACTTAAATTGTATCATTTTAACTATTGGCTATTGGAGTGCCCCCAGCAACAGATATTATTTCTCTGTTGAGAGTTTGTTGGTGTAGTTTTATTGTTATAAAGATGCATAAAAACAGATTCCAGAAAAAAGTTTTAGGTTGGAAACACTTGAATTCTGAGAAGTATAATTCAAAAGGATGTAGAAATGTAGGCTTTCCCAGCCCTCCTTAGATTTTAGAAGTACAAACACTTTCTGAAAGAATAGAGTGGTTCTCGATGTGGATCCTTTGAAGCTGGACTACGGAATGGCATTAGAATAGGAAATACCAGGATTGAGGTATTCTTTTAAGAGTAAGGCCACTCTACTCTTCACTTTTGTTGTGTGGGCACCTATCAACTGGGTATCACATTGAATATAAGGGCGACAATTCTGGTGAAACTTCGGATTTAGGAGAGAAGGGAAGAGATGAGAACAAAATAAATGCCCCAAATGAAAAGAATGTGTATAATATGCCAGGCATTGTGCTAGGTGCTCTATTTACAAGATGCCACAGGGCTTCAAATGGAGTGAGAGAGCTAGCTATATTTTTAAGGATACAATGGTGTGATGTTTCAGATAGGCCAGGAAATATGGATTGGATCTTGCCAGGCAAAACATAGAGAATGGGTAGAAAGTGCCTCTTAGCCAAAGAAAGAGCATGAACTAAGGCACAGCCCAGGAAAGCCCTGGAGAGCCTGGCCCACCCACTGACTGGAGCTCAAGCCATGGGAAGGGAGGTGAGGCTGGAGAAGCAGATGGTGCCTTGTAGGAAGGGTGCTGATGCTTATCAGTGGAATTTAAGTGATGGTTTGTAGGTTTCTGTGTGTGCGTGTGGGCTCTGTGCATATGTAGATGCATGGGTGTATGTCTTTTAGCAATTTTACTTAGGCTAAAATTGCCAAGAGCTGTGCTGGGTTCTTCATGTCATCTAATTGCATCTTCACAAAAACCCACTGATATAGGTACAAGTAGTATTTCCAGTTAGTAAATGAAGCTGAGGAATTGAGAGGTTAAAAGAATTGTCTACAACCCCAGCCTGCATCTCAACACAGGTCTTTTGAATTTAAATCTTTTTCATATGGCCACGATATAAAATTTTGAAATTTAAAAGTAATGTAAGAGAAAAAAAGCTATAAGAAGCAAAACAAACAACAAAAAGGTGATATAAATTCATATCCTCCGTATATTTATACCAATAAGCAGTGCTTTTAAAAGTATTACTTTTTTCTGTCCCCTTGTCAATGATATATTTAAAAATTTAAATACCATTATGATATGAAAAAATAGTGTTTTAATTTTCATTTCTTTAATTATTAGTAAGTTAAGTGGATTTCTTCCCTGAACTATTTATGTCTTTTTATTTTTTCTATTGGATTGGTAGTATTTTTCTTTTTAGGTAGAGAAGATACTAGCCCATTTCTTTTCATTTATTATTTTGGCTGTAAAGAATTTGTTATAACCAGGAATTTTTTTCCTTTACTTATGTTACAGGACTTTGTAGTACATCTTAATTTTTTTAAAAAGGTCTCAGTTCCCTTTCAGAATCTGATTTTAAAAAATTCCAGAAAAATTCATATTTATGTATATCTCCTAACTTTGCATAAAATTTCCAATGGTTCATGAGACCCTAAACTAAGTAAGAGTCCTTTGCTGTAGTGCAGAAATGCCAGTTGCCCTGCAAACTTGAATGAGCTCTAATCATCATCCTGTGTGCTTGGGAACCTGCTTTATGTGTCAACACGCTCCAAAGAGTGGTGTTGCCAGGTTGTTTTTAGTTGTACTTTCAAATTGACCAGCTATCTGATATTTCTGTTTTATTTTAAAACTCTCAAACTCATTTTAGAGCCCATGCCTTTAGGCTTATGTTAGTGTTTATAATCATTTCATTCTCAACACAGGTCCCTTCCTGAATATTTTCCCCTTAATGAAGAAAAAAGTATGCTCTGTGAAAATACTGTCGTTACACTTACAAAAGTTATTTCTGAGGCAGTGGTTATAAAAGTTCCTGAATCCCTTTTTGTTAATATCTTATGTAAATCACTTTGTGTTTGCTTCCTTCATTTAGTGACTTATTCAAAATAGGAATAGTTACTGTGTAGTAAGACAAGATGAATGATGAATATTTATTCATTCAAAAAATGTTTACCGTGTACGTGCTTTGCCTCAGGCATCATCATAGTCTCCAGGGACACAGCAGTGGGCAGAGCACACAGTCTTGCCCTGGTGGATCCCAACTAGACTGCCTATGTGTGCAGGATATGCTTAGGGAATATGTAGGGGGGGTTTGGTTGACTCAGGGTGAGCCTAAGGAATATATTACTTTCCTTTGAGATGAAGAGAATTGCCTAGTGTTGTTTTGGGACTTTCAGATACAGGGCTACAGTTAGCAGCTAACTCTGAAGTTCAGTGAGGCATTGTTAATGAAGTGACTGTTGCCCTTTACTGGACTTTCACTGTCAATCTTACAAAGATGGGAGCCCCCTGATGTGGCCCTCTTGGGTTGTCTGGTTGACACTTTCTGGTTGCAGAGGGAGTCTCTGCCTTTTTAAGGAATATCCTGCTAAGTAAACATCTTACACAAGACTACTAGGTCAGGACCCAGAATGATCGATGTTGTCCCAGCCCGCCAGGGTATGTCTGGGAGGACTCGTGGATGCCAGAAATCAAGATGCCAAGGAGAGAGCAGCCTGCCCATGCATGAGCACCCTTCCTTTCAAGTCATTTCTTGGTTGCTTTTAGGGAAGTTTGCTGGATCCAGTTTCTATGGCTCTCACCAGGGGAAGCATCGTACCCGAGAATAAGGAGCAGATGTATTTACATACAGTGCTTCAGAACCAGTCCACTCCAATCCTGTCAGGTGGTGAGATTTGGGAGAATATTACGAGTCTGAAGAGAGGAATTATTGTTTTGTCTGAGATTTTATTTTATTTTATTAAAAAAAATTTTTTTTAATGTTTATTTTTGAGACAGAGAGAGACAGAACATGAACAGGGGAGGGTCAGAGAGAGAGGGAGACACAGAATCTGAAGCAGGCTCCAGGCTCTGAGCTGTCAGTACAGAGCCCGATGCGGGGCTTGAACCCACGGACCGTGAGATCATGACCTGAGCCGAAGTCGGACGCTTAACTGACTGAGCCACCCAGACGCCCCTGCCTGAGATTTTAGCCTACACTTTTCTTGCATGTGCTTTCTGCTTGAGAGTTCTTAGACCAAAGTTAAGTTAAATGTTGAGGCTGTGGGGAACTCTAAAAATCAATGAATGAAAGACAAAGATATAAATGCCATAATTGCAGGCATTCATTTTGCCTTTACTCCCTTTTTTTTTCTTCTTTAATCCTATATCTCCTGACATTGGATTATTTATAATAGCAACTTTAACTCGCTGACTTGAGTGACACAGCATGAAAACATTAACTTACATTTAATACAAGACTGATGGTACTATGAAGAGCATCTCTTATATGATATTATTCTTATACATTCAGTTACATCACAGCAAATGAATTTTAATGGTTTGAATTGCTATCATCTTCACCTATTCTTTATACAGACATTAAATAACCTCTCCTAATGTTTGACTCCAATTTACAATTGGCAAAACAGTTAATGCTGCTGTTTACACAGTTATTTAAGATTTCTGGAGGAGACTCAAGAGAAGAATGTTATATGTTTTCTTTTTGGCAGACTTCATTGTACAATGTAAGTAGTCTTAAGTGGGCTTCATATTTTCTTCCAGATGTAAGGGAAAGGTGCCCAAAATAGAAAGTCTTATAAAATTATTTATATGGGAGCTGCCAAAACTCAGTATTTATTGATAAGTTTTCACACATCTGGCTCATAGACTTAGATTCTATTCATGAGTCACAAAGGAAGAAAGTCAGTTTGTTGTGAAATAAGTGGGTTTGGTTTTGGATCTCAGTGAGGGCATTCAGTTTTTTGTTGATCACAGGGTTATGTGAAATGAGACGTTAATAGGCGGGGGGCTAGATTATATGGGGAAGTGTTAGGCTCTTGGGCAGGTTTTTACCTAACTTCCTGGCGTGTCTCAAGAATGCTTCTTTTAGGGAAATGTAGACAGATGGCCCCTGAAGAACACAACTGGAGTGGAAAATGAGAGGTTAAAAGAAAAACTCAACAATTTATTTCAGTGGCTTGCTTTCTTGCCTTGATTTATTGAACTATAGTTTCAGGACCGTGTCCACTTTAGCACACAAAATTTAGAGTTAACAGCAATGCTCTGGAAAGTTAGGGCAACTTTTTATTAGTGTATGTGTTTTTTGTTTGTTCCAGTAGAAAATTTGAGTGTGGGAATTTTTTAATCACAGCAAAAGTGATAAATAGTCTACCTGGTTTCTTTGTAATACAATGCTCTGTTCGCATGTCTTTTGAACTCTAGTAGATGAGCATTGAATTCCGTATTCTAACTAATCGTGGACCTGCTTTCACACTACGGGGAAATTTGCTTCTATTTTTTTCAACTGTCAGATACTATAGATGGGCAGAGGTGGGAGGTGGGTCCCCAGTTTCCAGTAAGATAAAAAATATTTAGGGTCAACCTAAATATATAAACTTGTGGAGGTAGAATAATATCACACATAGGTTAATAGCATTAATAATATGTTTATCGAGAAATGTTTTTTCTATTCATTTTCATGAAACAATTTATTCAAAGCCTACATTTGGATATTTGACATCATGTCTTCAACGTACTGGACCTACTTGAAGTCATCGATTATAGTGTGTCAGAGTACAGTCTCTTCACTCCCATGGACACTTTCGTGTTTTTGGTATCCATGTATGAAGTTACTTCTAAATTTTATCCAAGGCCCTAGCACACATTTCAGACTTTTATTTTTGCCCTCTATTTATAAGTATATATTGGAGATCTCCAAAATGTAACCATTTTATGTGCTATTTTTGTAAAGATTTTGTTTTTTAAAGTAATTTCTACACCTAGTGTGGAGCTCGAACTTATAACCTCAAGATCAAGAGCCGCATGCTCTGCCAGTTGAGCCAGCCAGGCACCCCTGTACTATTTTTAAAAAAGATCTTTAAAAGATGGCATGTAACATGAATAATTGTGAGGCAATAGCCCTATAGATAATGACTAAGCTTTTATTAAATTTCTTTGTTTTCTTAAAATAGCTGCTTCCAACAGCTGACCTTTTGAAGCCTCTCAAACTATCATTGATTGAGATTGTTTCAGATTTGAGTGTCTTCAAAGAATACTTCTTTGTTTAAAATGAAGCACTTGTGAGTCCTCTGTCAATAAAATATTGTTTAAGGACTTGAATATATGGCAACCCTCTCTTTTGGGAGGAAAGAAAAGAAATCTTCAGTATATGTGGCATAGTAACTAACCAAAGGTTTTCTCCTTTTTTGTATACCTACTGGCAGAATTATTTTCTCATTATATATCCATATACATTTTTAAGGTAAAAAAAATAGTTTCAAAGATGTGGCTTACTGGAAGAATAGGGAATTTAAGCTAATGGTTCCCATATGGTGCTTGTATAATATTAATAGTTAATATGTGGCAATCCAAGACACAATGCCCTTCTAGAAAATACAACTACAGAATTTAATGGAAAAATAGGTCTCAATTCTCAAATAGTATAGAAAGAAAAACAACTTTGCTTACAAGATTTTCCTTAATCTTCCTTTCTCCAATGTAGATCTCTCTCTTGATCCTTTGTATCTTAATTTCTATTGAAAATGGTGTCAAGTATTACAATGATATGACAGAAAAATTAATACAAAATCTAAGCACTTTCTTGGGATAATCTGGTAGTTTGAGGAAGAGCAGGTGTGTACAGAAGAAGAATGTTAATGGAAACGACTACAACGAATTCTCCTCTCTTGCCCCTCTAGCAAGAGAAGCAAGTGTCAGGAGAGGCTGAGGAGAGTAAGTGGGCAGCTTGTAATAACAGTCACTTGACATTTATACAGCTCTGTAATTTTCTTGGAACTTTTGTGAGCATTATCTAATTCCCTTGTCTCCACAACCTTGGAATGCACGCTGAGGAGCTAAAAGGATTCTCACATTTTGGGGGCACCTGGGTGTCTCATTCAGTTAGTCTGACTCTTGATTTTGGCTCAGGTCATGATCTCGTGGTTCATGAGATCAAGTTCTGCCTTTGGCTCTGTGCTGACAGCACAGAGCCTGCTTGGGATTCTCTCTCCCTCTCTCTCTGTCTCTGCCCCTTGCCTGCTCTCTCGCTCTCTCTCTCTCTCTCACTCTCTCAAAATAAATAAATAACCTTTAAGTTTCTTTTAAAAAAAGAAGGATTCTCACATTTTCATCCTTTCCTTCTCCTCTGCTTTCTTTTTAACATTTAAGGAAACTGAGGCTCTGTGAGGTTTAGCGAATTGATGAGGTCATCTTGTAGAAGACAGAAAAACAGGAACCAGACTGCTTCTCTGAGGAGAGGAAAAATACTGGTACAGGTGCACTGTGGTTTTTGTTTTTCCTCGGATCCTATTTCTCATTTCCGTTCCTTCTAGGGACATGTAAAGCACAGTTCTGAATGTGTTTTAAGGGTGATTATCCTAGAGACTCTTCCCATGAGTCATTCATTACTTGTTGAAGAAAGGCAGTAAATTCTTATCGTTTCTATATTTTCCTCTCTGCATTTTTACTTTTGCCAATGAGATTGCAGGCACACTTAAGAACAAAGGAGACATCAATATCTTTTAAAACGAACTTTGTCAGAGTAAATCCAACTGTGAACTGCCAGGGTTTATTATATTGCTCTGAAAGACTTCTGAATTTAAGTAACGTAATCGCCAACCCCAGTTTTTTTTAGATTAAAAAATATTGTTCTGTAGAAGTAATTTTAGGAAATTTGATAATGTTCATCTGAGATCTGTGTAACATTTGTTTGAGACTTTTATATATAGTTTTATATGGTAGAGGTTTCTAGATAATAGTCTGAGGACCATATGAACCCTCCTGGATCATAAAGTACCCACTTTTTTAGAACATTGTCTTAAACTTCACGTGTGTAATCTGGTTGGCAATCTTGGATAAATATCATTAAATGTCACAAATAATAGAATTCTGAATATAAGCACCAAGCGGAGCTGGTGACATGGAGATGAGCTCTTTCCCTTAAAGGGAGATAGCAAAATTGTAGTAAGCATAAGACAACAACAAAAATGTCTCTAAGGCAAAGGAGAATTAATAAGTACAAAAAGAGGGGTACCCGGGTGGCTTAGTCGGTTGAGCATCTGATTCTCAGTTCAGTTCAGGTCATGATCTTGGGTTTGAGCTGCGCATGGGAGCCTGCTTAGGAGCCTCTCTCTGCCCTCCCCCACTCACACTGTCTCTGTCTCTCTCAAAATAAATAAATAAATAAATAAATAAATAAATAAATAAATAAATAAATAAATAAACTTAAAAGAATTAAATGCAGTAAGAGATTTTTATAAAGTTCAGGGGGAGTATGCACACTGGGTTGGGAATATCAGGACCAGCCTCACAGTTTGGGATGGGCTCTGGAGAAAGCATGTTGTTTTGGTGGTAATAGATGGAGGTTTTCATTGGAGGAAATAGTGTGAGTGACACTATTAAGGTCTGACAGAAGCAGAGAAGTCAGTGGAGAGTATACAGTATGTGAGAAACAAGGACTGAGTTGAGAATGGCAGGAAGAAAATAGAGTAGGTGATTGTGGACATGGCACTTTTGGAAGAGTAATGAATATGTTTGTGACCATTATGTGAATTTTGACATTCTTGGGGATTTAGGGAGAATTTTCCTTTCCCTTAATTTTTTTGTTTTTTGTTTTTTGTTTTAGAGAGAGAGAGCACTAGTAGGGGAGAGGGGCAGAGAGAGAGAAAGAGAATCCAAAGCAGGCTCCACACTCAGTTTGGAGCCCAACGTGGGGCTCAATCCCACAACCCTGGGATCATGACCTGAGCTGAAATCAAGAGTCAGTGCTCAACTGACTGAGCCACCTAGGTGCCCCTCCCTTAAAGGATTTTAAAGGAAGGAAGGAAAGAGGGAAGAAAGCTAGCTGTGTTTTGAACTTAGAAATATTTTAGCTATGTGAACAAAATTATACCTATGTTGGCTACTAACACATTGCTTCTACTGTGTCAAACTAAATTTGACAGAGAGGAGTCTCTCCTTTTATCCAAAACTTTCTTGCTACCAAGGGCTCAGCATACAAGGAGGGACACAGAAATCTCTATCTGGCTCTTGCCCTGTTTCCTTCCAGCCAGTCCTCTATTATCCTTCAAGGATATACTTCTTGCTTCCTTACAAATGAATTTTTATCCTTGATAATGCTTCACTGTGGTTTGACACAGGGATATTTGCATTTTTATAGCCATTCACTCCTTAACCAAAGTTTTTTTTTTTTTTGTTTTTTGTTTTTGTTTGTTTTTTTATCTCCAGTAGTAGACTTTTCATATACTGGCAACATATTGGTGGGGATTTGGAACCAAAATGGGTTTTGGAGTCTGATTCATCTGGGTTGGAGTCTGGCCTCCCCTCATAGGAGCTTTTCTGAGACCCACTTACTGGTAATATCGTGATTCTTACCTCATTGGATTGTTGTAATGTTTGTAACTGGCACATGGAAGGCTTCTTCCTTTTCTCCCTTCTCACCATAAGTATTATAAGTGACAGTGGTGTCTAGTTAATCCAACTTCTCACCTTGTGATTAGGAAACGACCATAATTCTCTTCCAAGTTAGAGACCCACAGAGTCCATGTTGTTGTCCAGGCGTTTTTCACGTGTCCCTTCAGTCTTGTGTTTCTGCTGCTCAGCCAGGTAACATCTGAAACCTGAAGGCATCTCAATAATATTTATCTCATGTGGCTTCCTGCGTTGTGGTTATTTGTATATTTATTCCATCCTCCTTTTTGCCTAGAGGTTCTATACTGTATATTCCTTAAGGGCATCTTTCCATATCCTGTGGTATCTAATACAGTGTCCTGCACTCATTAAATTTGGGGGTTGAATTAAATTGATCTGATGCCTTTATAATGCTGACATATAAATAGTAGCCAAGTCCAGTTCATGCTTTTCTATGGTACTGGGCGAAGGTAACCACCATCCCATCTGTTTACCAATATACCACAAGATATCTTCTGTGTGTCTAGAAACATCCCACCCAAACACACCTCACGGATTGATTTCCTCCACTCTCCAGAGCAAATGTGGACTTATTACCATGACATATGAGGCTTGTCTATCTGTTTCTTCACATTCCCTACCACCTAGTACTTATTACATTTCAGCCTACGCCTATGATTCAACCAGGTAGATTGGCCAAATGTACTCCCCTTCACAAAGGTAGATAAAAATATTCATTGTCAGCTGACAGAACAGGTGGCTTTCTCTTACCATCTAGAATTCCATAAAAGATGTTGGCATAGTCTCCCACAAAAGGTCATGGCCTAATCTGGGAAACAATTTTGAACCAGGCCACAGTACAATCTCAATACGGAATCTCTATTCCTCAATAAATCTTTTATTTCTCAATAAGGAATCTCTGTGTCTTTCCTTGATGTTAACTTATGATTTAAATTAGAGTTAATTTGTATCTCTTGGCAGTATTGCATGCTCATTTGTTGGTTGCTTGTTGATCTCTGCTTTCTGAAGACAAAGACTGATGATGACTTCTGATTAAGTGGTTTCCTAGCACTAGCACTCATACAGTGCAGCCATCTCATTTTATAGGGGAGGAAATAAAAAATTCTCAGGGAGACACCAATTTCTTGGCCTTACCTTGGTACCTTTTAAAAACAAATTTAATTCACAGGTCTTATATATGAATGCAAGTTTGAGATTTAAAATATAGAAAATAGGATATTTTAAATAACTCCCAGAAAAGGAGGCACAGTTGAAGTAAAATTTACTGCTCTTCCTAAACCACAAAGTCATAAATACCTTAAATGAAATGCCAAGCCAATGAAGTTGATTTAGACAGGGTTTGAGGAAGCAGTCAGCATGCTATGTACATATTTTGATAGTAATAGTGATACTACAGAAGGTGGTGGTCACAAATTCTAAGGAGTATTACATAATATAAGCATTGGTTGATTCTTTTCCTTTCATTTAAAAAACACAAGGAAATTTATTTTCAGAACTTTTTTAGGATCAGTGACATATTAAAAATTAGTTTAGCAAAAACTAAAGAACATAGAAGTATTTAATAAATATATCTGAGTGCTACTAGAGAAGAGATACATAACTTATCTATCCACTATAGTACTTTACTCTATAATTTCAGTATTTTCACTGAATGTATAAGGACTAAAATATTAGCCGATTTCTAGAAGCAATAGCTTTAATTGAATCCAAGTCTTTATAGCTTTAATAAATAAAATATCACCCAGATCAGTCCACCTATATGTATAGACTTTTTTACAATGTACACATTGTAAATATCATTTTACAGTACCAGACTTCTGCAGTGCCAGTATTGAGAGGGTTTACATTAAGAATTCAGATATAGTCCTTTGCTCCCAGGGAGCAGAGAAGAATAAATAATATCTACACATGCAGTGCCATCAACCGATATAAATTAACTTGAATTCATTAATATCGCCAGTTAACATCAAGGACGGGGTTAAAATCTGATCTAATGAAGTTCAAGAATGTGTTATTTGTTGTGCATCTGGAAATGGAGTTTGGGGTTTGACCTTGGTAGTCACTCCTAGGTATCTGGACAATATTTTACTCAGACCTGAACAGGTCACCATTCAAGAAAAATGTTTCCTATCATGCTGACATTCAACGGAAGCTCTTTTGGGCACTGAACAATCTCTAAATCAGCATGAAACCCATTACAGCTAATTTGTTCCGTGAATTTACATTTTATGAAATATGTAGATCATCTGCTTCTATATAGTTTGAAAGGACTGGAAAAACCACCCTGTCCCTGCACTTCAACATTCCCAAGTAGTGAGCTGGTAACAGTGGTCTTCCGTTCTGTTGAAGGAGACACAGAGAGGCTCAGCTTCTGACTTCTTTATTACTCAGCTGCTTTTCACTGACTTCCCCTTTGAATATTCAGGTGATGTTTGTAACACTACAGTGTTTTGGGTGAGTGTCTTACCATTTTGAGAAAAAAAAGAAGTAAAATATGTCCAAAGGCACATTCTAGGTGGGAAGATAACAGACCTTCCTTCTCTGTGTGAACATTTCCCTTCCCATCGGCCCCATAGAATCATCCTGAGTGTCTTAGATGGATGACTTTTTGTGTTTTCTCTTGGTAAGTGAGAAATGCAGAAGAGCTTCCCGGTATCCCAGAGAATATCATAACATTTATGGAAGATAAGCACAAGGAACGATAATCAATAGGCTTGTAGGTAGATTAGTATCTGGGCATTGATTTTGAACAATTTAAAAAAATATCAAAGAATGATTTAGCTAAATGGTGCCTGATTTTACCAGAGATTTTAATGTTTCTAGATGTGCCATATTCACCAAAGTGCATTTTTCTTCATGCCCTGGCAGCAGCCCTCCCAGCAGCTACTCAGCACTCTTTTACCACCTTTTTCAATAGATGTAGGGTCTTAAGGTCCTGTTTTCTCACAGATGTCAGTGAGAGAACTGATTGTATTTATAGCTTCTATGATGTGGCATCTTTAGAAGCAAAGCTGGACTACAGCTGTTGGCCTCATTACCAAAGAACCTTGGTCAATAGGCCACTAAGGCAGTAGAGGCCCAGAATGGTCAGCCTCCTCGAGCCAGGTGAGGCTAAGAAATGTTGTCTAGGCAGAGGTGAGCTTTGTCTGTGGGTTGGTTATGTTCTCTCTAGTCCAGAGTCTGTTTCTATGTCTGACTCCACGTCTTACTTAATCTCAGCACTTTATTGACCTTGGGCCCAAGATAAGTAGTGAAACGGTAAACTTGTGTGTGTGTGTGTGTGTGTGTGTGTGTGTGTGTGTGTGTGTGCAGTGAAATTGTGGAGAACTCTTACTAGGTATGGTTTGGAAGGAAAATGGAAAAAAATCTTGTTAAAAGAAGTCAAATGTGTTTAAGGTAATCAGTCTTTCAGAGAAATCAACAAAGATTTAAACATTTTTGCATTACTTGAAGCTGCTCTTAATTAAGGTGGCTTTGCCTTCAGTCCCCTCCAAAGTAGTAAGCACTATGGCTTCGAAGAACACGACTTCACAAAGTTCTAATTCTACCTGGCTAATCTATTTGAAAAGAATGGTGTCGTGTGATATTCATGTGTGTGTTTAGAGGTATCTAGGCCAGGAGGTGGCAAACTATGGCCAATTGAATCTGGCCTGCTGCCAGTGTTTGTATGACCTGTGAGATTAGAATGGCTTTCTCATTTTTAAGTGGTTACATTTTAAATGGTGACGTAAGTCTTTCATTTTGCCTGTTGGCCTACAAATACTAAGTATTTACTATCTAACTTTTCCAGAAGAAGCTTGCCAACCTCTAGAATGTGAAATCAGGCATCTCTCTTGATTTTGATTATAACAAATAGCTCTACCTTTTTGTTCC
The DNA here is from genome assembly GCF_018350155.1 of Leopardus geoffroyi. NCBI lineage: Eukaryota > Metazoa > Chordata > Mammalia > Carnivora > Felidae > Leopardus > Leopardus geoffroyi. The sequence goes on from NC_059328.1 coordinate 157,854,739, forward strand.
ATTCTTTTATATTCTTTTTCCAAGATACCAAAACTCGTATATTTTAATAGAAATGTCTCATGTGTTTTGCAGTCTTTTCAGGGGTCAGTAAAGGGGGAAAAAAAGGTTTGGTGCAACATTAAAAAAAAAATTAACCAGTAGTCCTCAAAATATATTTTGGAAGTGTACAAGAAGAGAATTATAAAATGCCTTCCATATGAAGGAGTTATCTCCAGGGCTCACACTGAATGAAACATTCCCTAAATGTTTGCTTCCATCATGAAATACTTGGGGCACCATTTCTTTTTGCTTCAATGTACTGTGCTTTTCAACACATCAGACAGAGAATCTAGTTGTGAGCTGATCCTCTCGTGAAGCAGACAGAAAAATTATGGACAGCCAGGGTGGATGGTCCTGCACTTAGTGAGAGCTGAGGTGTTGTTGTTTGTTTGTTTTAGCACCTTTATTGAGGTATAATTTGCATCTGGTAAAATTCGTCCATTTTAATCATACCACTCAATTATTTTTGGCAAATTTACAGAGTTGTGCCAGCATTACCATCCAATTTTAGAACCATCACCCCACAAAGAATACTTGTGCCGATTTGCTGTCACTCCCCACCTCCTTTCTCCCTCAGCCCCAGGCAACCATTAATCTATTTACTGGCTTGATAGACTTGGCCCTTTTCTGGATGTTTCATATAAATGGAATCATCCAGTGTATGTTCTTTTGCAACTGTGTTCTTCCACTTGGTGTAATGTTTTTGAGTTTCATATATCTTGTAGCACGTATTAGTACTTCATTTCAATGGATATATCCCATTTTGTGTATCCATTCACCAACTGGGTGGACATTTGGATTTTTTTTTGACTACTGTGAATAATGCTGCTATGAACATTTACATACAAGTCTTTGTGTGGACCTATGTTTTCATTTCTCCTGAGTAGATACCTAAAAGAGGACTTGCTGGGCCATATCATAAATTTATGTTTAACTTTTTTTTTTTTAATGTTTATTCACTTTTGAGAGACAGAGGCAGAGCAGGGGAGGGGCAGAGAGAGAGGCAGACACAGAATGTGAAGCAGGCTCCAGGCTCTGAGCTGTCAGCATAGAGCCCGATGTGGGGCTCGAAGTCACGAACTGTGAAATCATGACCTGAGCTGAAGTCAGATGCTCAAATGACTGAGCCACCCAGGTGTGGAAATCTAAGAAATTCTTAGATAATTTCTAAGAAATTATCAAACTGTTTTCCAAAGTAGCTGCACCATTCTCTATTCCCACCAACAGTGAATGAGGATTCCAGTTTCTCTGTGTTCTGGAAAACACTCGGTATTGTCTTCTTGATTATAGCCATTCCACTGAGTATGAATTGGTATCTCATTGTGGTTTTAATTGTTATTTCCCTCATGAATAACGCTGAGTATCTTTTCATATGATTATCGGACATTCGTATGTTTTCTTTAGTGAAATTGCTGTTCAGATCTTTTTCCATTTTTAAATTGGGTTTGTCGTCTTATTATTGAATTTTGTGGGTTCTGTATATATTCTGGATACAAATTCATTATCAGATATATGACTTAGAAACGTTTTCTCCTAGTCTGTGGCTTATGTCTTTTCTTAATGGTGTCACTTGAAGGGCAGCTCATTTTGAAATGTGAATTGTGAATATATGACATGAAAGTAGTTTCCATTATTTTTCCTCCTTTTAATTATTTCACCCCAACTGAGGTTTGTAGGAGCTTGTGGAGGTCCTGCAGTGAATCAGTGGGAGGGTTGATGACAGCGCCACACCTTTGGGAGGTTTTCATATTTTGGCTACCCACACAATACTGGAGCTCTAGCCAGCTCTGGATTTACCTGATTTGCGTATCTGTTTACATCACAGTTTCTACTTTGGGTGTGGCTGTCAAAGGTGACTTTGAGGACATCAATAAAGGAGCAGTGATGTTGGATGATTGGTTTCATTGAGGTAGGCTAAGGGTTTTATCTTTATCTGCCAGGGAACAGGCCTGAAAACCCATTCCTTTAAAAAAATCTATTTCCTCTCAAGATTTCTCTCTATGATGATGTAAAAAGTATGATAGGGAATATAGGAGGGAAAGCTGAACATAAGAACTAGCTGTAACAGTCTTAGGAAGCAATTAGGTAGCACTTTTAGCCAGTAGATGGGGTGGTACTGGGTATTGGTTAAGAGCTTGGGTCTGCCACTTACAGGATGTGAGCTCGGGCACGTTGCTTCATCTTTCCATATCTCCTTCCATGTCTCTCAAATGGGAATGGTAATAGTACCTACTTGTTGTGGGAATTAGTGATTTTAGAACGTGTCAAGTGCTTAGGAGTGTACTGTTGGTAGTTTCTCAGTAAGTGATGGCTGTTACTTTTATTGTTGTTGCTACTGTTAAATGTTAGGTGGAGTGCTGTTGTACAGGAAGCACAAGCTTTAGCGTGAGACGTCCTGGGGGACATCTGGAGTTCGGTTACCAGCTCTTCTGTTTACTAGCTGTGTGATGTCCCACAAACCATGTTTTCTCTCTGTGCCACAGTCTCATTTGTTTAAGGGGAAAACACCAACCACCTGGACAAATTGCTGTGATGGCGAAAATGGAATTACATGTACAACTGCACTTAATGGTGGCTGGGGAAGAGTAGGTAGTCGATTGATATTTGTTGTTTGTTTGTTTGTTTGCTTGCTTGTTTTTGGAGTTAAGGAGGCAGTGATTAATGGAGCAAAAGAATCCTATAATCTTCCACAGATGGAGAAAGCACAGCAGGAGGTGGAAAAAGAGGGAAAGTGATGAGTGGGGCTTTGTAAGGGAGGCTGGTTTTGGACAAGTGATAAAGGATGGTCAAGGCAGCAGCAGGCTCACATCTGATGTTTCAGGAGACGTAGACCTTGAACTAGTGGGGACCAAGGTGGGAATCTGAAAGTAAGATTTGACAATTGAAAGCCTTGAAGGCTAGACTCAATTCATAACGTTGGCTTCAGAGTTGTTTTAGGAACCGCCGTCTGGCTATAAATGGGCAAAATCTTGGAGGCAGAGACCACCTCTAGGTACACTGTAGGCTTTAGTTATTTGCCCCTTTAGAAAGAAGTTCTACTCTCTAGGCTTTGTTCTGAGAAAATCTGCACACCATTCTTTCACCAAAGACATGCTTGCTTTCCTGTCTATCTCTTTCTTGGCAGTGCTACCCCAGTTAGCCTGAGGTTCTACATGAAAGAGTGCTTATAACACCAGGAAATAATGTTACTCTAAAACATGCAACGGACCAAGGAAAGAATGTGTACTTGTTACATTAGCCATTTCACCCCAAATATGTACAATTGATTACAAGGAACACTTGAGAATCAATTTGCCATACGATTATACATCTCTGCCTTAAATTACACAGTATTGATATTCTAGGAAAACTGTAAATATATTGTTTTTGTAATTTGAATTGTTTTCTCACTAACATTTGCCATCATTTACGAGATGCTTTGAGTGACTGATTTGCTGTGATAACTGGCTGTCCATTTCTTACTGATCATCCCCCCACATCCCCAGTGGCCCATTCCCTACGCCTTCCTCCTTTCTTTATCCATTTCCAAACTTCAAAAAACATTCATGATCAAAACTTTGACACTTTGACGCTGTGATAATTATTCCCTCTTGTTTTTTAAAATACAAACATCAGGGGCGCCTGGGTGGTGCAGTCGGTTAAGCGTCCGACTTCAGCCAGGTCACGATCTCGCGGTCCGTGAGTTCGAGCCCCGCGTCAGGCTCTGGGCTGATGGCTCAGAGCCTGGAGCCTGTTTCCGATTCTGTGTCTCCCTCTCTCTCTGCCCCTCCCCCGTTCATGCTCTGTCTCTCTCTGTCCCAAAAATAAATAAACGTTGAAAATACGAACATCAGTATACCTTTACCAACTTCTTTTTTTTTAATTTGAAAAGGAAAGGGAAATAATAACTGTAGTTCTTTCTGGTAAGTGTTTGGTTATGTCAGGAGTGCTTCAGCCCCAAGTCATGTTCATTTCAGAAAGGTTCCAACATGGGCCCTGCCACACCGAGCTTCCATTCCCACGAGCTCTTCCTCCAGTATCCCGCTAACCTGCCACAGGGACTTCCAGACTCTGAATGGCAGCCCCCTTTCCCCTTGTGCTGGAGCCAGTGATGCCCTGCACATTTCTCCCTCCTCTATGTTACTGCAAAAGTCTTCAGAGGATTTGGACGTTGGGGATATATCCCTGGGCCCAGTGGAACTTTCTCTTCAGTTTGTATCCTGCATGGTCCCCTGCTGCATCTCTGTCCAGTGACTTTCTCACTCCAGCTCACGGAGAGAAGGGATAAGGTGTGACACCGTCTCCATCTTAAAAAGAATTTCAGATCTGACGTGGAAATACTCCATTTTCCAGGCACGTTTCCCTAGTGACACACAGGCACAAAGACCTTGAGATAAAGGTTACTATCTGGATGTTGTCACAAGCTGGGAGTCTGGACAGAGGATATGAATGACTCCTTAGAACAGGTAACACTTCCTTAGACTTGCAGCTCTAGTCCATCAAAAAACGGCTTTGTATGTTCTCTGCACCTTGAGGAGGGACTGTGACTTATTCATATTTATATTCCCAGCTTCTTGTAGTATGTCTTGAAGTTTAGTAAATCCTCAATATATTTTCCTTAATGAAAGGATATCTGTTTGTTAGCATAATTACGAAGAGAATTTCTTTCATTTGACTTCTTTCCATTTTTGCTGGATGGATGTTTTTCAAGAACCGAGCAAAGAGTTGATAAGGTCATTAGAAAATGAGGGTGAAATTTTACCCACGAGAATTTCACGTGTCAGGATAGCAGGGGATTCTATTACAGGCTTATTCATATAGTTTGGAGAATAAGAGTTAGAAATAAGACCTCCCACTCACCTCTGCCACATATGAAAGTAAAAAGTTTATATCAGAGGATGTGAGCAGGTGACCTCAAGTTGAATCCAGCTTGCAAGGTGTATTTTGTTTGGCCTGCAATGGTGTTTTTATTTATTTATTTAAAAAAAATTTTTTTTTAATGTTTATTTATTTTTGAGACAGAGAGAGACAGAGCATAAATGGGGGAGGGTCAGAGAGGGGGAGACACAGAATCTGAAATGGGCTCCAGGCTCCGAGCTGTCAGCACAGAGCCCGACGCGGGGCCCGAACTCACGGACCGCGAGATCATGACCTGAGCCGAAGTCGGCCGCTCAACCGACTGAGCCACCTAGGCGCCCCTGGTGTTTTATTTTTAATTGAGTTAATTGCCAGCGTTTATTAAAAAAAAACCAAATTTCATAAAAAGTATCTGAAATGTCAGATGCCAGCTTTCTCTTAAAAATGGGAAAAACCTGGCAATACTTGAGTTTGATTTTTTTTCTTGACATTTGACTGGCTCTTACTCCAGTAGGGTATTAAAATTGCCATAGCCCTCAGTCCCCTTTGTCACATTGCCAGGAAACTGAGTACCACCAGCATCCATTCATCCTAGTACTCAGGATGGCCTTTTCTTTATTTGCTTGTCCTGCCTGGTCCCCACAGGATTTAAGCTTGCCAATCCTTGTTTAGAGGCTTTGGGTTTAAAGGTCTCAGATGATGACCTTGAAGTTTAGATATTTACTTTGTGGTCATAAAATATATGAGTGCAAAGGAGTTGAGAAGTCCATGAATAAACACAAACTCATTTTGTTCATCTGCACCTCTTCACTGGTTGATTTCTCCACATATCATATCTTATTTATAACACCACATTGCTGTGGAAATTCACTGCTGTACTTTTTGCTTCCCAGCTCTACTAAATTTTACTCCGAACGTTTTCAGAGCTGCTTGAACAATGTGCAGATTTAGTGTAGTAGCAATCTCAAGTGGTTTTGTAACATTAAATATTAAATAACTTTAAAACTGCAAACAAGGGAAAAATAAGAAGTCAGCCAAATCCTGACACATACATTTAATAAGGAGGCAACAAAGAGTCTCTCATTTACATGACCTACTGCTCAACCACTGTGGTAGAATGGAGGCCTGCTCTACACCTGCATTTCCTTCAAATCTGGTATCAAATATCTCCTAAAGTCATATCATAGTTTAGTAGTCTCCGTAGCGGTGGGCACTGGCCGATACAGTTATTCCTAACACTTAATTGAGAAATCCTTTGTTGGACAACTGTCTTATGCCTGCTGTATACAACCAGTAATGATAGTTAAGAGTTATTGAACCCATGCTATGTGTTGAAATGCTTTTCTGTGTACCTGACAAGGATCATCTCATTTCATCCCCACTCCAACCCATTGAGGTAAGTGCTGAAGTAGGTGTTGTCTTCATTTTATTGATGAGGTGCCAGAGGCAAAGGGAGTGCTCAAGATCACACAGGTTGTGTGAAGCTATGGATGCAGAATTCTAGCCCTGGCCGTGTGAATACAGCCTCCCCAGTGCTAGTCCCAGGTAGGTCTAAGACTCAGATCTTGCCCTGAGAACTGAAAATCCATCTGGTTGTTGGTCAGTTAACAGATAACTATAACATGTATTCTCTTAATATTAGAGCAGTATTTTATAGGGACAAACATTTCTGCCTTAGGAGGTAGAAACCAGAGAAAACTTCAGAAAGATCATGGTAAGTTGAGTTGGACAAAGAGGAAAAGCAGTCCCAGGAGAGGAGAAAGGTATGAGACAAGGTACTGAGGCATAAATGAGAATGGGCTATTTATGAAATGAAAGGCAGCCCTAATACCTGGGAGATACAGTATTTATAGGCAATATGTGGAGACAGCTATCTATGCATCATTTCCAAAATTAGGGTTAAGATGAAAACAAATAAGGGGTGCCTGGGTGGCTCAGTTGGTTGAGTGTCCGACTTCGGCTCAGGTCATGATCTCGCGGTCTGTGAGTTCGAGCCCCGCGTCGGGCTCTGGCTGACAGCTCAGAGCCTGGGTCCTGCTTCCGATTCTGTGTCTCCCTCTCTCTCTTCCCCTCCCCAACTCATGCTCTGTCTCTATCTCTGTCAAAAATAAATCAACATTAAAAAAAAAAAAGAAAAGAAATTGCTGTGGTTGAGGTCAAAGAGGTTGTTGCCTGCTTTCTCCTCTAGGGTTAAAAAAAAAAAAAAAAAGATGAAAACAAACAAAAAAATAGAGTCAACCTACCCTGGATCAAGAGTGAGATTTGTCTAGTCACCGTAAAGAGGTGATTCCAGGCTTGGCTAGGACAACATTTGATTGGCTTCACTCAGCTAAGGAAAGGGCAGGGGCACAGAGACATTACAGTTTCCCAATGGTAGAGGACATTCTGAGATCCAGGTTGGCTGAGTGTATTAAAGCACTAGGGGAAAAGAGTGTTGGCTCCTTGCTTTTGATGAAAGTGCCTAAGGCCATTTTAAGATCACCAACTTCTCTTGTTCTGTTTCTGTGTTTTGCAGTTGGTCAGCTGATTATATTTTGGATCTCTGTGTAAATTGCCTTTAGTAATAGAAACTGCCACTCATGCCAAAACAAATATTCTGGATTGTGTGACTGTTCTCTTTCTCATGATTAAATTTATCAATTGGCACCTTGGCTTAAATGTCTGTCTGTGGAGCTCAGCGAAGTCTAGCCTACACCCCGAGAAAAAGAAAACTAGATGTGTTGGACTGGGGCAGACACTGGGGGTGGGGGCACAATGGAGTGAAGGAACTAAATGAAAGGAATATTTCCAACCATGAGATTTGATGACTGATGGTATATAGTGGTTGAAAGAGGAGGAGGCATTAAGGATAGGAAACTGAGAGGATAATAATGTCCCTGATGGAGATGGAAGGCAGAAGCAGATAGATTTCTGGGAGAAGGATAACAAATGTTTGACTTTGAAGTTTGAGTCCATGGTGCCTGTGTTGGTGGCGTCTTCTGCCTTTGGACACCTTTGGCGTGTCCAGGGTTATGAAGCTGGTTAGATGCAGCGACTGCACAGCATATAGGAAGTGGGTGGGTTCAGCTCAAGGGAGTGTATGGCGTGAAAAGGAGGCTGAAGATGGAACCCTGGGTGTCACTGATGTCAGAGATGAGCACGGGCAGTCTGTGAAGGAGGCCGGGGAGGCAGCGAGGTGGGAGAAAAGGTGAAAGAGTGGAGCAGCAGTGATTCAAGCAAAACAGAATGGCCAGTTTCATCAATTACTATAGGATCAAAATAGAAGACCTAGACTCAAAGCTTAAGAGGCAGAGAGACTTGAGCAAGGTCTCCCTGCTTCCCCAGAAGAGAGACTTGAGCTTGTCCAGGATCACCCTGAGGGGGTCAGGGGATGATCATAGTGTTTCCTGAGTGATAGTCTCCCGCTTCTCCCATTGTCTCATGTTGTTTCTTGTTTCTAAGTATAGCTCTGCAGTCAGTGCAGAATACTATGTAGTACTAGCTGGTGCGAGAGATTATGTTGCTTCTTCAAAGTGGACATTCCTTCTCCCCGCATCCCTGTGCTCACAGTGAAAAGAGGGCCCTAGTTATTTAAAACAGGACGTGTTGCTGGATGAATATAGCTGGTGTGTGGCCCACTTGCTACTCTTTCAATCAGCATGCAACTCACATGGTGTCAGCCAGTCAACCAAGAGTTTCACTGTGTGTTGTAACTGGGTTCAGTTTTGTGAAATAGCTCATTCTCCTATGCAGGAGTGCATTTTGACTGACTTTTTGGGGAGAAACCTCAGTGATGACAGATTGTTAGCCTTATTATGTCTTTTTGTCTAAGAGGAAGGAGAAAGAACAGCCTCCTCTGAAGCAGAAGATAATAGGTCAGAAGTCTACATATCTGTATTTGTTTCTGATTGGAAGGTCCTTGACACTCATGGATTTACTTTCATTCATACATACATATGCACATACATGGACATGTGTGCATATACACATATCCATATATTTACATAATATACATGCGTATATGTGTATACACACATACACATACATAAACATCTATATCTACATGTACAAATATATTTTTCACAGACAGCTTAAAGTCCAAGAGGAGAATGTGGCAGTGAATGGTTGGAGGAGCTGCGGAATGACAGGTGGGGTGGGCATGGGCAGAAAAAAAGAGTAAAGAAAAAAAGATCCAGGAGATAAGATAATGATTTTAAATGTTTGGATGGGGAGGCTGGTGTGTCAGGGCAAATAAATTATGAATGAGCCTCGTCAGCAACCTGGGATTCATTCCTGTCTATCTCTCTCTGTTTGTAATCTTTTTCCCCACTTCTCATTGAATTCTCACAACCCCAATGAGTAGGTAGTTTAGTCCCCATTTTCAGATGAGGAAGCCAAAGACATTTTATACTAGAATTGTAGGCAGGATTTAGGGGTAAGTGAAGGGCTTGACTGATATCCCTGAGAAAGGTCTGCTGCTTAGTCCCACATCCAGTTATGAGATGTGTAGTAGAGACTGTGGCAGAAAACTGACACCAAACGGGGCAGTAGAGAAGGTCAAATTCATGTCTTTCTTAAACCCAAAAGTACATACATTTTGAACACTTAAGTACCACTAGTCCCTGTTTTCCTTTCCCATACAATCATAGCATCAGTGCTGAACAAATCGCCCTTTGTCTTCAGGCTGCTTTCGTACAAGAAAAAAAATCACACGGAGACTATGAAAGCACTTGATGTTCAAGGAACACATAACATTAGTTTGACTCCAGATGATAACAAACATTTGGCTGTTTTGCCTCAGTCACACTCTTAAGAAGCGTGACGTTTGCAAATGCATGCTCCAAAGTCATACTGACTGACTTTATTTTTGGCAACAGGGGGAAGAATATTGTTTTTTTTCCCCTTTTTTTATCCCTATCCTAGACGAGTGTTAGTTGGAAAATGCCTATTAATCTTTTTTGATTTCCTCCAATCATGGCCATTCAGATTTGAGTGCCAGTGGACTTTAAGCTCACAATTATAAGTTGAGTCTATATTCAGGGGACTCCTAGGGGTAATGAGAAGTATTTTATAGGCAGAATGACCTTACATACGTGTAATTTGTAGACATGGATTTTTGGCAGATGTGTTTTGAGCAGATTGGAGGAGATTGGCAATGGTGTTGGAAAGGCTGACAAGAAGGGACAAATGCCAGCAATGCTGAATTCTACCTCTCTAGGTGCTCGACAGGAGAGGGAAACCTGGAGAGAAAAGGATGGACCCCTATAAAAAATTGGAGAAAGAATCAGTATCATTTAACTGCTAATAGAACTTATGAACAAAGCATAAGAAAAAAATCACAAAGTAGTTAAATCTAAGAAACTGAACCCAGTAGAATTAGAACTAAGCATAAAATGCATATGATAGCTGAACTATATCCAATGGCAACTTAGCCCTGAAAGTGCAAATGTAATGACAGGAAAAGAGTACAGTTCATTATATGCTGTGAAAAGGATGCTTAGGGTGAGGGTGTAAAAAACAGGTCATTCATGGTTTCCAGGCATGGCAGAAGGAAAATACATAGCTATTTAATGTTTTTATTGAGCCTAATTCTTATTCACACTATCTTTTTTTTTTATAATGAAATTTTTTTTTCACCTTTATTTTATTTTTTTTAAATTTACATCCAAATTAGTTAGCATATAGTGCAACAATGATTTCAGGAGTAGATTCCTTAATACCCCTTACCCATTTAGCCCATCCTCCCTCCTACAACCCCTCCAGTAACCCTCAGTTTGTTCTCCATATTTATGAGTCTCTTCTGTTATGTCTTCCTACCTGTTTTTACATTATTTTTGTTTCCCTTCCCTTATGTTCATCTGTTTTGTCTCTTAAAGTTCTCATATGAGTGAAGTCATATGATTCTTGTCTTTCTCTAATTTCACTTAGCATAATACCCTCCAGTTCCATCCACGTAGTTGCAAATGGCAAGATTTCATTCTTTTTGATTGCTGAGTAATACTCCATTGTATACATATACCACTTCTTTGTCCATTCATCCATTGATGGACATTGGGGCTCTTTGCATACTTTGGCTATTGTTGATAGTGCTGCTATAAACATGGGGGTGCATGTGTCCCTTCAAAATAGCACATCTGTATCCTGTGGATAAATGCCTAGTAGTGCAATTGCTGGGTCATAGGGTAGTTCTATTTTTAGTTTTTTGAGGAACCTCCATACTGTTTTCCAGAGTGGCTGCACCAGCTTGCATTGCCACCAACAATGCAAAAGAGATCCTTTCTTCGCATCCTCGCCAACATCTGTTGTTGCCTGAGTTGTTAATGTTAGCCATTCTGACAGGTGTAAGGTGATATCTCATTGTGGTTTTGATTTGTATTTCCCTGATGATGAGTGATGTTGAGCATTTTTTCATGTGTCGGTTGCCCATCTGGATGTCTTCTTTGGAGAAGTGTCTGTTCATGTCTTTTGCCCATTTCTTCACTGGATTATTTGTTTTTTGGGTTTTGGGTTTGATAAGTTCTTTATAGATTTTGGATATTAACCCTTTATCTGATATGTAATTTGCAAATATCTTGTCCCATTCTGTCGGTTGCCTTTTAGTTTTGCTGATTGTTTCCTTCGCTGTACAAAAGCTTTTTATTTTGATGAGGTCCCAGTAGTTCATTTTGGTTTTGTTTCCCTTGCCTCCGGAGACGTGTTGGGTAAGAAGTTGCTGCGGCCAAGATCAAAGAGGTTTTTGTCTGCTTTCTCCTCGAGGATTTTGATGGCTTCCTGTCTTACATTTAGGTCTTTCATCCATTTTGAGTTTGTTTTTGTGTGTGGTATAAGAAAGTGGTCCAGGTTCATTCTTCTGCATGTCCCTGTCCAGTTTTCCGAGCACCACTTGCTGAAGAGACTGTCTTTATTCCGTTGGATATTCTTTCCTGCTTTGTCAAAGATTAGTTGGCCATACGTTTGTGGGTATAATGAAATATTTTACAACACAGAGACTAATATAACAAGAACCCACTCAACTCTCTACAATCCTGTTTTAAACGATTAAAATATTACAGAAGCAGCTGAATCTCCCTGTATACCCCTTCTCTGTTCTCCACCCTCCAGAGGTAATCTCTGTCCTGAATTTGTTGTTTCTATTTCCTTCTTTTTTTTATGGTACATATATATGTGTACATATGCATATGTTTATAAATATACATATTCATGAGAAATATAGCATTATTTTGCAAATCACTAAGCTTTATATAGTGCTCAATTTACTTTTTGAACAAGTGATTTAGTGAAGAGTGTTCTGCTCAAATTAAGCTCACATTTGACCTGAGAATGAAAAGTGAGTAGGTTTGACTGACATCCAGCCTCGCTGACTTTGCACTGATACCTGTTGCTTCTCAAACAGAATCAGCTCTGCCTTCAACAAATGAGAACCATTTGGAGTTCCGGAGCAAATTATTGATAGAAGTAGAAATAATTTCAGGAAAGGTTTGCTTTGAGGCTAAACCCAAGTCTGTGTAATCAGTTCCTGGGATGAGTAACATTTTTTTCCCTAACTAGGGTATTTCTTTGGACTCCTAAACTAATGAAAGTTTGAAAGCTATCCTGGGAATTTAGATCGTGTCTCAGAGTTTCCAAAAAATGACAATTTTCACCTCACCTTTATTTCATTCTTTAAGATCCATGTTTTCCAAACTAGCCAATTTACCTTTCTCCCTAGTTGACGAACATCTCTATTATACCCAAGTAATAAAGTACGTATCCCAGTAACAACGTGAAAAGAGAATACTAACCAAAATATCATGTTACATCTGTTTAACAAATGTTCTCAGATGAAACCTCTCCATTAACTAACACTTAGGTCTATCCCTTACTCACGCCAAGATACTGAGCTTGAAGGTAGGAAAACCAGTCATTGGAGAAAGGCACTTGAGCTAAAAACCTATGGAGCAAGAGAGAAATATGTGTCTGCATCATTAACATGATTCAATGATGCCACGGGGCACCTGGGTGGCTCAGTTGGTTAAGCGCTGACTTCGGCTCAGGTCATGATCTCACGCTTCATGGGTTTGAGCCCCACGTCGGGCTCTGTGCTGACAGGTTGGAGCCTTGAGCCTGCTTCAGATTCTATGTCTCCTTCTCACTCTGCCCCTTGCTACTTCTATGGAAACAATCAGGAAGATGGCTATAAATGAACTCAGAGGCTCATTATCTCTTAGCTCTAGAGATGTTCTGGATGGTCCAGAGCCTGGAGCCTGCTTTGGATTTTGTGTCTCTGTCTCTCAAAAATAAATAAAAAATAAAAATAAAAAAATAAACATGATTCGTGTCTCTCAAAAATAAGTAAAAAAAAAAAAAAAAAAAACCCATGATTCAGTGATGCCTAATGGCTTTGTTAGACCTAATGCAGCTTAATCGAAGGTTATTTTGTTCTATAAATCAGAAATCCAGCCAACCAACCAGTCACCCAAACAAACAGAATTCTGAAATCTGTGGCTTTGTAAAAAATTGAGGTGTTGGTTTAATTTGTGAAATTCCATATCTGTACACCAATGAACATTAGTCTGCCTCCTCACAGAATAGTCTGTATATCAGGTATCTGCTGAGTATTTTGTGAAACTTATGGTGTGGTCATCCATTTCCAGTCTTGGCTTTATGGCCACAGCGCCATAAGATACATATGTAAATGAAGGAGATCGAGTGTGAATTATGGGGAAACCTATTTTCTTTCATCAAGTTACCTGAGAATGTAGGGGAGTTACACAATTGTCTGGACCCAGTGTTCTCATCTATAGAATAAGGGTGTGAATGGACTCCTGGGGGTCCCTACCTACTTATTAAGAACAACCCCAGGTTTGAGGAAATAAAAAATGGGGGATGGAAACCTCTGATTTGTGCACACAGATGATGAAACACCCATTAGGCCAAATGCTTGCCTTCGGTGAGCTGTTTTGCACTAGGGTAAGCAGCATGCATTCACAACACTGACTAAGTAGGATTCTGGCTAAGTCATTTCACTTTGAGCATGTGCCCTACATTATGCAGAGGAAGGAAGAGACGACAGGTAAAGTCTTATTTGCCCTCTTGACGTTGCATAGAAAAGGAGCTAATATGGAGGTGGCAGCTGTCAGAGTAATTCCACTGATTTTGTGTTAATGTGATGAAAGAGAGTGAGCTGTGGAGGAAAGTTACTCAGAATAAAACGTGTTTTATGTTAATATTTGTGTTAAAGGAAGGAGGTAGTATTTAGTAGTGAGAAGCATGGTCTCTGGAATCAGTCCACCTGGATTCAGTACCAAGTTCACCACTCGCTAACTGTGTTTTTAGGCGAGTTACCTTTTAATCCCCTCTCCTTATCTGTAAGACATTTTGTGAAGCATCTGCCCCATATGGTTCTCATAAAATGTAAATGAGTTAGTAGTACATATGAACTCTTAATGATGAACTCTGTATGAACTCTTAATGATGGTACCAGGCATACAGTAAGTGCACAAGAAATGCCGTCTGTAGTTGTTTGATAAAAATAAATAGGTGATCCTTGAAGAAAACCTAGTAAGTAGAAATGCTATTCACTTTGTAAGGAAGACTTGCTGTTAAGCTTGAAACCACAATTACTTCACTTCAAAACTTTGTGGAAGTGAATATGTCACATACAATGCAGAACCCCCTTTGAAGGGCTCTAGAAGTCCAATTGTACTTGCCTGGAGAAGTGATAAAATCTGAACATGTTTGTGTTGTAGCTTTGTTCATATATTAGGAAAGTCATCAGCTCTGAGTTTTTAGTAGAAAAACAGGAATTTAATCTACTTTGTGTTTTGATGTAAAAGGAGGGGTTTATGTATTTTAAAGTATAAATATAATAAGGTCTATACTGATTTCTTTATTTTTTCATTTTTTTTAATGTTTGTTTATTTTTGAGAGAGACAGTGTGAACAAAGGAGGGACAAAGAGAAAGGGAGACACAGAATCCGAAGCAGGCTCCAGGCTCTGAGCTGTCAGTACAGACCCTGACACAGGGCTCAAATTCAAGAACCACAAGATCATGACCTGAGCTGAAGTCGGGCACTTAACCGACTGAGCCACCCAGGTGCCCCAATATACTAATTTATTTCTATATATTCTGTTCATTTATCATAATTTTACTTCATGTGTAATGATTTGCAAGATATAGGGGCATGATTTATAATGAATCTTAAATTTTATGGAAGAAAAGATACAAGCCCTACTTCACTTCTCTTTATATATTTGATGAGAAATGAGTTAATCCTTTTTTGTGTCTGTTTAGATGGTGGAACAGCTAAAATGGGAATAATGAATTCCATTTCATAATTGGAGGAGCTGTATGCTAATTTTGTGTGCTCTGTATCCTAGTTCGGCACTCAGTAACAATATTTTTCATAATTTGCAACTATTCCAGAGTTGACTCTCTTTGATTCCAAATTCCTACTATGTTGGTCATTTAAAAAATTGCATTAGCAGTATTTGGCATGTCTTCCCCTTTTCTTATTTATATTTTTTTGCAAAGTTCCTAGAAATAGTTAACATTATTTGATTGTGGTATATTTTGGTTAAAGTAAACTTAAAAGTAAATAAATAAAGGGAGTACCTGTAACTTTAATAAAAATTCAGGTGTCAGTTTAGGAGCCATTCTTTGCAAACCACTATGTTTGCTGTCAGAAATACAGAGATAAATAAGACTCAGCTTTACCTACTTGGAACTCACAAGCAAGTCAGAAGTTTGTGGCTGTAATCAAAGATAAGGTAAAGAGGTAAAGAACACACCACCAGACACAGTGCCTTCAGTGCTGCAACATTCAGAAAAGGTGGATTCATAGACTCACTAGCGTTTGACCTAAATCCTGAAGGAGGAATAGTATTTCATTCAGCAGGTAGAGAGGATGATTGGCTAAGATGGAGAATGGCCCCTGGGTAATTGCTGTTGACTTTCCCTGACAAGCTCCCTATTACTGTAGCTACCCTGGTATTGATGATACAAACAAACAAACAAACAAACAAACAAACAAAAAATACCAGTGGAGTCCTTCCCTATCTCCAGTTTTGCAAGCAGTCGATTTCCTTTCATCAGGACAAAAACTGTTCTTATTATGTGGTGTCCGTTAATGTCCCCTTGGTTAAAAACACCATTTTAGCTGAATACATTGTCTTCAGTTTTCAGGAGTGTTCAGTCAGGAAGAGGTAGCGTAGCCTAATGGTTGAGAACTGGAACACTGGAACCAACCAGCCTGGTTTCCCGTCTTGACGCTCTCCCTTATTAGCTATGTGACCTTCAGCAATTTAGTAAACCCCCCTGTACTTGTTTCCTCATCTAAAAAAAGGGAATAGGGAATGGGGCGGGGTGGTGATAATAGTACCTACGTAGTTGTTTGGAACTGCTTCACTAAATGACTTTCTATTTGTGAAGTGCTTAGAACAGCTCCTGGAGTAGAGGAACTACTCTGTAACTGTAAGCAAAATGACCCCATATGCCTGCCTTGCTCTGTCTAGGATGGTGTGTTGAGTTGAGCTCTGGGGGCTGTTCTGGATGTTTTCTCTGCTTCTTCCTCCTATAGATGAGTATTTTGGTGCCATTTGTGACACCTGGCAGCAAGACACAAGATGTCAACGCTCTGATTCCCTGCCTTTATGGCACATTTTATTAGTCTTGATTTTAACAAAGAGCCCTTTCAGCCTTGTTGTATAAGGACAATAAACTAGATTCAGTGGGTGGTGGTTTTTACTAGCTTTCCATTCTAATTTTCGGGTTTGATGGATATAAAAGGTTTCTATGTCCAAACAAATGTAGTGGAACACATTCACTTCTTGAGGCAAAAGAAGTGCACTCTGATCCTCTGGAATTTGAGAGGGGACTTTAGAGTCAGTGCTGAGCTAGGTTGGTGCTCTGGTTTTGCCACTTAGCAACAGTGTGGCCTTGGGCAAGCTAATCCCTAGACTGTTGTTCCCAATAGAGATTGCTACCTTGCAGAGTCGTTTCCTCACCTGGACTCTTTCCGAGCACCCTCCACTGACAGCTGAGGAGAGAGCTGTCGGTTCTGCTAACCAGGCTCACACTTACCATCTGCTTTCTAGACTCTAGAATGGGATGCTTGTTCTCACCCCTCTTTTCTGTGTCCTTGGGAATTGATACTTAACAAAAATTCCTCTTCTGCCTGTTTAGTGCTACATTCATAAAAAGCACAGAGGTAAATTTATGTGTTCAATTTACCATCCTTAACCAGGCTTTAAGTTTGTTTTTTTTTTTTTTTAAAAACAAACCTTCTTTAACTGTATTTTTATTATTACCATAACAACAGTGTCTTTTGAAATTTCTCGGTAAGAATAAGTTTAATGCTTCCTTCTCCAAACCCCTGCTTTTATTAATAAAATCTAAGGATTTATCCCCTGGTTACTATTGAATATTTTATATTAATTGCATTGTCTCTTAAGAGCAATAGCATTTAATTTGGCAGTGAAATTGAGGGCAATTATTTATGTTGCTAACCATAGTCCTTTTATTCTAATATTCGGCTTTTTAAATTTGTATTTGTATCTTGATGTTGGAATTAACCTAAGTGATTCTTTAGTAAAGATTAATAACTAAAGTGTTTTCAGAGCCTTTGAATATGTGCTGCTTTTCCTATTCCTTCACAAGTGAAAGGCACTTTGGCTGATACTGGCTATCGCTGACTGAATCTTCCCTTTCTTCTGTAGGTTAGAAATACAGAGGGCAGGGGCACCAAGGTGGCCCTTGTCAGTTAAGCGTGGACTTTGGCGCAAGTCATGATCTCACGGTTGTGAGTTCAAGTATCGTATAGGGTGGGCTTGCTGCTATCAGCACCGAAGTCTTCAGCTAAGAGCTCGCTTGGGATCCTCTGTCAATCTCTTTCTATCTGCCCTTCCCCCATGCTCGCTCTCTCTGAAAAATAAATAAACATTTAAAAATGTGTAGAAAAAAGAAACACAAAAGGGAAATTTAAGACCAACTGGACCTTGCTTCTTTGATGGTGATTTACTTTCGTTTGATTTTTGTGTTGACTTGTTTTTGCTTTTATGCCTGGTACTGAAGTTTTTTGTTTTTGTTTTGTTTTGTTTTTGTTTTAACCCTAGGATTCAAAACTTTTGTCAGAATGTGGCTTTGAATTGATATCATGTGGAACACAATTTAGTCCTCTTTTTTTTTTTTTCCAGTTCAGATTCTGGTTTTTTTACTGTCTGATTATTCTACTTCAGTTCTTCAGTTGTGTTTTCTCAGAAACAACTATAATTAGACTTGATTTTTCTGGTCCTTCAGATCTCAAGTCTTCTTTCATCTACTGGTTCTTTTCTCTGGCCATATGGGGGTGTTTGTCTTCTACATCAATGATTCAATTTTACATAGTACACATCTACATTTTTTTCTCTCCCCCCATGTGGATAATATTCTGTCACTTTATTTTTAGAATCTATATAGTGCTTCTTTATTTCACTTAGAATCTCCTTTTATCTTACCCAGTAGTCCTTTATTGATTTATGGCTTTCTACTTTTGTCTTTAAGGGATATATCTTCTTGTATCATATTAACAATGCCAAATACTTTTCTAAAAATTACATCTCGTTCCTCCAGGGAGTCATTTTTAGGAGACAGGTCTTCTTTGAATCTTTAGTATGTTCTTTTCTTTCCATATTAAAAAAAAAGTTTTTAGTTTTATATTTGAGAGAGAGACAGAGAGCAAGTAGGGGAGGGCCAGAGAGACGGAGACAGAATCGGAAGCAGGCTCCAGGCTCTGAGCTGTCAGCACAGAGCCCGACACAGGGCTCGAACTCACGAACCATGAGATCATGACCTGAGCTGAAGTCAGACGCTTAACTGAGCCACCCAGGTGCCCATTTTTCTTTCCATATTTATGCACTACTTCTTGGTAGACACATGTTGACATTTAGCTCTTATTTTCATTCCTGAATTTGGCAATCTATCTAGACCCACACACAGAGAGGGTGCATAGATTTCCCTGGGCTCCACCCTCTGTCCTCTTGTTTGCTAGTAAATGACCTCTTGTAGATCTCAGACCTTGTAGCCACTGATGTTTGCAGGCCCTGGCTCATTACAGTGGGCCAGAAGAGTCTCATATAAAGCATCAATTGCCAATGCCTTGTTCTCTGTACTCTCTGTATGGATTACTCTAGCCCCCAGAATACAATACCACTATAGATCATCTTGTCTCTAAATCTGCTTTTCTGCATCTGAAACCACAGGGTGCTAAGTATTTCCTTTTTTTCCCCCCACTTACCTTTTGAAATAGCAGTCACTCACTGATGGGGGTGGGACAGACTCTCCTCCTGCCTCAAACAGCCTCATTCATGACCAAGAGTAGTCATTTTCTGACTGATACAGTTTCTGACTGATACAGATGGTGGCATTTGTATCCGAAATGGTAGAAAACGGAGAAAGGGAGCTACACACAGATTTTCCTTCTTCCTTCAAGACTCCTAACTTGTTTTGTTCTGCTTTGAATTATGTTTCTAAAATATAATTTTATTGTTTTTTGCTGCAAAATTCTCTGATTCTTGCAATAGGTTGAAGGTTATATCTTTCTTTTTTGTGGCTGCATTGCACCTTTATTTTACCTCTCGTTTTACAGGTATTTTAGTGGGAGGTTGGAGGGGGCTAGATATCAGGAGACGGTAGCTAGGCACCATTTAAAACTGTAACTTATATGAAACTACACAAATAAGAAAGTTATGCGTGTGGCAGAATGCTTGAAAATTTTGCTTCCTGCAGATATTTTGTGGGAATAAACTCTGCCTTGTAAATATTCATCACAAGTTGTTACTCAAATGATAGAGGCATCGATGTCCTGTATTAGAACCTGTGTGTTATGAAAACTGGGTCATTTCAGTGAGGAAATAAAATGTAGGTACAATAAGTGATTATAAGAATTCCAATGACTTCCATAAAGTTTTTATTACACATAAAAATTGCCTGATCACTGCCTGCTCACAGAAGAGTTTTAGAGCTGAAACAGCTGTTATAAATCATTTAACCTGGGAGTTGCAAATTCAGTTGCCTTCAGGGCCGGAAAAGTGACCTGCATATGCATGAAGTAGGTTGGTTTAACATAGTGGGAGTGGAAGGGACTAGAGAAAAGTGGAGATTACTTATGCCACCAACTCCTTGGGCCATAATACCAAAACAATATAATATAAACCCCCTCAATAATAGATTTGCCCAAAGTTAGGAGATTTGGTGTGTCTTAACCAGAAGCAGCTACATAATTTCCAGTGCCCAGTGCAAAACAAAACATGGGCTCCCTTGTTCAACAATTATTAAGAATTTCAAGATACTGACAGCAGAACATTAAACCAATCATGGGACCCGATGGTGACTGCACAAGTTACACGGCTTTGAAGCCATTCCTGGTCTTCACTTCTGATCTAGAATTTATACATCCAGACAGAAAGAAACATACAGACACTTCATCCACAACCACCAAAAACCAATAATGGAGATGTGGTTAAAATGAAGTCCTTGACTTTGATGCTGCATCAAATGAACCACCTTTACTTACAAGAAGGCTTTTTTGTATGAGGCTTGCGACTCACCAGTTTTCTAATTGTTTGGAGGTTTTCGTTGAATTCTTCCCTGCTACCATCAGTTTTTGTTGTTCCTTCCTGAAGTCAGGTTTTATGAATTATGAGTTGAAGATTTTCAACCCTAAAGTTCAAAGCTCTTCTCTAAATGTTACCTCTGATTTGAATTCCAGTCAGTCTGGGAGTGAAGCTCTGGGGGACACTTGTGTCTGCTGTTGAGTCTCAACTCAGCTCTCGGAGGCCCCCTACCATTATTCTTTTCCTCTTACCTGAAGAAGCTGTTGTTTTTTCCAGAATATTTTGTCTAAAATTTGAATCATCGCCTAAAATCACCTCTCCCTCTCCCCTGCTGTTTTTTATCTTATTTGAAAATTATACATAGCTTGAAAACACGTAAAGCAATCTTCTGCCTGCTGGCAGATTGAAGTTGACTAGTCCCTTTCTCATCTTGTCATTTGTGTTCATTTATAACTTGAAATCCACGGTACTACTAACAACATAACCTCAGGAATGCTCTTTAGTGAAATTTAGCCAGCTTTTAAAGGCATAGCTATTCACACTCAAAAAATACAAGAAATAAAATTGGGAATTGGGGTACTAGGGTAAGAGGTTTTTTGGGGTTTTTTTGTAGTAACCATATATACATATAATATATAATTTGTATAAAGTCTTTATATTTCGAGAAAATTTTATGTATATATTTTTAAAATTTCATTTACTCACCATTAAGCATTTCAGTGTAAATCACAAAACAAGGACATTCTCCTATGTAGACCATAATAGAATTCCCCCACTCAATAAATTTAACATTTATATAACACTAATGTTTAAGATTCATATTTGGTGCTTTCCATTGTCCCAATAATTTTGTCCAATAAGTTTTGCCATTTTAAAAAACACCTCCTAATCTATTTGTCTGTTTATATCTTTGAAGAGCACATCACAGAATCTGTAATTTTGTTAGCAAATGCATTACTTTTCTTCCTCAGGAGAGGTTTTGAAGATCTTATTTAGAAGTTTTTGTCTATCCCCAAATTGCAAAGATATCTTTCATCAATTTCCTCTCTTAGCTTTATAGTTTTACCTTTCAAATTTAGGTCTTACACCTAAGTGTGGTTCATTTTTGTATAGGGTAAAAAATAGGGCTTCTTCAGCTTTTCCCCCCGTAAACATGACCGCTGCCTACATGAAGTCTCACATTTTAAGAAAAACATTGAATCATTTAAAATTGAAAGAGAACCAAAAACATTTTTTTTGCTCACTAAAAAAAGTGAAAGTCTGATTAACAGCTAGATGTACAGTTTGGAGTGGTATAATGTTGCCATTAACATTATTAACAGTTGTATATCGGATGATTTAGATTCCAAATGGCTTCCTTTAGCAACACCACAAAGGTATCCATAAGTATTTGTTAAAAGATGAAAAAAATCTTACCTGATTTAAAAATACTAAGGTTTTTATCTTTTAAAAAAGTATGAACTTCAGTTAAGTCCACTTATTTACTTAATATCTGAATTAGGCAAGGAATTCATAACAATCTTATGTACTTTTATATTGTTGAAGTATATCCCTTCATGAGTGATTTACAAGAGGAAATTCATAAGTTGAGAAAGAAAAGATGAACAAATGGGTAAAGACAGTAACTGAGTGGAAGAAAATTTTTTATGAATTATTAATATTTAAGATTTTGCAATAAGTCATGCACCTGAGTATATGTGTTCAGCTAACACTGAAGTTACCCATTAAGCTTAATCCCTGGTTGGAGTGGTGGGTGTGTGTAGGGGGGCACAAATTTAAGGGACTTTTTTCATTCACATGCATCAATACTGTGCTGTGAAATATATAAACTGAATGTCATAGAATGTTTTTTTAAACTTCTACAGGTGGAGATTTTCATTTCACCTTTATGTATTTATCTATGGGGTCCGGTTCCTGAAAAAGGTAGGATCTACCAAGTTACTTTATATAATTCTTATGTAACTGTAAGCCTGTATCTCATTTTTTTATGTGTGACAGTAATGATATTTTAAACAATCATAACAGGTTTCCTAAGAATTTGTGCATTTTTCTTTGACTTATTTCTGTAGTAAATATTTTTTAGATAGATACCAAAAGTATCTTTGAAAATAATTTATTTTGCCAGTGAAAGATGTTGCAAGTCCTCTGACCACTGTAGTTGGTTACTTATTACTTATGGGCACTAGGAGCCTTATAAAATCCATTTGATGCTTTGAAAGAAGTTAAGAGTTTCCATGTCACACAGCTTGAAAAAAAATCAGTTGTTAAAATGTGAGTTATCACTATAATCTTCACCAGCAGAAATTATGTTTTAGTGTCTTGCATCGCTATTAACAAGGCAACACCAGCTGCTGGTGGAAAATTGAGTTCCTTTTGTAGATTGTGTTTCCCCTGCTGCTCTTTTGCGATTCCTGCATAAACTGAGGCATCTTTATCTATGGAAATAATTCTTCCAGGCTGCCATAGCCTTTTTCCTGGCTATTTCAATCCTGAATGGCACTACTAACATGTTAGGCTGATTAAATTCAAGTCTCATGAAGATTTAGCTTCTCTTAGTCACGCATGTGTTAACAACGCTGGTGTTGCAGAAAGTTGGAAATTATTTTTAAAAAATATATAGTATTACGCTTTAAAGCAACATCAATGGTATCTTTACTTAGTAGAGAATTTTTTCCAAAGTGGGCCTTGTGCCAAGTGTCATGTCTTACTAGTAAATTTTCATGTAAATATTGATGTGAAAATTTGCAAATGTGTTTTTAGTTTCAAAGTCTGAGTTATCAGTTAGTGTCTGCCTGTGGCAAATTATATTATAAATCGTTAGTTGTTTCACAATATCATATTTTCCTAGAGGGATTATTCTTTTTACTTGTTGTCTTTTCCTTTAGTAACTATACTTACGTTTCACTTAATGAGGCTATACTACTTTTCACTTAATGGCCAAGAGACCATTTGAATACATTTAGAAGGATGAGCCACAGTCTGTAGCCTGTTTGAGTATGAACCAATTCTCAACTGGGGTACAGAAATGAGGTGGAAATGGCTATTTTGGAACTCTGCTGTTCTGGTTTTCAAATTTACTTGTGTAGAGAGAAAATGGAAAGAATGATTTAGGGCTCCTGTGCTCACAACTCACTACCTTGGAAGAGGAAACAGCTATGGATGGAATTTCAGTTGACAAGGAAAAGTTGTGTTTCATGGGAATGTCAAGTTGCTAACTGAGGTCAAGGTTTGGAATTCATGTTGGGTTCTGGGGGCGAAGGACTTTGACGGTAAACATGGAAAGATGGTGAGAGCTGGGAGTACTTCTGTGCCTTTTCCCTACATCTGTGGGGATATGATCTCTTTTAGCCTATCTACAGCAAGCCTGGCCATCTGTCATCAGAACAGGAAACACTTTGACACTTAGCTCTGCTTCTCTCAGTCCCCAAACAGACTGAAGGGAACAAGAATAGCTTGTATCCCCCAGCCCTCCCTGGCTGTGGAGAAGGCAGTAAGAGAGCTTGTCAATGGAATGCTTGCTTAGAAGTTGCTTTTCCTTGAACTACCCCAGTTCCCTGTCAGCCTGCCTCTAGTGATAAAAAATGAGAAGAGAACTAGATGTTGCTCTTCTTGTAAAATATTTGCATTTGGGGTTTCTTCCTCTAAGAAGCTCTTGGTTTTGGTTGAGTCTGTACTTTAATAGTTCTAATGTGTGATAGAAATGTGTATATGGAATCCATGTGTCCAAACCCGCTGTGGAGGACTTCATAAGCCATCTTTTCCAACCCTCTTACTTCACAGCTGGGGAAGCAGAAATCCTGAGAGGGTAGGGAGCATTTCAGAGGTCACACAGTTAGTTTATTAAAAGTTGAACCTGAAATGAAACATGCACAGCTGTCTCTTAATCTAGTACTTTCCCCACTAACTTGCATGTCCTATCTTACAGCATGATTTCCAGATGACTTCCTTCTTTGGTTAAGTTAGCAAACTTGACCTCATGCAGTCGTTGTTTCTATTTATAGAACTTTAAATACTTACCCTAATGGATATTTAAAATATATTTTCTAGTAACTTTTTTGGAATAGACAGTGTATCCGGTCATCTAACACAAGAGGAAAAATCTATATTGTCAGCACCAGAAATAACCAAAACAAGATAATTCAGATTTTCACAACACTCTGAGTGTTTTAAACAAAATAGCAGGGCAGTGGACCAATTTTAGGAGGTGAGAAGCCATAGCTGCTTCTTACTCTATGCATTAAAAAATGTTGATTCTTGGGGTGCCTGGGTGGCTCAGTCGGTTAAGCATCTGACTTCAGCTCAGGTCATGATCTTGCAGTCCATGAGTTTGAGCCCCACATCAGGCTCTGTGCTGACAGCTCAGAGCCTGGAGCCTGCTTCACATTCTGTGTCTCCATCTCTCTCTGCCTCTCCCCTACTTACACTCTGTCTCTCTTTCTCTCTCTCAAAAATAAATAAACATTAAATTTTTTTAAAAAAAATGTTGATTCTTACTTGGGCTGTTAGAAAAATGCTGAACAGCTTGGCACTATCCAGTTTTCTTCTACCTTTGGGTCAAATGAACCTGAAGCAAGTTGGTAAGTGCTGGCACCCTGGGCTCATATGCCCCTGGGCCTTGTGTGCCCTGACTTCTTTGCCTGAGATACAAACCTCCTAGTTCTACCACAGGGGCCTTATCCTGATGCTCTAGACAAATAAGACTGTGGTTTCAAATTATACCCTACTTTAAAAGTCAGAAAACTGGAAAGCCGTGTTCTTACCCCAACTAGCCAGAAGCTTTTCTTCAAAGAAAGTCAAGAATTAGAAATTAAAATGATGAGTTTGAGTTCCTTCAACAAAAGCCATCATATCACACCTGCCAAATAATTACATCTCCAGATATTTGAGGATTTAACAGAAATAAAGCCTCTGATTAAGCACACAGTGGTAGTGTGGTACCCTAGGGTTTTAAGCAAACTTGGAATGATATTCTCATTATCAGTATCATCTATGACATTATGTCATAATTCTTGCAGTTGATACGTAAATGTATCTTTGGAGCAACATACAGGATGATTTCTTGCATGAGTTGGTGACCATACAAGCTATCTTAGGATCCTAGGCAGTTACCTCCCCCTTGTACTCAAAATGACCCAGTTTGGGCAATAAAGTATTCAATCACATGTCAATAGTTCTGTAATAAATAGTGAAATCATTGGCCTGTATTTTAAAATTTCTAGACACCCCATAAACTGTGTGTGTTCATTTCTATGAAATCAACAAAATGTTTTCTGTAGTTTTGTGATGACAAATAAAAGAATGAGCCTCATGTTTTATAGTGATGTGATAATGCTCAGGTATGCATATGTTATATGTTTTCTGCTTTCCCAGCTTAGAACCCCCTTTATAGATAGCACTAACTCTGATCATGAAGCAGTCTCTGGGAGGCATTACAGACAGGTTAGTGAACTATTAGGTAAAGTTATAGCTAAGTTAGTAGGAAATATTTAAATAGTTGAAAGATAAGCCTGTCTCAATACTCTGCTCCTGTAATTACCGGACACAAGTGCTTTACCCATAAATATGATTGGCAGAGACAAGTACTTTTTAAATTTTTTACTTATTTTTATTTTTATTTATTTATTTTTTTGAGAGAGGGAGAGAAAGTGAGAGCATGAGCAGGGAATAGGGGCAGAGGGAGAGGGGGAGAGAGAGTCCTAAGCAGGCTCCATGCCCAGTGCAGAGCCCAACGTGGGGCTCCATCCCACTACCGTGAGATTATGACCTGAACAGAAAACAAGAGTTGGACACTTAACTGGCTGAGCCACCCAGGTGCCCCAGAGACAAGTACTTTTTAAAAGAAAACTCAGAATTAGTTCAGGTGCTCTGAAATTCTACCACACAATGTACTCATTCATACAAATTAACACATTTTCCTAAATCCTGAAAGAAACCACATTCAAGCCTTAAAGAAGTAGAGTGAGCTATCTCTCACTTACTGTTACCTTTTCTTCTCCTTTGTAGATGGAAGTTTGTATTGGGTGGAGTGCTTTGAATATTTTTCTTTGAGTTTCTTTCATTATCTTTTAACAATAATAGTGTTACAGAAAGGCCAGTGTAGAGATGTATGCAACTGGGATTTAGGTAAATAGTTTTTCTTATAATCTACATGTTAGGCTAATATATATCCAAGTTTTAATCATATGGTACATTTTATATCCATTTTGTACATATACATGTATATAATTAAAATAGAAGTTACTCAAATATACCAATACCTAACTTCTGTGTCAGTGAGGGTCCCATTATGAGACAGAAACCAAAGGAGTTATTTTAGGAATGACTATAATATAAAGAATCACTAACTGGGGGAACCACTAAGACTGGTGTTAACTTGTGTTATTCCAAGTAATTGATCTGCTGGCTGTTTGCTACCAGTCTGCAATGAGATAAGAAACTTGACCTGAATGTAAATCAACTCCCTGCTTCTTCTTTGAGAAAGTCTATCTATGAAGAAAAAAGCTGAAGTAGACAGTGTGCTTAGTGATGTAGTTAATTTACATTCCGGTGAAAGAGTAACAAACATTTCAAGGACTGGCACTCTCTGTACATTGATGAGCAGTGCACAGAGGTATCATGAAGATAGTAATGGTAGGAAGAAGCTACCTCTCTAAAGACCAGGGGTTCATAGAAGAGGGTGGAGTAGAAGCTTGAAGGAAGAGCCGTGGACCTTGACAAGACCTCCAAGAGGGGAACGTTGACCAGCTGGAGTCTCTGAGGGACCACAGTGAGGCTGGTTCTGGGAATGAGGAAAGACTGCAGACGGCAAGCTGCTGTTGCCGCCAGGATGAACTTCCACTGCTAGTGTGAAGATGTGTTGCTGGGGGTGTGGGGGTAGTGGTGGAGAAGTGACGGCAAGAACAGGAAGCAAAACACAAAAGAGCACATCCCATCTTCCTGTTGCAGTCTTCCCGCCTCCTTCTAGTGCTTCTGAGAGGCTCGACTCCACAAGGCACCAGCTCCTGAGAGCCAGCTGAATTGGAGTTTGCAGAGTCCCAGCTCTGAAGCTGAGAGATAGTATCTGAATAACTAGCCCAGCCTTCCTGTGGTGCTGCAATCTATGATGTACTCTGATGACTTGCTGTCATTTATTTTATTACATTTAAACACTGTGCAAGTTGCCATGTACTCTGTTGGCTTCATGACTAACTAGGGGGTGAAAAGGCATCACTGAAAAGTAGTATCTTGGCCAAATAAGCACTTTGCCAATTCCCTTAGACTGTCTCAATCTGCTCAGAATGAAGGCATAGTTCATTATTCATTTGTTTCATTATTTTTCATTATTCATAGTTCCATTATTTATTTGGTGTACTTTTTTTTTCTTTTTGTAAAATTTCTTTTAATGTTTTATTTATTTTTGAGAGAGAGAGTGAGGGAGAGAGAGGCAGAGAGACAGAGCGTGAGCAGGGGAGGGGCAGAGAGAGAGAGACAGAGAGAGAATCTAAAGCAGGCTCCAGGCTCTGAGCTGACAGCACAGAGCCCAACACAGGGCTCAAACTCACAAACCATGAAATCATGACCTGAGCTGAAGTTGGGCCCTTAACCAACTGAGCCACCCGGTTGGCCCCATTTGATGTACTTTTCAAAGTTCAACAAGGCCACTAGGTGTTCAAGGTGGTATCATGCTTCAAGGTATACTCTTTTGCTTGTTGGTTAGCTTGGAATCCTTCTGAAATTGAAAGAGCAAAATTGTCATCATTTTGCCTGTATTGACAGTGAAAATAATATTTGTCTGGCCCAGTAGAATATGTGTCCATTTAAAATTTTTTGTGTCATTTAAAAAATTTTGAAATTGCTTGGAGTTATGTTCCTTGTTGAAGGAGATTTGACATTTAGAGTTTTATGTAAGTTTTAACTTTTACCTAATGACCCCATCAAGTAATTTTGTAAGAATTGCAGATGACATAGAATATGAGCATTGAGAATAGACCTTAAAGATCAACCATCTCAAATTTCTCATTTCAGAACGAAGAAATAATTTCAAAAGGATGAATTGACTTGCTGTGGCAAGAATAGAAGCCAGCCTTGCCGTCTTTAGAATTTCTAAATCAGTTAAAACAACAATATCAAGACTTAGAAAACAAGTTTCAAAAATCTAGCAACTCAAGTATGTTTAATTAGCAAATTCACCTCATTAAGAAGTAAAAGTTACATCACTGTGAGAGAACATTAGGTGAGAAGTCAAGGTGGAGTTGGTAGTTTGAACCTGCCAATCATTGCTTAATGGCACCTTTGCTCTCTGAAACCTCATTTTTCTCATCTGTAAAATGAGAGAATGATGGTTGCCCTGACTTCCTCAGCTTTTGTGTAGGAGTGCTGTGGAAGCTATAAAGTATTTTAAAAATGTAAGCAAGAACACTAATTATTACTGGTTGAGAGAGGTGGGCTCTGTTGGGGGCTGTGAGTGCTTAGCTCTCCTGTAATCCCTTGACATGAAACTTACAAAGTTGCAGCCCCCTCCTAGCCAGGTTAAGATCCCTGTTGTGGCTATGCTTTGATGCTTACAAATGGGTAAATGCATATTCTGGAATGGAAATATCTGGAATGGCCTTGGGACATTGTCCTTCCACGTTTCTTTTTGTTCTTCCTTTTTCCCTTTTACCTGCATGTACCCTCTTGAATATTTTCTGATTTCCCTTGTACCTGGCATTTGCCCTTCTCTGTTGACTTGGGTCTGGCATTCTATCTGAGGAGGATGTTCTGAGGCTGGTGAAAACCTGAGGATAATGTGGTACACGAAGGGCAATGTGGTACACGAAGGGCCCTGAAGAAGTAGTCAGAAGACCTGGGTTCGAGGTTGAATTCTGCCATTAATCAGTTTTGCAGCCTTAAGAAGTTACTTACTCTCTCTGGGATTTAATTGCTATATCTCTAAAATCAGTAACATGGACTAACAGAACGTTTAAAAAACTTGTACACCAAAATTCAGAGAAGAATTTGAAATAGCCAGTAATTCTGGCAAGCTGGTACAACCTACTTAGAAAGCAGAGTGGTGACGTAGAATAATAACCGTAAGTATGTTCACATACTGTCACTCGGCAGTTCAACTCCTGTGAATTAATCTTGAGCAAGGAATTACACAGGAGCAAAAAATATATGTCTGTGGTTATTTATTACAGCTTAAAAAATATGTATGAATGTACATATGCACACTATATGCAATGCAAATTACAGCAAATCCAAACAGAACTTAAAGCAATCTTAATGTCTAATATTAATATGATTGTTTAAATTATTGTTATCAAAATGATAAAATATCATGGAACCATTTAAAAATAAATAGGGCTCCTGGGGTGGCTGGTTAAGCATCTGACTCCTGGTTTCAGCTCAGGTCATGATCTCACGGTTGTGAGTTTGAGCCCCATGTTGGACTCCGTGCTGACAGTGCGGAGCCTGCTTGGGATTTTCTCTCTCCTTCTCTCTCTGCCCCTCCCTGCTCAAAATAAATAAATAAGTAATAACTGTAAAGTAACCATATTATTTATAGTCCTAATAAAATGTTTAGTAGAACTGTACATGAAAAAATTAACATTTATATAAGATAAATGAAAGGTAATAGATAAATGAAGGTTCCTTTTTTTAAATTTTTATTTGTTTTGATGTTTATTCACCTTTGTGAGAGAGAGAGAGAGAGAACGAGCATGGGAGGGGTAGAGAGAGAGGGAGACACAGAATCCGAAGTAGGCTCCAGTCTCTGAGCTGTCAGCACAGAGCCCGATCCAGGGCTCAAACCCACAAACCCTGAGATCATGACCTGAGCCTAAGACAGATGCTCAACCGGCTGAGCCACCCAGGTGCCCTCAAAATGAAGATTCCTTTTAGAAAGGCAGAACTGCAGATAAATTAACTACTTTTTTTTCTGTTAAAAATATGAACCCTGAGATGTGGGCATTTGAATGGAAATGACTGCACGTAACTTAGGTATACTTGGGTTTGAAAGAGCTTGTAATTGTAACTTTTAAAAAGGAGAAAATTTTTTTAAAAAGTGGAATTCTACTTAAATGGCAAAGAGATACAGAAATTTCATTAAAAAAAAAACAAAACAAAACCCCACCGTCCGTGTTTGCCTGGTTCTCGCTGCCCCAGTCCCTTAATTTTCTCCCAGGGGCTTATTTTCCATGATCATCTTGATCCAGATGCCCCAGAATGACATAATATTGACTTTTGAAGAAGCTTTTTTAGTCTCCGGTGGGATTCTGATGAGATTCAGGCTCTGTTTCCATAGTAGAATCCCCACTTCCATTTAGCACTTTAAGAAAACTCCCATAATGAAAGTCCCACCCATTTTGGTGTGGGTTCCAGTGACTTGGAAAAACTCTTGGCTTAGTACATAGCCAGGATAAAAATTGGAATCACTGAAAATAATCACATAGCAACCAAAGTCATGATAGCTTTACTGCATTAAGTACTTAGTATGGGCCAGGCATTGTATTGATCACTCAGAGTTTGTTTCTCTTGCATTGTACTGTGTACCTTCTCATCCTCATAGATAAAGAAACCAAGGCTAACTAGGGATCAGTAATTTGCCCAAGGTTACAGAGCTAGTCAGTGGGAGGGCTGGAATTTAAATGCAGATGTTATTGACATTGTGGCCTACTTGTATCCAGGCTTCACTAGGGACTCTGTGGATCTACTGGACTGATAAGGACTGACCACTTAAGAAAAAGCAAAGGTCTGTCCTATGACTATATTTATTTAGTCTACAGAGTTAAGCTTAGTGACTGTTATGACGACACAATTAAGTTTAGTGATTGTATACAAAAGGCCCACATTAAGCACCATTCTTGCTTTATTTATCTGCTTGCAAAGCTGAAAATCTGTGGTTTGCTTCATTCTTAGTATTTTTGAATCTCAACATAAATTGTCTGCTAATTTTCAGACTGGTACAGATGCCCCTTTTTACACAAACCAATGTAATTATGCAATACAATTTTTTCTCCCCTTCTGTGATACATATTTACTTTCTACATTGTGACTAGCAAACCATAAATACACTATTCACAGTAAGAAGCTGGTTGGAACAACTCAATATGCTCTAGTTTAGGGAATGTGCAGTAGGTGAAATTGTTCACTACCTAGGAAAAATTAAAACGTTCAGATAATAAAGCCATTTCATCAGCACTGGGGTTACAGCTTACAGGTTTTTTTATTTAATGAGATGCAGGAGTTTAATTTGGGGTGTGTATAATTTTCTCTAAAGAGGACTGAGAAGCCTTTACCCAGGTTGTCTTTGCTTTGTGTTCGGGCTTTGTCTTGAAGGAATGACATCTCACACCAACGGCATCCTGCAGGCGGTGAGGTAGAAGGATTTCAGGACTTGGAGGAGTTCACAAAGCTGAAATGGACTTTTGTTGTAGGAGGACAAAATGTTTGTGCCGATTCTGAAGTACAAGTGGCAAGTATCACGGAGTGATAGTTGCTGTTGTGTAATTATTTATACAAGGGTTTGTGGATTTGGTTTGTGGTTTCATCAAACCCTGAATCTTAGTTTTTTCAGGTCACTTAATAAAATATCAACCTTGTAGAAGGTCTAAAAATAAAGAAAAAGCGAACTTCTGTTTTAGAGGCTACTAAAATAACACTCATTTACATGAGTAAAATGTTCATTATTAGACAGTGGCCTAAAGGCATAGATTTACACTTCTCAAAAGTTTAGGGCTGAGCTTGACTGTGAAAAACATTGGTCCTCATTTATATGCTGTAACAAAGCTAGCACTACAGGCTTCCTCTGGCTTAGGGCAGTGCCTGAAAACTGGATTGCATTAGTATTCCTCTCCTGTTTCCATGGGGAATAGAAAACTAGTCACTCTCAGAAGAGTTCAGGTAATTTGATATGAAATATTGATCCATGTATCAAAATCTGTACCTGCACATTCACTCTGCATTAGCTGAATCGTATCTGACATTAAAAAAAAAAAAAAAAAAAATCCATTACTGAATTCAACAAGAAAAGCATTTTTCTCACTAAGGTTTGTCTTAATAAAATCTGAGAGCTAATAGCTTTCACAAACAATGGTCATCATAAAAAGCATTTTCCTCATCAACAATAATGAAACAAACCAGATGTTCATTGCTGAAAAATGATAGCTTTTGGGAAGAAATAATGAGATGTTCTACTTCTGCTTGTAAAACTGGTGTTCTGTCTCTTCAGGAAAGACCCAGTGTTGTCTGTGTGATGTGATGGTGGGGGCGGGGGTACTTAGGACAAGTATCTGATGTGGAGCAGAGCAGCGGGCCTCCCTATCTGACTAGCTCATGCTCTGATTACAGCTCTGCGTGTGGCTCCATAAAACTGGTTCAGAGAGCATCTGAATACTGGGTCAACTACAGTTTTCTGTAAGGTGGGACAAATGGTTTAGTGTTTTGTTTTCGTTTGGTGCGCTTCTCCTTTATTAACGCACATGATAATAGGCCTGCTTGCTAAAGGCTACTGCTGTTATTGTTTAGGATTTTTTGACCAAAAGTGTGGTGGTGTCATTTACCTTGGAATGACTATTCAAAGCACATAGAAGAAGGCCATTTTGTCCTCGAGGAATTCATGAATGGAAAGGATAAAATAACTTTTTTCAGGCTAAATTAATCTATAGTGATAGAGGTAGTTTTACAGGGGTGAGAGCCTGGGCAAGGGAGCCTGCTGGAGTGCTGGAACTCTTCTAGATCTTGGTCAGGTGATGGTAACATAGGTGTGCACATATGTAAACATATATTGAATTTCTGTGTACTTAGACTTTTGCACTTTATGATATGTAAGTCATACTCAATTAAAAAAAAAAAAACTCAGTGGTTTCTGATAATCCTGTAGCTTGCATATAAGCAGTTGCTGTACGTTGCTGAGTGGAAATGTGGGCACAAGGCAGTTGAGGATCAAAAGCTCTTATTTAAAGGGCATTCCATTCATGGCTCTTTCAAGAGCTTCTGTCTATTACCCCTGGAAAATACTGCTCTCTGTTCATTTGTTCATTCTTTTATTCAGTATCTACTGAGCACCTACCCTTTCACTGGGATTATTCTAAGCATCATTGAAAAAGAAGTTAGCAAGACGGTCTGAGTCCCTGAACTAATGAGTATTGTTCTTCTCTTCCCTAAGATCATCCGTAGCATAGGAATTTAATTCAATGTAGCTAACTAACATTTATTAAGCATCTACTAGACCAAGACATAGTAGCAGATAGGAGAGGGAACCCATGGTTCCTGCCTTCAAGAATCTTGTAATATGTCAGAGGAGTTAAGATTCCTCTGTATATACTTATACTTGGTGGTATATGACAGAAGTATAGGATTCCTTCTGAGCAGGGAAAGGGGATCTAATTGAGGAAATTGAAGAAAATTTGGAGAGGCAGTATTTAGTTTGAACCCTAATAAATGGCTTCGCATTGATACGGGGGGTTAGTGAAAGCATTCTTAGATGGAGAGTACAGAATAGGAAAACTGGAAAAATACAGGGTTTATTTGAGATTACAGAGGGGAAATCAGAAAATGAAACTGGAAATGTGTTTGAAAATTTGACTTGCATTAGAGAAAAGATGGCTTAGTTCCCCTGCATGTCCTCATTGTAGAGATATCTGGTGTTTGTTTGGAGCGGGCATCCTTCCTCCTCCCTGACCCCAATCTGCCATCTCTCATCTTATTAACCTGTGGCTCTGATTCTTCTCTATGTCTTCTCTTTGTTCCCTGCCCTTCTTCCACATACCCAAAGTGGTGAATGGATGGGAGTTGGGAACTAAGGGTAATGGTGGAGAGTCATTTCAGTTACCTCCACTCTCCCAGCCTCATCCATCTGTGAATTGCTGTGAAGTTACATCCTCAATCCCTGCCAGCAGAGCCTAATCACCAGATATTGACATTACTGTTCCTATTGTAACCTACCACAAGCAACATGATTGCTCAAACCACTGGTCCTTCCCTAAAATCCTGCTTTACTCTTCTCTGCCCCAACATCCTCACTTTCAAATTCCAGGTAGGTATCATATTTATCAGAGTGTCCTCTCCATCTAGACATTTAACTAATTTATTCTTATTCATTTATTTTTATGTAATTATTTTTCATTGAAGTGTGATTGACATGCAAAAATTTGGACATATTTAATATATACAGTTTGATAAGTTTGAAGATAACTGTGTACCCATGAAAGCATCACCATATACAATGCTTAAACTCCTCTATCATCTCTAGAAGTTTCCTCTCTCCCTCTTTTTTGATAAGAACACTTAACATAAAATCTATCTTCTTAAAATTTTAAGTGTGCAGTATAGGATTGTTAACTATATGCACCATGTGCTATACAATAGATCTTTAAGACTATGCATTTTACTTAAGTTAAAACTAGATATACCTCTCTAATTCCTCCTCCCCCAAGTCCTAGTAACCATAATTCTACTTTCTACTTCTACATATCCCATATAAATGAGATCCCATAGAATTTGTTCTTCTGTGTCTGCCTTATTTTCACTTATTACAATGTCTTTAAGTTCATCTACATTGTAGCAAATGGCAGGATTTCCTTAGTTTTTAATGCTGAATAGTATTCCATTGTATTTCTAAACCACATTTTCTTTATCCAGTCATCTGTAGATAGATATTGAAGTTGTTTCCTATTTCTGTTTTCTTTGCCATTGTGAATAATAACTGCAGTGGGGCATGGATATGCAGATACCTCTTTGAGATCCTGATTTCATTTCTTTTGGTTTCCAGAGGTAGAGTTGCCGGGTCGTATAGTTTTTTGAAAAGTCTCTAAGCTTTTATCCATAGTGGGTGCACCAACGTACATTCCCAGTAGCAATGCACAAGAGTTCCCTTTCCTCCACATCATTGCCAACACTTCACTTATCTTTTGCTTTTTTTTTTTTTTTTTTTTTTTTTTTTTTTGGTAATACCATCCAAAGAGATGCGAGGTGATACCTCATTGTGGTTTTGATTTGCATTTTTTTGATGATTAGTGATGTTGAGCATCTTTCAATTTACCTTTTCTTGGGGGAAATGTCTATTCGGGTCTTTGCCCATTTTTAAATCTGTTTGTTTGTTTGTTTGCTATTGAGTTTCAGGAGTTCCTTATGTATTTTGGATAGTAACCCTTTATCAGGTGTGTGTGATTTATAAATATTTTCTCCCATTCTGTAGGTTGCCTTTTCACTTTGCTGATTATTTCCTTTGCTCTGCAGAAGTTTTTTAGTTTGATGTAGTCCCATTAGTCTATTTTTGCTTTTGTTGCCTGTGCTTTTAGTGTCCTAACCAAGAAATCGTTTCCAAGGGCAGTATCAAGAAGCTTTTCCCCTAGATTTTATTTTAAGGGTTTTATAGTTTTAGATTTTATTTTTAAAGCTTTAATCCACTTTGAGTTGATTTTTGTGAAGGGTCCAATTTCATTTTTTCCATGTGGATATCCAGTTTTTCCAGCACAATTTATTGAAGAGACTACTCTGTCTCCATTGTGTATTTTTGCTCCCTTGATTTATTCTTGAGGCTTCTGCCCTAGCTTTCCACAGAAACTTCACTGAACAAGGTCCCTGGCTTTTCCTGTGATCATCAGCACTTCTCACAAAGACAAATATAGGGAAAAACTGTCCCCCAGTCTCTATCCTTTTCCACTGCTCCAAATATTCTTGTCATAAGCAGGCCAGGTACATTGTTATTCCTGGGTTCACTTAGAATGACCTTCCCCATCTTTACCCAAAGATGAAAACCTGTAACTTAGGGCCCTTTAAATCTCTACTTTAGTGCATCCTGTGGTTGTATTGTGTGTAGTAAAGCAGCTAGCTTGATTCCTGAGCCATGGAAGGTGTTTGATCAGTAGGAGTTGTCATTATTATTATCATACAATATTATTCCATACTTAAGTAGTAAGTGTCTTATCTATGTGCTTATATCTCAAATTTATTTCCATCCAATTCTATAAGCAGCTCAAGACAGGGCTTCATATCATGGGTGTATTTCCCCATAGTGTTTGATATCCTGCTGACAATACAGTTAGATAGTACCCAAAAAACTTGAGTAATGAAATTAAAAATATGCTACTTGGCTATTCTGTAATAATTTTGTTTAAAAGTTTTTTGGGGAAAGACCTTAAAAATTAATGACTAAAATCAAGTATAGAGATTAGCTGAGAATTTTTATCATTTGTGGTTACCTTCTTTCCCATTAGTATTGTACATAGGGTTGGCAGTAAAATTAAATGAAATATTAACCTCTAAAGTCAAGGCCCCTATTGTCAAGGCCATTAACTGGTAATATTCTAAGAATTATCTCTATAGAGACTTGGATAGTAGGGGGCATTCAGTAACCACAGCATAAGTAAACATGGTTTGTTCTCTTAGGCAATAGCCCTGTTGTGAGTTATCAACTTCTCCCTTTGTGGATATGAGCTTCTGTCCATAGCAGATCCTTGATTAGAAGGTTGAAAGTAAATGATAAAATATCATAACACAGAATTTCATAATAAGGTACATGGTGTTCAGCATAAGCAGAAAAATTATATTTGGCACAGGTTATCCAATATGAAGGGTGGAGGTAATAACTAGACTGTAGTGCTGTGTGTGTGTGTGTGAGTGTGTGTGTGTGCAGGCGTCATTGGCATGTGAAGCATAAATTAAGAAGTAGCTCTTTTTTTCACTTTGTTCTTAATTATGGCTTCTCACAACCTAATCTCAGTTTTTTTTCCCTTGAACTAGGGGTTGAAGCTATAAAGTGGTGCTTTACTAATTATCTGCATTTCATGTGAATTATGAAAACAGGGCCATGTAGAAACAAAATTAGTAAATGCTGTGGGTACTATTTGATTTGGGTCCTGTTGACCTAATTTACAAGATCCTAGGCAGGGAAATGGTTTCCCACTTACTTCTCCTTGTTAACCAGTCCTTTAACTCCGGAGAATGGACTCCTAGTTGATTTCTGTGTAGTGCAAGAAGTGTTGATAAGCATGGAATGTGGTCAGCAGATACTGGCAAAATTCAGATTACCAAATAATGCCACAAAGTAAAACACAGTTCTACACATTACTTATGTAACTTACCTAGCCCTTTAGATGAGAGGTAGAAATTAAAAATAGAGTTTAGATTTTGACACTGGTTGATTATTATGATCATCTCTTATTAAGATGTGACATTTATTTCTCAATTCATTTAATAAATAGATGTTTGTGGTATGAAATCTGACTTTCTAGAAAATAGGTATTGTGTAATATTATGCAAAAATTTTGCCTAATGATCATTTTTAGATACCATGTTGGAAATGCTACTCTTTTTCTTTTCTGAGTTTCTCCTGACATGTACTTGAATTTAAAAAGCAATCACTGAATATAACATCGAAGGTTTTATCTTCATGTGCTAAATGTGGCAATTATAGGCCAAGAAATTGATAGAAGTACAAAATGGACTCTCTCTGAAAAATAGAGGAATTGGCATTGTTAGAAAAAGTACTGATTTGTGGTTCCATTAATTTTTAAATCTATTTTGCCTGCTAGGAAAAGTATTTTACAGGCAGTTAACTCCAGTGAAGGCAGTGAACAGTCACACCTGATTGTTGCTGGTTCAAACCTTGAAGCACAGATAAAATTGACTTTAGGAACTGGTAGTAGCTTCTCATGTTATTTGAAGACTTTTTTTGTTATTTGTACTGCAGTATGTTTAGGATGTCCTTGCCATTTTTCACATTGTGTTGTCATAGCGTTTGTTTCAAGGAAGTGATGTTCTAGTAGATTATTTCCTCCTTCTAGAATGCACGACATTCTGTTAATTACCAAGTTCAAAGAGAAAATGTTCCATCAGTGGTACTCAGACTTGAACATACCTCAGAATCACTGAGAGAGCTTGTTAAATCATGGATAGCTGAGTGTTCCCCCAGAACTCTGATTCAGTAGGTTTCGATGAGGCCTGCATTTCCACCACATACCTATTGTGATGATGGTGATGCTGGTCCAGGAACCTCACTTGGAGAACTGTGTGACAGTGTGGTGCCCAGAACGGCTAAATACTCACTGAACATGTGTGTTAGTGTTCCATGGCTGCTGTAACAAATTACCACAAACAGTGGCTGAAAACAACACAGATTTATTCTTTTACACTTCTGGAGGTCGGAAATCTGACGTCATTTTCTCTGGGCTAAAGTCAAGGTTCCTACGGAGCCAGTTCCTTCAAGAGGTTGTAGGGGAGAATTTGTTTCCTTGCCTCTTCAGCTCCCCGTCAGCTGCCTGTGTTCCTTGGCTGGTGGCCCCTCCTTCCTCTCCATCTTCAGACCTCATCCCTCCCATCTCTGCATCTGTCATCAGGTCACTTTCTCCCCTTCTGGTGTCATATCTCCCTCTGTCTCTTTTTATTTGGGCCATTTGTGATTATTGTTAGGGCCCATCTGGATGAACCAGGATAACTTCCCCAATCCAAGATGTTTACCGTAACACATCTGCAAGTTGCTTTTGCCATATAAAATGACATTTTCACAAAATTCAGGGGTTAGGACTTGGATATTTTTGGAAGCCATTATTCAGCCTACCATATCATGAAAAGCTACTCAGCTCTCTTGATCTCTCAGAAGGCATCCACTAGTATATCCAGGGAGAAATTCCATTTGACACATCTAAAGTTGGAGTCACTTTGTGTTGCCTCTCATATGAACCTGGACATGATTTGCAGGTGGTAACGCATCTGCTCCTGCAATAAATGTTTGTGCAGAACTGGGATAGCACAGAATCGGAAGGTTTTCTCTGGAAGGCCCCATATTCCTCATCCTTATAGAGTTTGCCAGTTAATAAAGGCTATGACTTGCCCACAAGTACATTTGGCATCAGGCAGCACATGATAAAAGTACTGTAATGGTGGTACAGGTGGAACTCTAAGATTAGAGGAGGAGGGAGAACTCTGACAAGATCCTCAGGGAGGGCCACACTAAAGATGTGCTGTTGAGGGTGAAAGATGAAGGAAGCCTCAGCTGATGAAAAGCAAAGGCGGTGAAGGGAAGAAGAGTGTTGGGAAAGAGTAGACAGTGGTAAGGCTGGAACTTGCGTGTGTGTGTGTGTGTGTGTGTGTGTGTACATGTTTCTCTTTGGGGGCGGGAGAGGAGGGCAGACAGCAGGCATGATGATGAGGAGAGACAAATGGGGCAGATGGATGAAGGCCATGATTGCTCAGTCAAGAATTTGGCTGCTGTTTAGTAAAAAGAATAGTGACAGACAACTGAACTAGAGCTGGAGCAGTATAAGGAGTGAGTTAGAAGCAATAAAAATTGGAGGCAGGGAGCTGTGTTGGCCACTGAAGCAGTCCTGATTTATCTGTCATCCATGGCATTGGTCCATAAGCTGGTGAAAACTAGCTCTTGACATCAGTTGTGGATTTTTGTGTTGGGATGCCCAAAAAAGTTGGCAGAAAGTCAGTTTCAAATAGGTAAAGCATTTCCTGCTTGTTATGAAAGCTTACCCAGTACTGAAGAGGTAATATTGAATATTTAAAAAGAGAAAGGAGGAGACAGGCAGATTTTTTTTGGGGGGGGGGTATATTTAAAAGTTACTTAGAGAAGAGGGGAGGGACTCCCAGGTGGCTCAGTCAGTTGAGTATTCGACTCTTGATTTCGGCTCAGATCATGGTCTGACAGTTCATGGGGTCAAGCCCCACGTGGGGCTCTGTGCTGGCAGCGCGGAGCCTGCTTGGGATTCTCTCTCTCCCTCTCTCTCTGCCCCTCCTCAGCTCTCTCTCTCTCTCTCTCTCTCTCTCCCTCTCCCTCTCTCTCCCTCCCTCCCTCCCGGCCTCTTTCTATAACCCTCCCCTGCTTATGCATATGTACTCTCTCTCAAAATAAACTTATAAACAAAATGACTACTTATTACCTGGCAAAAAATGTAGCTATTAGCTATTTTTTGTTGTTCTGTTTTCCGTAGGGGTAGAAATAACTTTGTTTTCCATTTAGAGTCACTAACTTAACAGGAAGGGGAAAAAAAATTCAAGAGATATACACATTTCAGTGAAGATAGTGAATACTTTTTTTGGGGTAGGGGGAGACAAAAACTCCGTTTTAAAAAATGTTATGTTTCGTACATAATACAAATAATTTTAAAATATATTTCAGTTGTATGATATTTAGAGAAGAGAAGACAGCTGACTTTTCAGGGAATGAGAAAGAAGGGTGTTTCAACCATAGCACCCACACACTTCCTCACCCTGCTGCCATGTGCTATTCTGTGCCCAATCCTGTATTGTGGTGTTTAATTGATTTTCTCCCTGCCCTCTGAGGTTTGTATTATTACCTATTTAAAATAGAAAGGAAACAATCTCAAAGAGGTCAAGTAACTTTAAGCAGTAGAGCTGGCATTCGGCCTCAGGTCATGTGATTATTCTCCCACATTTGTAGCTGTTAAATGTCCTCTTTGAGTAAAAATCGCCCATCTTGATGTTCAGTCAGATCCTGAAAAGCAAACCTCTTCACTGATATTACATTATGTCATAATATGGATATTTTATGGCAGGAAAGATGGGAGAGAAATGATAAAATGTAAGAATATTTTTAAAGTGTTTGATTTCTACTAAAATTATATAAGCATATGGTTTCCAGAAATCCTATTTTTACATTTTTCAACAGATGAAAGCTTTTAACTTACTGTACTAGAAAGTAGAACATTTCACTCTGTAATGGGAGCGATCTGCTTTTCCCCCCTGGTAGCAAGTCATTTTGCCAGTGGTAGACAGAAATGATAATCACCCCGTCCTGACCTGGCTAACCCCTGCTGATCACATAAGTCTTTGTTCAAGCTGATTCAGCGCTCTTTCCGTTCCCTGCCTCTTCCCATTCTTTGGCTCCCTCTGGGCTATCCATCCTGTTTATACCTCCCCCACCCATTTACACCCTGTAACCCCTTAGTGGATGCTGAAGAGCTCAGTTGCTGTCCTTGTCACATGGTTACCTACATACTACCCCAGCCTTAATGTGAGTGCCTCAAGGTCGTTCCCTGAAAGCAATTACTCAATAAATAGTTGTTGAACAGATCTGCTGTTTATTTGCCCATGAGGTTGATGGCTATGCTATGTTAAGAAAGGTGTATGAGAAATGAAACAAATTTCAAAAATAGAGAATGGGGCAAAAAAAAAAAAAGAAATAGTAAGGTGAACTTTTTTTTTTTGACCTTTAAAAAGGAGCTGCAGTTCCACCGACTGATGTCTTATCTGTAGTTGTTTGCTTGCTCCAAGTTTCATTCTGACATTAGGGGAGTAGATGATAAAGGCCAAAGAAACATCTGTCCACTTTGGTAGGATAAGAGATACCTTGATTTTCCATTGTCTTTCCTGTAGGTGTTTTGGAGTTGGCATCTCATGAGAGGAAGGGAGGGACAGGAGTCACAAATGCCAAGGAGTGGCCAATAGTCCCAGTAAGAGAGAAGGAAAAGTGCTCTCCACTCTATTATCATGTCTGTCTGTTAACTGTCAAATCATTGACAGAGCTGGTTACTTTATTTCTACAGCCTTCCCTCCTGCTCTGAACATGGAGAATTGCTCATCAGTTGTTAATTCCTTTGCATTTCCTTGGCTTTATCAGCAATTATCAGTGCCATCCTTAAACAAAATAGCCTAACTTCTGCACTTAAGTCAACACCACATTAATTCACAGGGAGATCCTAGGGCAGTTTAAAGTGTCTTTTTCCCCCTTTATCTATTCATTCCATTCCAGAGGCAGTATCTGGTTGCTTTTACCTGCTTCCTCTGACTTCCAATGATTTTTAAGTGACGATTTGCCCAATGTCTACTTACCAGAGCTGTGCTGACAGCAGTTATGTGGTGCGTGAGTGTGGCCCTTCAGTTAACATGAAAATCTTTCTGTACAATTTTGAATATGCATTTTTGTTTTTCCTGGTACCAAATAAGGTCACCCTTGTAAAAGCATCAGCAATTTTTCACTGCCTCATATGCCATTTTTATGTTCATGCTTCCTGAACAATATAGGTAAAAATACTTTCCCTCTGCTTTTGGGGTTGTGGAAGCCCTATGGATTGGGCAGGGGTGGCGTGGGTGGGTGGGAGCGAGCCTGGGCTTGGGGAGCCTGGGTGGTTAGAGAAAGGAAAGTAAGGATAACTAGGGAGAAGTGCAAGGAGGATGTCATGTCTTATGAAGGGAAGCACTTTCCCTTCCTCCTCTTAAGAATAATCTGTGAGGGCCAGATGGTATGTTTCTCTTTCACAGTGGCCATTCATAGTCATGTTAACTATCTCCTCCATCATCTTTGGAACAACAGTAAATTAGTTCTGTGGATTAAAAGGAAGAAGAAAGAAAGAAATAATTTGCTTAGGGTATGTATGTATGTATTTATTTATTTATTTAATGTTTATTTTTGAGAGAGGGAGAGAATGCACGTAAGTGGGGGAGGGACAGAGAGGGAGACACAGAATCCAATACAGGCTCCAGGCTCTGAGCTGTCAGGCCAGAGCCCAACGTGGGGCTCGAACTCACAAACCTGTGAGATCATGACCTGAACCGAAGCAGGCCACTTAACCAAATGAGCCATCCAGGCACCCCTGCTTAGGGTTTTTAAAGTGACTTCATCCTGAATTTGGTATAGCATATCAAAGCCCTGGTCCTGTTTCCGAATATGTGTCTTCTGAAAGAATTGATATCCCAGTTATCAGGCAGTCCATAAGACAAAGCCCTGCTCCTTTAGGGATTGATAGTTTATTAGCTCGTGAAGCATTTTTGTGTGGTATGTCATTGTTTCCAAGTCTCCTTTTCATACATTATCTCATTTTGTTTTTCTGTTGCTTCACAACAACGCTTCTATGATTAGACCTTGTGAAAGACCTGTTTAAAAAGTGGTTGTAAGTGACTGTAAATTGCAATCACATTTGCTGACAGGCAGTGACGATACTAATCAGATAAGAAAACTTGGTTCAAGGAAACCAGTCATTAGTGTCACCAGTTGATCTGTGGCCAGAAGCTTCATTAATATGAAAACCTTCACTCTGCTGCCAGCTGACCTCTGGATTTTTGCCTCTGTTCAGGTTGATAATCAAAATGTTGCCTCTAAAAATGGAATACCCATCTAATGATTAGGAGCAAGTTTATGAATAATAAATTTAATTTCAAGAGCTGTTAGTTTAGTTACTAATTTATTGCTTGAATATAGGAATTAGGTCATGTAGCCATTATCTGAGCTTGGATCCTTTATTTTCAATGGAAACTCAAACATGTTTAATAAACTACAAAATGCAGGGGCACCTGGGTGGCTCAGTTGGTTAAGCGTCCGACTTCAGCCCAGGTCATGATCTCGCAGTCCATGGGTTTGAGCCCTGCGTCGGGCTCTGTGCTGACAGCTCAGAGCCTGGAGCCTGCTTTGGATTCTGTCTCCCTCTCTGTCTACCCCCTCCCCCCCATTCATGCTCTGTCTGTCTCTCTTTCTCAAAAATGAATAAACATTAAAAAAATTTTTTAAAAACCTGCACAATGCATTGTCTTTAATTCCTAAGTCCTTACCTGCTAAATGAACAGATTGAGATATTAAAGCAAGGAAAAAAATAATGAATTGCTAATTGTTTTTTTAGCCATCCTTATATTAGTTGTATTTCAAGTTTAAATAGATCTGAACGGGGCGCCTGGGTGGCGCAGTCGGTTAAGCGTCCGACTTCAGCCAGGTCACGATCTCGCGGTCTGTGAGTTCGAGCCCCGTGTCGGGCTCTGGGCTGATGGCTCAGAGCCTGGAGCCTGTTTCCGATTCTGTGTCTCCCTCTCTCTCTGCCCCTCCGC
This sequence comes from Leopardus geoffroyi, assembly GCF_018350155.1. Classification (NCBI taxonomy): domain Eukaryota; kingdom Metazoa; phylum Chordata; class Mammalia; order Carnivora; family Felidae; genus Leopardus; species Leopardus geoffroyi. The sequence goes on from NC_059328.1 coordinate 157,898,905, forward strand.
CGTTCATGCTTTGTCTCTCTCTGTCCCAAAAATAAATAAACGTTAAATAGATCTGAACGTTTACAAATAGGTAAAATGATAGGTAAGATTACCAAACAAATAAATAAGTAAAATAACAAAAGATGATTTATTATTACATAAGCAACAGCAAAAACATCCTGGGAAATGTGGCTCTTCCCTCTTTCTACTAACCCCCCACCCAACTTAGGCACATAGGGAACCTCTTGCATCTGTCTTAAAGGAATCACACCCTCCTTGTTGTTCTGTCTCACAAACACACAGACACACACTCTTTTACATTCATTCAGTTTCATTCCTTGTGAGAGTAAATGAATGGTCATATTGGAAACATAACTAGGATGCCCATTTTAATTCTGTGGCCAGGTAACTGTGTTCTCTTTTCCACCCGATATCTATCAACAATATCTGTAAGCATTTTTGTCCAACTGTCAGCCTTTGTATGTGTTGTACATTTAGATATGTGGAGTGAATTATATGGATATGAAGTCTGGCTTCTCTAAAGGTAGCTGTGGAAAAGCATTATCAGGTTGTTGAAAGTAAGGTAAGTATGAGAATGTTAACAGTATTTTTATTAGAATTAAAGAAAATAAAGATTTGTGAGTCCCTCAGAAAAAAATGGAATATACTAAATGTTCTGTTTGTAAATGACTATTTTTCAAGTGAAATCCTAAAGAGATTTAAACCCTAGGATGCACCCCAGTGGCCTCACCACAGCTACCATTTCCAATGGCTGCTCCACTTTATCAATGGGATACATTTTCAACTAGACGGATCTGACACAGATAACAACCATCTTGAATGCATCAGGGAACTATTCATAAAACAAGGCCATTCATGTGCAGGTGGAATTTTTTCCTGCAGTACAAAGAAGAAGGATTATAGTTCTCCTTTAAAAGAGAATATTTAAGAACCTTGTCTTAAAACTATGTGGCCTGAGGACCTTTTGTGGTATGATATAGTAGTTTAATTATCTTAAATGTTTGTGAGTTATTGTTTTCAATTACTTTACATCTTTAGGTTTATCAACTTTACGTGACTATTTTAAAATGTTCCTCACTTGTTTGGTTTCCCTAGTTTTATCACCAATCTAGGATATCTCTCCTGTGGACTACTGCAGCAAAGACCTGGTATCTTCTGCCAGCAAGGCTAACTTCTGTACAGTAAAATTCTGCCAAAACCAATAAGTGAATTGGAACTTAAAAATCCCTATCTTAGCAATATGCTCTGAGACATGGAAAATATTTCTCGTTAATAAATAGTTAGAATATTGTCTGCTTGGAAGTGGTTGTTAGATGGTCTCTTTTGGCACCATGTTAATATTGGAAAGAAAGGATACTGGGATGAGATGATTCTCATTATCAGCCATTCTATAATGAGTCTCCCTCAATGGACCTTCCTAATGAATTTTAGAGTTGAAAACCTTTGGTTTTAAATTATTAAGCACTTACACTTATAAACTCAGATTCTTCATGCATCTCAGGAATCAAAAGACATCAGAGCCTAAGGAAAGAAATTACAATTTGATATGGTAATGCCATATAGAATGTTAAAAAAATGATTTAATTGGATTTTGGTCTTAGTCATTGGAATAAAGGGTTGCCAGAGTCAAGGTTATAGGTACAATCTATTGTAATGGTCTGTGAGCTGTACATTTTCAAAACATATGCCATAACTTACAAGGCAAGACATGTAGAGGCATATGGATGAATCCTAGTGGCCACACCAGTGCAAAGCCAGCTCTAAGTATGCTCTGGCCATCAGTTAATGGTAGAATTTTGTGTAGAAGCATATTTTATGTCATGACATTTCAGTTTTTATTAATTGAAGATCAGCAGTGATCCTAGTGCTTAGCGTAAGCTTTTATAGAGCACATTTACTTTCACAAAGCACAGACTATTTTTTCTTAATGATCATCTCAAGAACTCTGTGGTAGATGAAGTGTCTGAAGACCAGGGAGGTTGATGTGACTGTAGTTCTTTCTTCACACATTCTGGGCACAACAAGAGTTTTAACCTAAGCCTGTTATCTCCTAAATTGGGAGTTACATGCTGCTAAACTGCAGCCACGCACTCTTAATAATTAAGGCAGTGTGCATTTTGGCCTCTACGAGGAAAGTACCATATTTACTTATGGGCTTCTTGTTGCATTTTAGTCTAATCAAGGTGGATAAACCTTTCCTTCTAAATATATCCTAGAATGTTAGAAAGAGAGATTCTGCCTTGATGGTGGCAGCCACTTATTCCAAAGTAGTCATTGATCCAAAGATGATGATAGTACTCATACTGAATTGACTTGTGTACAGGGTGAGAAATATGTGCAAGTTTTAGAGTGCTAAATGCACGTTTAGAAGTTTCCAACAAAGAAAAGGCTCAGATGCCTGGGTTTGGGATTCTGTATAGCATGTTCTACCTACACAGTGTGTGTTTTCCTGATAGACCCTTCACTCCTCTGACTTTGTATCTTTCTTTTTGTAGCAGGTTAAAGATCTAGAGCTATGCTTATGTATACATTAAAAAAAAAAAAAACCCGTCTCAGCATGGACAAACATTAAGTTTTCAGAATTGGTAAGATTTAGAATGAAAAAAAATCAAAAGTACATAGAGTCTACATTGAAAAAAATAAGACTGAAGAGGCAGAATTCCAAGATCTTCTAGAGTTCCCAGAGTTCCTTCTAAGCTGTACAATTATTGCACCTGTCCACTTGTTTTACCTGTTGCTGAATAGGTGACAGTACTTGCTTATATATGCTGTATAGCTTGTCACAGAACACCTAGAAAAATCTGTGTACTATTTATATTTCATACATTAATATAATTGGAGGAGAATTTAGAAGTATTCTCATTATACAGTTTTCACTACACCTCAGTTTATGCTTGATTCCTTGTGAAAACTGAATGCACTTTCTAAATGGAAATGTCAGGTCATTAGCAGAGGCATGGACTAGTTGCTAATTTCCCTAGAGAAGCTGTTCTGAACTTCACCACGGTGGGCAAGCTGTATAATAAACTAGTGTTTATGCTAATGGAGAAGGAAATTTTGATAATACCTTCTCATCTCATCACTTCAGTAACTCATGTTGAAGTACAAAAGAGTATGTGTGGTATGTCTGATCTGTTCAAAAGAGCAAACCGGTAAACGTGAAATAGAGGACAAAGGGGAAACCAGTGAGAAAAGAAGGGAATTGTCTTATGAATGTTTTCATGAATTGTTAGCAGGACTGACTGGAGAAGAATGATTAAATAAGCCATTTGCTTTTAAAGTCATCTGACCTCCCTTTTCAGCACCCTTGTGTGTGTGTGTGTGTGTGTGTGTGTGTGTGTGTGTGTGTGTGTGTGTGTATGTATATGTTTTCCTGAGTATTGACCATATACCTAGCCTCCTTGGAACATTGAAAACATTTTTGGTTTTCAGTTTTGCTTTTCTAGCCAAAAATAGGTACACTGCAGTTGACCAAAAAAAAGTGTGTAATGTACATATAATACATGTATTATTTAAAATGTATAATGTATATATAATATATATTATATAAAGTATATATATACTTTTCCTAAGAACAAAGTATTCTGGGAGATACAATTTGAATGTCAGTATGTTGGAATTTTAAAGACAGTTTGATAGTTTATAAAATAGTGTGGCAGAATGTTTGATCACTCTGCCACTAAGCACCTACTTCTTTCCTAAATGTTCCACTGAAACTTTTTTTTTAATTCCTCAAGAGCCTTGCTTTCAACTGTCCTTAGGAAGGCTCTGATACCCTTGTATTGGTGGCTGATAATAGTTTGTATTAATCTTCCTAGGACAATTGACTTTTTTTTTTAAACTAAGTAGACAGTTTAAGATAAGATTCCTTATGCTTAAGGAATGGATCCTTAATAGTAGGGTTTTCCAACTTGGTCAGTGAACATATGGGAGATACTGTGTATTCTCTTGGTTACCATTCTTTTAAAACTAGTTGTGTGGGAGGTAGTGACTCATCAGATGGCTGATGTCTTTGGGAGGACCATCTGTCGGATGAGGTTTCAAGGTTTTGCCAAAAAAAAATCCATGCTGCCATAGCTATTTCCCCTACTCGGAGTTTCTCTTATGTTGCAAAAGCCCATGACATAAATTATCACAATTAAAAGTGTTCTTCGCTGGGTTTTGTCCTTTATTTTTTTTTAATCGTAGGGAGAATTTCAAAACAATCGATAGTTCTCATTGTTGGAAAACTAACCAAAGAATGTATGTGGGACTTGCCTCTGGCCTAGAGTTTGTTTTAAAGTAACAGTGCCTTTTTAGTCTCTCAGAATATTATTGTAGCCACTTTTATATTTGCTTGGGAAATAAAAATGCTCCTCTTTGAGTTGGAACATAGGAAATATGGGGTGAGAATATGTGATTTCCCCAGCTGCACTCCCCAATCTAGAGAAACATCAGGATATCTTTAGTCCATTAGGATTAATAAGTAGTGATCAAAGACTTGCTATATTCCAGACACTGTACTGGTACTAGGTATATAGAGATAGAAAGAATACCATCTCTGTTTCCAAGGAATTTACTTTATTTTTTTTTAATTTTTTAATGTTTATCTTTATTTTTGAGACACAGAGAGACAGAGCATGAGTGGGGGACGGGCAGAGAGAGAGGGAGGCACAGAATCGGAAGCAGGATCCAGGCTCTGAGCTGTCAGCACAGAGCCCGACCCGGGGCTCAAACTCACGAACCGTGAGATCATGACCTGAGCTGAAGTCAGATGCTCAACGGACTGAGCCACCCAGGTGCCCCTCAAGGGATTTACTTTAAATCTGATAGGATAGGTCAGCACATCTGGCTTGGCATGTGTTTGTGAAGGCAATTCATTTCTATTCCCTTCAAATTGTGGATGTTCTCCTTTTAGCATATTGTACGTTACATCCAAATGTTACACAGTCTGCTTACCTGACAAATTACAGATGTGGGTTACTCAGACCAAGCTATACAAAGGACCAATAGACTTTGACACTGTGTATTCCCCAGACCCTTGCTAGGTGTTTTAGCCCCTTTTGAAGAAGTCCCACAGAAGTTCTGAGGGGAGGCTGAGCATAGAGATCTGCTATGGACCAAGCTGCATAACAGAACACAGACCCTGTTTTTTGCTCTTATCTAGAGCTTACACCATAGTATGTCACAAGAGGCAGAACCAAGAAAAATGTTCTTCTTTTAGAAGAATTCTAAATTGGAATAAATTCCTTTAGAATTGAACATTTTCTGATGCCTCTTCATCTTGACGTGAGGTGATTAGTAATTGAATATAAGCCCTCCCCTTGTCACCCCATCACCATCAGCCCTGCAAACCAAAGATGTGGACATTAATGCTTTCTTATCTAGAAGGGGCCTAAATCTTGTTAGGCTATTCTGTACTAAGCCTTTATCATTTTGCATTGGACACTTTGGAACTTTGAACTGATCAATGTAGTACATGGTATGATACAGTGCCACACTTGGGAGTGGTCTGAGCCATTTGGCTGGACTGGAGTCTTGGCGCTAACCATTTACTTGGATGTCTGATATGATACAAGTTTCTTCTCTGTGCCTCAGTTTCATTTTCTATAACATTAGATTAACTAGCCTACCTTAAGAGTTTTATTGTAAGAATGAAGTGAGCAGCGCCTAGTCCATGGTTTGCACTCAATATAAATGACAGTACAAACAAAATACACATAATTCTGTGTGACAAGTTATCTGTTTTAGGGTCCCAGAGGGGATCCCATGGAGATAGATTTGAGCTGTCCCACATAGTAGAACTTTGAGGCCTCTATTGCCTTCATCTTAGTGTGGTGGAACATAGTCGTCACATCTTCTAAGGAATGACCTGGCATTGTTTCCTTTTGCTCCCTTATTCACATCAGAGGGTAAGTTATCCCCTCTGGCCTCTGTTCCGTGCTAGGCTCCTGATCCCGCATGGAAAAGGGAATTCTTGGCTGAGGCATAGGAGTCTGCACTTCTGGCGAGGACCACAGTCCTTGCTGAGGGCTTAGGTGAGAGCATATTCGAGGATGATGGTGCAAATAGCTGCCCAGATTGAGTGTTTACCTCTTTGGCACGGTGCTAAAGTTTTTGTACGTATTCATTTATTTCTCACAAAATCCTATGGGCAGATAAGGAAACTGAGGCACAGAAAAGTTGAGTTATTTGATCACATTCTTATATAAAGTCTGTGTTGGGGTCATCATTTGAATGCAGCCATCTAGTCTTAGAGCCATGCTATCAACCAGGGGGTCCCAGGCCTTTAGGTTGAACTGGCCCCCTTCAGAAATGTTTTTGTGAATTACATGTGGTATGTTGTTACCACCTTCTGATGGGGAACATTATGAGAAGAATCTTGTAAAACCTGTCATTGTGAAGATTATGAGATTAGTATCAGGATATTCTGTGTCATATAGTATCTTCTTTGTGAAGGCTCCTGCAAAAAATTTCTGTTGTTTCTTTTTTTTTTTTTTTTTTTTAATTTTTTTTTTTTCAACGTTTATTTTTGGGACAGAGAGAGACAGAGCATGAACGGGGGAGGGTCAGAGAGAGAGGGAAACACAGAATCGGAAACAGGCTCCAGGCTCTGAGCCATCCGCCCAGAGCCTGACGCGGGGCTCGAACTCACGGACCGCGAGATCGTGACCTGGCTGAAGTCGGACGCTTAACCGACTGCGCCACCCAGGCGCCCCTGTTGTTTCTTAATAATGAGAATAGGTAAACTTCCTTAGCAAATTAGTCTGCTTTTATCTCCTGGACACTATAATCTTCCCCTTTCAAGCTGATCACTAGAAAGCTAATAATTGCATTTATAGCCTACCCTTGGTTTGTCATTATGGTGTTGGCAGCCTTGACTTTAACTTGTTACTATTTTTCTTTTTCTTTTTCTTTTTATTTAATTCCACATTTAAAAAGTCACTTTAATGTAATATATGATAAGGTGTTTATTTCAACCTTTTTTACAATGGAAAAACATTGGAAGCAACTCTAATGTTCAACATTAGGTGATGGATTAAATGAATTTTGGTATCGGCATATGAATGAATAGTAGGCAGCCAATAAAATTAGAAGATTGACATGGAAAGATGTATATTACAAACTGAACAAGGTAATAAAACAACATCCATAGTATGAAAAAAAAGTCACTTTAAAATTCAAATTGTACATGCACGTGGAAAAGAGTTCAAAGAACTTAAAAATGAAAAATATCCCTCTGTCCCATATCTATTTCTACCCGTAGTTTTCAAAGTACTTCTTGAGCATGTGGAAAACAGCATATATGTGCATTATTTTAAATAATGGAACATGCTAATATACATTGTTCATCACATTATTTTAAAATTCTATTTTGGGGCACCTGGGTAGCCCAGCCAGTTAAGTGTTTGACTCTTGACTTTGGTTCAGGTCGTGTCAGGCTCCACGCTGACAACGTGCCTGGGATTCTCTCCCCCCCGCCCCCACTCATGCTCACTTGTGCTCTCTCTCTCAAAATAAATAAACTTAAAAAAATTAAAAATAAAAATTTTATTTTAATTAGATAAATTATCACAAGATGTGTAAATAAAAGTTAATACCCCCAACCAACATTTTCCATCTCCCTAAGGTATACAATGTTAACATTCCTCGTGGTACCTTCTCTTAATTATAACACTATCTTACCATGTTGTCTGTTTTTATTTTTTTTAATCACTCAGTTGTGCTCTGAACTCTTTGCAAACTTGGATTTTGTGGCTTGATCATTACAGCATCCCTGGTGCCTGTCACAATGACTACCACAGAATACGCATTCAACATACAATGAAGGCAGTCACCCAAATGAGAGAACATATAGATGAAGAAATGAATGCCATTTCCTTTGTATAGAACATTCTGTAAAAGAGCCAAAGTTGAGCCTGGGGGTTGTATTATGACACAAAGTCAAGAAAACAGATTATTTCCTACATAATAGGAAAGAAAATTCAGATGGAATAGGAACATGGAAATGGCTTGTTTGGAGTGAACATAAGCTTTCTCTCTTACCAGTATAACAGCAAGGGCATATGAGTCCTTTAAGGGACTACGGAATAGAAAATGAAAATTCCTGTACATGTGTTTACATGGATGGCTGGGAAGTTTGCTCAGCAAAATATTCAACACACATCTGAGCAGCCTGTACGTATGAGGCACGGGGTTGGGTTCTGAGGACACTACAGTCAAGTTAGAGTTGCTGCCCTTAAGGCATCTGCAGGTAAAAGAATCTAGAACTTAGGTCTACCCCCCCCCCACCCCAAATGAAAGAGATTTGAGAAAACTCTCTTTATCTTACCATAGCACTTCCTCATCATCTAATGATGTTTCCCTTTTCTCCCCAATTTCTAAAAGTCTCTCCTTTTTTGAGGTTCCTAATGTTTTCTCCTGTAACTAGTGATGCCTTGTCATAGTGAAACTTTTCCTTTTTCTTTTTTCTCTTTTTTTCTTCTGCATGGTGGGATTGGTACACAATCTAAAAATGTTTGTCTAAATATTTTTAGACAATGTTTCAACCTCCATGAGGAATGTAAGACAAACATGGTAAGAAAAACTTTGTTCATAATATATTTTGACCACTGTCTGTGACTTTTCAAATATGTTTATAGGAATTGAAAATCTCTGACTAGCACATCTGTGTGAGAAAAGTAATAGTAATGCTGTTGTCTTTGGGTATCCACTTTCTCTAGAGATTCCACATAGTCTGTCACTATCACATCTTTTTTTTTTTAACGTTTATTCATTTTTGAGAGACAGAGACAGAGCGCGAGTGGGGAGAGAGGCAGAGAGAGAGAGAGAGGGCAGAGAGAGTCTGAAGCAGGTTCCAGGCTCTGGGCTGTCAGCACAGAGCCCCACGCGGGACCCTGAGATCATGACCCAAGCCAAAGTTGGATGCTTAACTGACTCTGCCACCCAGGCACCCCATGTTGTCTTCTTTTCCTTGTTTTATGTTTGCTTCAGTTCAGTTCTAAGTCCTTTTGAAAGAAAAGTTTATCTGTGCCTCGTTACTTTTAACAGGTAAGTTTGTTGCATTATGGAATAAAAATATCTGACCTAGAGCAATTTCAAAATTGACCACCTCTCTCCTAGAGTAAATGCTTTGGATCCCTTGAAATCTGATGTTTAAACATAGAGGCAGGATAGTTAGAAATGTCTCCTGATTTTAACAGAACAAAGAAGGGTACATTTTGAGTCCAGACAGTAAATGTGGGGGGATTCCCATCGGGAGTAGAAGTGGGGGTCAAGGGTTTTGTGCGGTCAGGGCTATCTGGGTTGCTTCTTAGCATTGGCAGTCTTGGGGTATCTGTGCCACGGGAAGAGGCAGAAAGGAAAATAAAGGAAAAGGAAGAACCAAATGAAATTCAAGTACTGTTGTATCATAACAATGGATATGCTAGAAAAATGCTTATTTAAATTTTCTATTATTGATGTCCTTAATTATATTTTTAAATGAAATGAAGATTAAGAAATCATTTCAATTAAGCATGTAAGATACCTGCTAGACTATCAGCTGGAGAATTATGATGTCTATTAATTATAAGTAATTGCCCAAGTACCAAATGTACCATTGGTAGACAGGCTCTAATTTACAAGTTATAGGCAAGGAGTGGAAAAGCAGCACAGTGGTCCACATTTTTCAGCTCACACTGACAAAACCTTTCTCCCAATTTAAGGTTTTGGGAAGACACTTTACATTTCGTATCTTCTGCTTGTATTCCCTTCAGTAATTCATTAGTAGTTCAGAGGGCTGTTGTTTCCTCAGAGCAGATTTAATCCTGACATTTTCACTCCTCAGATTTAGAATTAGATTTTTTTCTTTCTTGCATGCGCTCAGGGCAGGCAATGTAAAGTTATCAGGGGTATTTAGCTAGGAATCCGCCAGCACCCTTTGAAGACCAGAATCCCCGAGGAGAGCCAAAATACACAGTGTAACAAGATACAGAGGCATTAATACTGCAAGCTTCCCACAGGGATGCAGTACCAATGTCTGCATAGAAAGCTACGCGCAGCTGTACTTGATGGAAAATGTTACATTGGCAGGGCACTTGGGCTTCTTTTTTCTGACAACCTTTTTGTATTATATTGCTTAAGATCAAAGGATAGTCTTCAGATTATTTTTATCACAAGATTTATGCAAGTGGATTGGTTTACGGATATATTGCTGTTTCTTTTAAATAAGAGCATTTTGCTCTGTAATAGAATAGCTGGCTTAAGCATCAGGACAGACTATTACAATGAGTGAGGGCTCATTAATAATTATTTTCACTGAGACCTTTTGAGTCCTGGTGTACCATTCAATGCTATCTTTATTTTCTAAATTATCTACAATTTTTTTGTATTTCTATAAACCTGGCTTTTAATTTTTGCTAATTAGAATATGTTTTTCTTACCAACTTAAAAAAATTATATTGGAGCCAATACATTTCACCTACTTCTTTATATTTTACATTACATGACTTCTGGATTTCACACCGTCATTTCTTTTGGCTAGTACAATTGTACCATTAAATAATAGTAAATAAAACAGTGGGAGGAGGGGGTGTTGTAATTGGAGGAACAGAGCAGGTGAAAGGCTAGTTACAAAGCAGCCTCTGAAGGAGCAGCTGAACTAGAGAAAACCCTGAAAAGAGAGCTTGACTCAGAGAGTTGGGTCTCCAGCCCAGGCTCCCGTGAATAGGGAACATAGTATAAAATCTTTGGAGCATCCTGCCAAACATGTCGACACATAGTATATACTTGATAACTTCTGAAATGAAGATTGAAATATGCCATGTGTATGACTGCCAGGCATAGCCAAGAGTATCAAAATAAAGTTGAGGACTTAAAAGAAAACAATCCCAGTGATAAATGAAAGCCTGAAACTGGATGAGAATGATGCATATTGCTAGGACTTTAGTCTCTCGGTAAAGATAGGACCTGCTTCTGTTCAGATCTTTAGGAAGTTGGTATTATTTCACATTTACTTAGCACTGTGTGGTTTTCTTTGGAAACTTGATGCTTTGGGGGCTACTGATCTGTATTAATGCTACATTTTCCACCATTCAGTTAAATACTTGCAGAGTATTTTTCCCCCAAAGTGACATGTGATAGTACTTTTTAAAATGTGTTATTGGTTTGGTTGGTGATTCATGGCTTTTGGACTTCCGAAATTCTATATATGGGTTATAGTTTTAAAATAATGCAAAAGATTGTAGGGAAATACAAAAGAAGTCTAGTAGTTCAGATCTGGTATTAGAATGCAGAATTTTTAAAACAATTACAATTTTAAATTCAGCTTATTTTCAATATACAGATTTTAGAACCTATGTATAATTAATTTGTGTTGACTTCTTTACTCTCATACATATACATAGTTCATATTGTACTTCGCCTTTTCACTTACTACATGGCAAGCATTTCACCATGTCTTTAAATAATACCTGAAAATGTTCTTTCAAGATTTGGATAATAAGTCAGTATATATATTCACTATAAGCTACTTACATGTCCTCGTAATGTTACAGATAATACAAACTTAAAAAAAAAAAAAGTCTCTAAATCTTTCTCCAGTCCTAAGATTTATTGAAATCTTTTTGTTTTTGATAGAGTTTAGGTCAGGTTATTTAAGAACACACACACAAAGAAGGGTGGTCTTCAGGAACAAGTTACTACCTCCAAATTCCCTTCTCTCCTAGCAACCACACACATCTGCAGAGAGAAAGGATATCCTTCTCCCCTGGCATGGGAGATGTGGTATTCCCTTCAGCCAGCTGGAGAAGTGGTAAGCCTTTGTGGTTCAAACCTCTGAAAAGCAGCTGCTACCTCTCGGAGCCCAATCCCTCTGCTTTTTTGCGGGACACAATGCTGTCAGTGAAACACCACCTGCCTGTGTTGCAGCCAAGAGCCAGGACGGCAGTTTGGTTAATAACATACATGAGAATTGCTGTTCAAAGAGTCTGTCGGGGAATCTCGGCAAAGGAAAACATGAGGCCTTCCCTGTCCCTGCCTGCTGCCTGCCGTGTGGATGGGATGGCTCTGGCAGCTTTCTTGGACCTCAGGTACTAGGTCCACACCCTGTGAATGGCAGAGCAGTGAGCTAGCTAGGAGGAATCCAGGTCCCTGAACTGGGAAAACATGATACCAGTCCTGAGTTGCTTATTATTTACACATCTTATGTAACAAATAAAGGCCTCTACCTTTTAAGTCCCTGTTGCTTTGAATTTTTCTCTCCTAGGCAACTAAGCCTAACTTATAATTGCCATCTTCTTTTCTAAGATCTGTCTATGTGATTATATAAGAGATTTCGTGGCAGAGGTGAGCAGAATAGTTCATGAAAAGTTGGTTTTAACTAGTAAACAACCACAGATTCTCCATGTGCTTCTATCTCCTGAAGGGTATGAATCTCTTACTTAGAATATGATAATTGCTTTTACTCTGGCAATTAAAAAAAATCAGGGCTGAAAATATGGTCGGTATGATAAAAGTTATTGAAAATTTTACTGCCATTTACCTAAGTTCTTGCTTAACAATAATTGTAGTAAGAGGTCACTTTTACTGACTGAGCATTTTCTGTGTGCTTGGCACTATTAAGCACTTTACCTGGGAGGTCTCATGGAACCCACAACACCCACAGATGGCGGGTCCTATGACACATCCCCTTTAGCAAATGAGGAGATTACTCTCCAGCCCCCACCCTAGTAACCCTGACCTCCCTTATCTACTCTCCTTTTTCTTTTTTTCTGTAACAGTCATCAACTCTCACATGTTGTAAAATTCACTTTCTCTGTTGGTTTATTTTTTGTTGTCTCTCTCTGCACAATAGAATATAAGCTTACTGAGGCCAGGTATCTTTGTGTGTTTTCTGCCATCTGCCACATACCCACAACAACGGGGACCAACATGCAGTAGGCACTCAACAGACTCACAGAAATGAAATAGAGAGATTGTGTCCCTTGCTCAAGAAGTTATACTCTGAATTATTATGCTATATTGTCTTCCAAGCTACTTGATTTTTCCGTCATTTGACAAAATGCTGTTCTGAGTTAGCTATTAAATGACTTGGAGGTTCTAAGGTAATATCCTTAAAAAATGAACACATTGTGTTTTTCGAGCAATTTTAGGTTTGGAGAAAAGTTGAACATAAAGCACAGAGCTCCCATATACCCCTTCACTTCCTCCCAGCTTCCCTGTTAACATTACCCACCATAGTTACAGTAGGGTTCACTCTTTGTGTCTACATTTTGTGGGTTTGGATAAATGTTGAAAGACCTGTATCAACCATTATAGAACCCTACAGAGTAGTTTCCCTTGCCCCCCATACCTTATGTTCTCTGCTTATTCCTCCCTCCCTCCTTCTTCCAACTCCTGACAACCACTGATCTTTTTATCATCTCCATAGTTTTGCCTTTCCCACAATGTTACAGAGTTGGTAATTACAGTATCTAGCCTTCTCAAATTGGCTTCTTTCATTTAAGCAGTATGCATATAAGGGTCCTCCCCTATCTTTTCGTGGCCTGATAGCTCATTTCTTTTTATCACTGAATACTAGTCCATTGTGTGAATGAACCACAGTTTGTTTATCCATTCACCTATTGATATCTTGGTTGCTTCCACATTCTAGCAATTTATGAGTAAAACTGCTCTTAAACATTATGTGAACATAAGTTTTGATCATCTGAGTAAATTCAAAGGAAGGTCATTGCTTAGTCCTATAATACAGTAAAACCTTGGTTTGCGAGCATAATTCGTTCCAGAAACATGCTTGGAACCCAAAGCACTTGTATATCAAAGCAAATTTCAAGAACCATTGTCTCAGTTGTGATCATGTGACATTGGCATCACTATTACAAGACATCGCTTGTTTATTAAGTTAAAGTTTATTAGGAATGTTTGCTTGTCTTGTGGAACACTTGTGGAACAAGTTACTCACAATCTAAGGTTTTACTGTGTTTATTTTGTGCTTTTATAGCGGGACTGCGTGGAAAACCGGCACTGAGAAGCCATTGAAATTTGAGTGAGGAATGAGTGATACTGAATTTTCCTTTCTCAGACTCTTCTTCTCTTGAAGAGTGCCCTAAAACCATATTCTAATGCTGTGTGTAAAAGACCTGAAAGATGAGCATAAAACATGAATATACTATTTCTCAAGTCAGTTCTCACGTTCTCAGTACTTTGTAATACGAACAGCTTGTATCTTGCGTTTATATTGTGCCATATTACACTAATTAAAAAGTAACTTATACACATTCCGTATCCTTTGTTAATTCTCAACCAAAATACGAATATGTGCCACAGAGGATGGCAGATATTTTCACATATGACCTGCATAAGGCTCTTCTGTTTTCTGCACTATTGCATGATATTATTTTATTTCTTCTTTTTATTACAAATTGGAGAACCTAAGCGATGTATCTCTGGATTGGGACTTGCTGTGTTTAACAAATGATATAGTTCATGCTACTATAGTGGCATTCAGAAAACCTTGAAGCAGGGAAACCCCAGACCTTATCTAGCAATGCACTTTGTCAAGTTCTGAAGCACAGTTGAGGATGAAGAAGTAACACAACACATCCCACTTCTGCTGACGGGCTGTTTTGTAAGGAACGTGGCTGCTCTAGTTGCACAGAAAGGTTTGCTGTCACGCTTTTCTTTATCCAGCCTAGCCCTTGAACACCCCAGTCCTTCCTTCCTTGTCATGTTCCTGCCTTCCTTTACCAAATGTGAACTATTGAGTCCACACTCTTCATGTATTTTGCTTCATGAAATAAAAGTTATCAGATACTTGAGTGTATTTGTTACTTCTTTGTATACAACTCTCCTTTTTCTGCTAGCTGTTTGGCAATTTTTTTTTTTTCTATCCTTTGTCTGATCTCGTCTCTCCAGATAAACACCACCACTGTATTGTTCACCCAGCCCTGACAACTCAGGGTCACTATCGATTCCTTTCTGTATTCCAGATAAGGAAAACAAAGTAAGCAAAAACACAGAGGCTTGGCGTGGGAGCCTCTGTTAATTAAACAGGTATTGGAGTACTTATCTGTTTTAATGTGCTATATCCAAAATAATAGGTGAGGCCCTCAAATAGTTCTGTCGAGTGTGGGAAGTAGACAAGTAAACAGATATTTGCAGCAAAGTAGATACGTGTTATGAAAGAAATATGCATGGGCTTCTATGAAGTTTGTTTGGGGGAACCGTGAGCAGGCATATGTGACTGTGGAGCGTAGGGTTTGTGTTTGGTGGGGCCTTAGGGGTGAAGAGACAGAGATGTTAAAGGACAAATCTGAAGAGGTAGGTTGAAGCCATGTTGTAAATTGCCTTGAAATCATGGTAAAGAGCCTCGGCTTTACGGGGCAATTGGCGTGGAATCCTCAAGTGTTTTTAAAAGGAAGCAGAGCAAGTCAACCTGTATTCCTAGACCGTTTTCTAACTTTCTCCTGGACTTCTCAGTTCTGTCCCCTTTATTCCTCCCCTAGCGTTCGTTCCCTGTCTTATTTAGGGACTTCACTATCTGCAGCAGCCAACCAAGCGGGGAGCTGGGGATCGGCTTCACTTCCTCTTCCCCCCAGACCC
Organism: Leopardus geoffroyi; assembly: GCF_018350155.1. Taxonomy (NCBI): domain Eukaryota; kingdom Metazoa; phylum Chordata; class Mammalia; order Carnivora; family Felidae; genus Leopardus; species Leopardus geoffroyi. The sequence goes on from NC_059328.1 coordinate 157,914,466, forward strand.
CATGGTCGAGCAGACGGCATTTGCCAGTGACTCTCTAAAGCACAGCGTTCTCCTTCATCTCCTGCTTTCCATTTTCAGCTCTAATCTCTTATCAGATTTAGCACTTTTAAACTGCAGTAATTATTCTTCAGTATATACAGATTAGGTAAATTATTTTACTTTATTGCTTCAGCTAATGAAGGTGAATACTGTTAAATCTTTTTGTAAGCTTAGAGTCGTACATATGTGACATGCTTTTTAAGGATACTGAAAGAATCAATATCAGTATATTAGGAATTCATAGGATAGGTACGCAATATCATTGAAGTCTCTCCTTGACTTTATATGTCCCTTGGTATTCCTCTCTATTTATGATTTTAGTTAGGATTAGGTTTGGAGCATATGGCAAAAAAATAATAGTGGCTTAAATAAGAAAAAGGATTTATTTCTTGTGTAAAATAAGTCTGGAGGGGGATGGAGTCAGATATGATGGCTCCATGCGTCATTAAGGGTACGGGGATATTATGTCTTTCTGCTCCACTCCACTAGTACACAGCTTCCGTTTTGAAGATAATTTCCTGGTGCAAAATGGCTGGTAGAGCTCCGGCTGTCATGTCAATGAAACAATACCCCCCAAAGAAAGAAAAGTGAACAGGTAAAACATGCCAGCTGAGTCTTCTCTCATTAAGCAGCCTTTATAGACATCGCACACACCGTTTTCACTCCATAGGCCAGAACGGAGACACCAAGCCCCATGTTGCTGCAAGAAGGCTGGAAAATGTCTTCTTTGTATTTTCAGGAGACTATGCACTCACCTTAAACTTGCAGTTCCTAGGAAGAAAAGGGAGAATGATGTTGGTCTAGCAACTGGTGGAGGAGGACAGTGACTCTGCCGAGGATAGGTTAAACTCTCCTTGCACTAGGCAGAATAAACCCATTATTACTGGTCTCACGGGGTGTCTCTTTCAAGACTCAGATACTTACCCCGTGTGGCTGCCATTCCAGAAAGTATCTTTATTAAAATAAATGGGAAGATCGCTTTACAGTTTCACTTTCTACTTGCTGCTTGTCCCGTGAAGTGTCAGATACTTAGAATCCAAGCACCGTTCTTCATAGAAGGGTAGGAACACAAGGAGCAGTTAAAGTAGGTGGTGACCAACTGCTTTTCCATAGAATATCATGCTTATCACATTGTAGGTATTGTAGGTTTCAGCAGCTTACTTCAGCACCTTGGTTCTCAACCTTGCAGCCAATCACAGTTACCTGGGGAGCTTGTAAACCATACATATAACTGAGCACTAACCCCTGGAAGGTTCTGTTTTAATAAGTCTGGAGGTGCTCCCAGGAGTCTGCAAGTTAAAAAATGAAAGTGACTGCAATCATTGCCCTCATGAATTGACAAGCGCTTGATTAATAAAGGTTATTCTCCTTACATATTTCCCAGTGTTCCTGGGTAATTCTGAGACATAAACTTGGAAAGTGTCCTGAGAGGTTTGGATCAACCTGGTGATTGTATGAGAAGAAGGTATAGTATAGAACAGCAGAGTTTTTTTAAAGACTACAACGATTAGATATACTAGTTGAGCATACTGAAGGATTAAGTATTCATTTTATGGTGTCTTTGATATAAAAATGCGGCTTTAGAATCCTGATTATATGTATGATGTCTTTAGTGAATTCATTATTATTACCCACTTTGTTGTTGTCTTCTGTTACCACAATATGTTGCGACTGGGGTAATCTAAGGAATAAAATCAATGACTTTCATTCCTACGATGTTTTTACTTTTAAAATTCTTTCTTCTATATTGCTTCAGTTTCATAAAACCTGGTACAATGATCATTATGGCCATTTGATAGAGCAGAGAATTGAAACAGAAAATCTCTGTTTTTCAGCCAACAGCATGTCCATTTAAATGAGGAATCAGGTTTGTACAAAACACACACACACACACACACACACACACACACACACACACACACACACAAATCCAGCAAATTTTTCAGCAGTATTTTTATCCCCTTTGATTTTCCAGCTTGCCAGAGAACTCCAGCTTTGTGAAGGTCCGCATCCCAATGTCAGGAATTCCCTGTAGTGCCCCCTCATTACCTCTCATCTCCTTTTTCTCTCCAGGAAAGTCATACATGGAATTAGCAAGGGGTACTCACAGCACACAAACTGAGAGATTTAGAAAGGAGCAGTGAAGTTGCTGCCACTTAAATGTCCCTCTCCTCCCCTTTTTCATGCCTTTCCGCCACTCTGTGACTAGCTTACTTTATTTACATATAAATAAAGATAGGAACCAGAAGCTAATGTAAGTAAGACATAAAAGTGAAAGTTACAAAAATGACAGAGTCATCTCCTTCAGGGTTTTATCCACAAGTCTCCACTCGAGTGACCCCTGCCCTGTCATTTCCCTGTCACACCCTCTGATATTTTATATCCCTTTTCCCGCTGGATTTTCTCTCCATAGCCTTGTTCATATATAACATACTATGCACATTTGCTTATTTATCCTGTATATTGGTAGTCAGTCTCCTCCACCAGAAAGTAAATTCTGTGAGAGTAGTGATTTTCTATTTGTTTTGTTCATTCCTAAATCCCTAGTGCCTAGAACATGGCCCAGCACAGGAGCATTTGCTGGATAAATGAATTTTATTGCATGATTAATGATAACAATATGTTAGAAATGTAATTGTTCCAGCATTCAGTTTATTTTTATACCATTGTTAAAGTAGTGTCATTTCAATAAACATAAACTAAGGAACTCTGTAGTACAGCTGACCTTCTAGTTCCATCTTGGTACTTTTTTTTTTAATTTTTAAATTTCCATCTTGTTATTATTGGAGCTTGTTACAGATGCCAATTTTCCATATATTTAGGCAGTTTTTGATTACTGTTTGAACTGACTAATTCTCCTCTCCATGGGTGTCTTCTTAGTTGTTCCAGGGACAGAATCAGTCAGTCCCATTATGAAACAGTGTACAGTTTTCTATCTTAGATTAAATATTACTGGAATAGAAACTACATATAATACAATTCTGTTATAATACTATTAGGTAAAAGATGTATGTTATTTCTATTTGAAACCAGTGGCATAGGAAAACAGGACACAATTCTTTCAGGATGTTGTTCTAGAAGTAGAAGGTAAATTGATGATTCTCACTCAGTTTATATATTACAAAACATGTATTTATAGAATTGGTCACCGGCAATATTTAAGCACGAGTTGAAAACATATTTATAGTGGCAAAACCTCTTCAATTAGAGTATCTTAGAAACTCTAATTGAAGACCTAAAATACCATTGTCATTTAATTCAGTGATGCATGCATTAAAAGATAATTACATCTTAGCTTGATATGAGAAAATACTTGATGTGTGATAATACTTACCAACGATATAGAATAGGGTGTCTTCTCAGCTCCGTTAGGAAGTTGTTTATATTAGAAAAAGTAAAATGTCATTGTCTGTGGCTGTTTCCCATTTAAAGATTACCTCATGCATGTTTTCTGAGTTGTGGCCTCTGGAACTATAGACTCAAGTCATGAAGTCATTTGTATACCTTAGCCTGGAGGCTGATGGGTCCAGCTTGGTTCAACCTCATGGCCTTTTTCAGCATTGCCATTTCCAAGTGTAATAAATAACCTTGTTTTCCACTTGTTTGCACAGGCATGTTCTGTGATCGATAGTATATGAGCCTGAAGAATTGGGTATTTGGCGAGTAGTAAGTACAACCCCATGAGAGCATTTACCAAACTACAAGAAAATAAACATTGAGGGGTTAATATTGCAGACATCAGTGAACTCAGAAATTCATTCGGTGTTGAGGTAAACAAAACAAAGAAGCATTTGAAAAATACAACAGAAGATGGAAAGGAATCTGGTTCTATTTACATAGAAAGGTTGGCCAGTGATACAGTGTGGCTGCTTGGCTGTTTTGTTTTGCCTCCAGCTAAATAGAAAATTTAAGATTAATTTTCAATATCCTGCCAGTTTCATTAATCACCCAGCTTTTCTATCTAATTGATTTTAAGAACCTTCTTTATTCACGAAGAAAATTAGCTTTTCCCCCTTGTTTTAATAACTGGAAGTTTACTCCTCTTAATTCTCCTCTTCGATTTTGTCTATCTCCCTCATCCCTCTCGCCTCTAGCAATCACCAGTTTGTTCTCTGTATTTATCTTTCTGTTTTGAGTTTGTTCATTTGTTTTGTTTTGTTTTGTTTTAGATTCCACATATAAGTGAAATCATACGGAATTTTCTTTCTTTCTCTGACTTATTTCACTTAGCATAACACCCTCAAGGTCCATCCATGTTGTCACAAGTGGCAAGATCTCATTCTTTTTCATATCGCTGAGTAATATTCCATTAAACACACACGCGCGCGCGCGCACACACACACACACACACACACACACACACACACACACACCACATCTCCTTTATCCATTTATCTATTGATGAATGCTTAGATTGCTCCCATATCTTGGCTATTGCAAATAATGCTGCAGTAAACATAGAGGTGTGTATATCTTTTCAGATTACTGTTTTTTGTCTTCTTTGGGTAAATACCCCATAGTGCAATTACTGGATTGTATGGTATTTCTATTTTTAATTTTTTGAGGAACCTCCAACTGTTTTCCACAGTGGTTGTACCAATTTACATTCCCACCAACAGTGCACAAGGGTTCCCTTATTTGCATATCCTTGCAAACACTTATTATTTTTTGTCTTTTTGATACTAGCCATTCTGATTGATATGAGATGATATCTCATTGTGGTTTTGATTTGCATTTCCCTGATGATTAGTGATGCTGAGCATCTTTTCATGTGTCTATTGGCCATCTGTATGCCTTTTTTTGAAAAATGTCTAGTCAAGTCCTCTGCCTATTTTTTAACTGGATTGTTTGTTTTTTTTTTTTTTTTTTTTGGTGTTGACTTATATAAGTTCTTTATATATTTTGGATATTAACCCCTTAGTGTATATATCATTTATGAATACCTTCTCCCATTCAATAGGTTGCCTTTTTTGGGTTTTTTTTTTTTTTTGATGATATCTTTTGCTGTGCAAAAGCTTTTTAATTTGGTGTAGGCCCCATAGTTTCAGCTTTTGTTTTCCTTGCCTGAGGAGATATGTCCATAAATACATTGCTAAAGCCAACTTCCAAAAGATTAGTGCCTGTGCTTTCTTTTAGGAGTTGTATGCTTTCCAGTCTCACATTTAGGTCTTTAATCCATTTTATTTGTTGTGTATAATGTAAGAAAGTGATCCAGTTTCATTCTTTTACATGTAGCTGTCCAATTTTCCTAGCAACATTTATTGAAGAGACTTTTCTTTTTCCATTTTATATTCTTTCCTTCTTTGTTGTAGATTAACTGACCACATAAATATGGGTTTATTTCTAGGCTCCTCATTCTGTTCCAGTGATCTGTGTGTCTGCTTTTGTACCAGTACCATACTATTTTGATTATAGTAGCTTTGTGATATATCTTGAAATCTGGAATTGTGATACCTCCAGCTTTGTTCTTTTTTTTTTTTAAGTTTATTTATTTATTTTGAGAGGGGGCAGAGGTAGGGAGAGAGGATCCCAAGCAGGCTCCACACTATTAGCACAGAGCCTGACGCAGGGCTCGAACTCACATCTGTCAGATTATGACCTGAGCCATAATCAAGAGTCGGATGCTCAACTGACTGAGCCACCCAGGCGCCCCTGTTCTTCTTCCAAAAGGAAAGCTTTGTCTTATATTCAGCAAACCACTGCTGTATTGCTGGTTCAGGCCTTTGATGTTATTCAGTTGCATTGATAGATCCTACTTACATTTTGCAGCTTCTCTGTCCCCCCAGAAATGATTACATGGTTTTGGAAGATCAGAAACTGGAAGGACAGGAAAGGAGGCTTGATTAAAATCAGAAGCTGATGATCAGGACTTAACTGCATAAAGATCAATTCCTCTTTGTAATTAACTCAGCAACTCAAAAGATAATGTCTCTAGCCTAATTAGAAGATAAATAATATATAAGGATGTATATCACTCATTTAAAGGGTGTAGTTTGATCACTTGTCCTATTAGTATTGAGTAATAAACTGACTTGTGAGTTCCCTTCTGAATGTTAATATGTGGAAGTAGCAGTAAGGAAAGGGAGTAATTGTTTCTCTGAATTAAAATACGATCATCAAATTTTCATCATTGTTTAATTTAGAAAATTTAAATATTCAATATAAAATATAATATAAAACTTCGGCCTCACAGATATAAAACACACTGGAAAGCAATTACTTCATGACTTTCACTTCGATATCATAAAATTGGGCAAAATGAGCTTTTTACTATACCGATTACTAATAACGCTCTGATTGAGTTTAATGAGAGTGATTTAATTTTGCCAGTGATTCCAAAAATCTGAATTGCAGTGGATAACTGGAGTCCTTTTAAAAAGAAGAAGAAGGGATGTTGGGTTTCCGTTTGTGGGGTATTGGAGTCTGCAACATGATCACAGCATGGCAAACCAGGATTTGTCTTGGGAGAAATAAAAGGTGACAAAGAGTGGTGACATTCAGGGCTTGAAGGGCTCATAGAAATTATACAGTCCAATTCCTAATTTCACAGATGAGCAACCAGATGGATGACTTACCCACTGTCACCTAGCTGGTTAATGGAAGACTAAGGCCTGACAGTGGGGCTCTTGTGTCCTTTCTGATTGTCTCTTCCCTGTAATGTGTTTTTTTCTGGGATTGGGAAATTAAGGAACTTTTATTTCCCTACTTCCAGATTGCTTTGCCTTTCATAAAAGTAGTGTTCTCTATCAACGTAATTGAACATGGCAGATTTTCAACTGTCTTGCAAGTGTCTAATTTTTCCATTTTTTCTGCAGCATTCTCAAATAATGATAGCATGATGCAGTTTTTTATTCTAACATGTTCATTCATGTAAAATATGTGTCTTTCATGGCCATATATGGCCATACCTAAATGGAAAGGTACTGGCAGTTTAGGAGTTTAGGAAACATAGAACTGATTTACTTAATATGTTTGGATTCATGAGTCATATAATGAGGCCGGCTACTGGTGGGTTTTCGGATATAATGCATAGGCATGGCAGCAAGATAACATTAAAATCATTAAAAAAGCATTGAAAAGCATAAGACAAATCAAGCCTAAAGTCCCCAATATTTTTTTTAATTTTTTTTAACATTTATTTATTTTTGAGACCGAGAGAGAGAGAGAGAGCATGAACAGGGGAGGGTCAGAGAAAGAGGGAGAAACAGAATCTGAAACAGGCTCCAGGCTCTGAGCTGTCAGCCCAGAGCCCGACGCGGGGCTCAAACCCACGGACCGCGAGATCATGACCTGAGCCGAAGTCGGACACTTAACCGACTGAGCCACCCAGGCGCCCCCCCCCAATATTTTTTTTTAAAAGAGAACAGGCAAGTTATGGCTCATCACCCTTTTCTTATATAATTCCTTTAAAGGGTTCTCAGAAAGCTGATTCTTAAGTAGATAGACCCTAGCTCAAAGCAAATTCGTTAAAAAAAAAATCGATGACTTGTGAAAATCCTGAAGATCCCACAGGCTATATTGTCTGAAAGGACAGCCCTTATTTTCTTCCTGTAGCTGTGGATTAGCTGATTAAATATTGTGTATCACCACCTTGATGAAAAGAGCCTTCCTCCACTCAGCCTGATTTAAGTCTATGGTTTTTGGATTCTTGGGACTAATTTTGGTGTATGTTAAGGGCTGGGGAGGGTGGAGGTGGCCATGTGTCAAAATGAGCATCAGATACAGTTGATGCAACATTGCACATGCTGAATATTGCTTGTTCAGTGAATTAGGTTTAAAGGAACTCGTTTTCTGAGTGCCAGGGTTCTTCCCAATGTGTCTCTCTGTTGCCATATGAGGCTTCGGTTGTCAGGATGAAGAGTGGGCTGCGGCAGGAATACAGCACCAGAGACGCCACAGGACGGGGGGCTTCAAGAACAAAAGAGTTCATTTCGGCCTCATGAGTGACCTAGGCCAGCAAGGCAGCTTGATCCACATGGTCTTCAGAGACTTGGTGTTTTTCATGTCATTGATTTGCCATTTTTGGTGCAGTGGTTCTCAAACTTTTTGGTTTCGGGTCCCCTGTACACTTGTAACAATTATACAGGATTTTTAAGAGTTTTTGTTTTGGGGTCCCTGGGTGGCTCAGTTAGTTAAGTGTCCGACGCTTGATTTTGGCTCAGGTCATGATATCATGATTAGTGGGATCAAGCCCTGCATTGGGCTCCTTGCTGTCAGTGCCAATCCCTGTTTGCGATTCTGTTTCCCACTCTTTCTGCCCCTCCCCCACTCATGCATATGCTCATGCTCTCTCTCAAAATAAATAAATAAACTTAAAAAAAAAGTTTGTGTTGTAGTGCCTGGATGGCTCAAGTCAGTTAAGCGTCCGACTTTGGCTCAGGTCATGATCTTATGGTTCATGAGTTTGAGCCCCGCGTCGGGCTCTGTGACGAAAGCTCAGAGCCTGGTGCTTGCTTGGGATTCTGCATCTCCCTCTCTCTCTGCTCCTCCCTTGCTCGTGCTCTCTCTCTGTCTTTCAAAAAATAAACCGTTAAAAAAATTTAAAAAAAAGTTTTTGTTTTTATTAGTACTATCAATATTTATTAGGAATTAAAACATAAAATTTGAACACATTTATTAATTAAAAAAAATTTTTTAACGTTTATTATTGAGAGACACAGAGAGACAGAGCATGAGCTTGGGAGGGGCAGAGAGAGGAGGAGACACAGAATATGAAGCAGGCTCCAGCCTCCGAGCTGTCAGCACAGAGCCCGATGCGGGGCTTGAACTCACAAACTCCGAGATCGTGACCTGAGCCAAAGTCGGACGCTTAACTGACTGAGCACCCATTATTAATTTATTTCAAAATAAAAATAATAAATCATTGCATGATAACATAAATAAAATTTTAAGAAAAATAACTATATATTCTAAAGTAAAAATTAGAGATTTTTGCAGTCCTCTCTAATACACGGTTTAGTAGAAGAGAGGTATCTCATCCCTGCTTCTACATTTGATCTATTTTGATGTGTTTTTTCCTTTGGTGAAGTATTTGAAAAAATATCTGGGCCTTGCAAAGTTATGTGATTGGGAAAGGCAGAAGTATCTCAATAGTGTTTTCCAAAAAACCTGTAGATCTATTACACCAAAACTCAGCCAGAATGTCAGTGAACTTTTTATACTTGATTACATTAGTGTCCATTGATCTGTCTTTCCTTTTTACCCACATATGATCATTTAACACAATCCATTGCTCATTTGGAAATTATTGGTTCACGGAGTTATGTAGATCTTACAAATGTTGACATGTCATTGTAAGTACCAAAATTTTTTTAATGTTTCCACTGATGTCAGAACCTTTTAACTAATGGTAATCTGTTAGGCATACAATAGCCTATACTAAATGTACTAATACCAAAATACTGATATTTGCTTAAAAGCTTGAATTTTGGGGCGCCTCGGTGGCTCAGTCAGTTGAGCGTCCGACTTCGGCTCAGGTCATGATCTCACACTCCGTGAGTTCGAGCCCCGCGTCAGGCTCTGTGCTGACAGCTCAGAGCCTGGAGCCTGTTTCAGATTCTGTGTCTCCCTCTCTCTCTGACCCTCCCCCGTTCATTCTCTATCTCTCTCTGTCTCAAAAATAAATAAACGTTAAAAAATTTTTTAAAAAAAGCTTGAATTTTATCATTGGCAGCAAACACTGTCATTCGATTTTCTTTAAGCAACAGGCTCACTGTGTTCATTTTCAAGAAAATGTCTACAAATGCTCATCAGAATAAAGTCTGTGTGAGAAACATAAACAGCCAAGTTTTCATTCACATTTCATTTAGTTCATTGTTTTTCATGTTTTCTCCACCTTCATATTATTGTTTCTCTCTGTCCTGAATAAATGTTAACGATAGGAGCGAGAAGACTCTTTTATACATGGTAATTACACTTTCATTCCCAGGCCTCCACTCCTGGTGGCAGTGAGTAGTCTCTAAGCAGGTATGTGGCACCAGTGGGCTGTGTGAATCCTTGTGAGGAAGCCACAGAATTCTAACCTTTTATTAGTTGCTAATTGGAACGACAGTATGCAGCCAAACTTTTTGGAGTAATTTCATGTTTTCACAGGATAAGAAATGAAGACCCTCTCCATGTATCCAGATGTGCCCATTAAAGGATCTTCCAGTAGAGTTCTCCCCTTTCTCTCTCTTCTGTGGCTCCAGCTCCCACTTTTGTTCTCTTTCTTCCTATTTGGCAAAACTGTATCTTACTCATAAAAACCAGCTTTTTCGAGTTGAAAATATTATGCAGGGAGATGAATGAATCATACTCAGCCAGGGTATGGTAGAGAGAAGCTTGAATTCTGGTCCTCTGCCACAGTGATCTGTTCTCTTTACAGCATTTGTGAGGTTTACGATCGGCAACTCACACAACAATGGATGAAGTGACAGATGGGTCTAAGCATTGTGTGGACATCAAGAAGGGGCCCGTAATCACAAGTTTACTTTCTCATCACTTACTTCTTTCTGCTGATCCACATTGCTCTTAGTTATAAGTGATATCCTATATCCTGTTGCCTTCTGTGTGCTTATAACTCTCCTTAGAAGTTGACAGCTGGTTAGGAAAAATCAATACCAAAGAACATAAAACCACAGGGACACATAAGAGGCACTTTTTAAACATTGAGAGCCAATTTACAGACTATATACTTTTCAAGGAATCTGGAGTTCATTGGAGAGGAGACCCGCAAAAGTCTACACAAAATGATCTCTGGAGGTAGAAGGCCAGTGAACTAGCGCCTAATATAGATTGATGAGGAAGCAGCAGGACAGAGGGGTGGAGCTGGCATGTCAGACAAAGTGCCTGTATAGCTAAGGCACAGAGACGGGAATCAGTGGAATACACACAGCGAGATGCTTGGCTTGGGGAGAGCAGGGGATGCTTATTGAGAAGAGTGGGCTTAACCTTGCTGGGTCACTGTGGACAGCCCACCCACCAGGAGCATGAACAGCCAGGCAGAGACGTTTCATCTTCTCAGTTGCAAATGAGCAGGAGGCTTTTAAGATTTTTGCTTTAATCCTCTGGAGAATAATGCAAGCAAAGGAATGATTAGGAAAAGTGATGTTGGAAATATGACATGGTTCCTAAAGGATAAGGAAGGCCATACTCTTCCTTCCATCTCCTGACTATCTACTGCTTATCTCTCTGACTTCAACTACTCTGGTATCTCCTAGTGGAAGTGTCCTCTCCCACCTCACCCTCTGAGACTGGACTAGATGTCTTCTTTTTAAAAAAAAATCATTTATTTATTTTTATTTACTTATTTTTGAGAGAGAGAGAGAGAGAGAGAGAGAGAGAGAGGGAACGAATGGGGGAGGGACAGAGAGAGGGGGTCAGAGGATCCGAAGCAGGCTCTGTGCTGACGCCTGAGAGCCCAACGCAGGGCTTGAACTCAGGAACTGTGAGTCTTTTTATGTACTACTCCTCTGCATCTTGTGTTTACCACTGCTGTAGCCTGTCATAATTATTTTGTTTATCCAGGAGATGGTAATTTCCTTGAGAATGGAGAACTTGTCTTCATGCCTAGCAGAATGCCTGATTCATGGTAACCACTCATTAAATACTTAAAAGAGTAAGTGAGTGAGGAGGGCGCAATAATATTAGCACAAAGATAATAGGCCAGAGGCAAATTGGTTTAGAAGTGGTAAGGAAGAGGTTGATGGGGATCTTCAGACTGGGAGTAGGTGGGTAAGTAGCAAAGTGATTGATCATCACGGTAATGAATGCAATGTTTATTCTATATTATTTGCTCTTCTCATTATTTTCCTCATTCTACTTTCTCTTATTTGAGAATTTATAATTAAATTATTAATAATTTGTTTATACTCAAAATATCACTGTCACATGTAAATACTCTGAAGGCAGTTATTTCATATACTAGGTTTTAGTTTCAAGTTAATTGGAATTACTGAATAATTTGAGAATGGTAATATATTTCTATGCTACTATTATTTGTAAATATAGAGCAAAAAGTGTGCGTGTTTTTTTTTCTTAATGAGACCTATTAAAAGTACATGGACTTGAGTGGCTCCTGGGTGGCTCAGTCAGTTAAGCATCCTACTCTTGATTTCAGTTCAGGTCATGATCTTGTGGTTCCTGAGTTCGAGTCCCACATCAGGCTCTGCACTGACACTGTGGAACCTGCTTTGGAGTCTCTCTCCCTGTCTTCCTCTTTTTCTCTTTCTCTCTCTTAAAATAGATAAACAAACTTTAAAAAAAGAAGCAAATGGACTTGGTTACTTTTCATTATTCAAATAAGACCTGTTCATTGCAGAACAATTATAGCTACAATTATGTAATTTAATACTGATATACAAACATTAAAAACAAAAGTAAAAATTATCTGAGATAATCATTTCTCAGAGGTAATCAGTAAGTAATTTTGGTAAATATCCTGCCAGACATATTGCATGTATATATGTGTGTGTGTTTGTGTCTCTGTGTCTAAATATATATATCTACTTTAAGCATAAGGTATACTATATATTCTGCTTGTAATCTAATTTTAACTTAAAATATGAATGCCTCTTACATTCCCTTAGCCCACCTGATATAGCACAGCTGTGGTACACAGTTCCATCCCCCCCATTACAGTGTTCCTTGCAAGCTGTGCCTTATCTTCTCTGCTTTCTCCAAACCTGCAAAGGTCTTTTAGACACAGGCAGCTACAACCTAGAAATATGAGGGAATTAATACTGAAAGCTCAAGCAGTGGGGCATGAGAGTTGGTGGATACATGTCCCAGTCCCCAGCCTCCTCAGTTGGGACAGTTATGAGATGTGTGCTACATACATTGTGCTGACATTCCCAGTGGAACTGAGATGCTGTTGACTGTAGCTGTAAGTTATATGCCTGAACGCCATATTGGATGTTCTCTCTCATCTATCTCACCTTCTCTATTTGCCCAGTTCTGTTTTCTGGGATAACCTTTTAGACAGCCCCCACCCACATCCTCATCTTGCTCTGTTCCCACACAATCCCTACCAAGACCATACCAGCCTCGTATTATTGGACTATTGGGTTTATTTCAATTTCACATTTCTAGAAAAAATAATTATAATGGAAATCCATGTACAAGTGCCTTTAATATGGATCTAACTATTTTTTTCAATAAAAGCTGAGTCAAAGAATATGCTGATTTTAAAGACCAAATTACTTTTTAGGAAAGTTATTCCTATTTTTAAAGTGTTAGTTTCCTTATATACTGCTGACTTCTGGGTGTTAACTTCTTTAAATATTGCTCAGACTTCAGTAAAAATATTCTGTTTCTGGCCTGTAATTTTTATACATGTTTTTGGTCACATATCTTTGTTTAATATGTTGCCTGTTTATATATTCTCCTTAATTTTCCCATTAATTATTTAAATACTTTAATCAATTTTTATGGGTTCTTTATATGTTAAGATGCTAATTCTTTGCTGTATGTTATAAATTGTTTCTCTGAGTTATCTTTTGACTGATTTTGTGCTTCTTGGTAGCTACTCTCATTGGCCGCATTCCCAAACTGTACACTGGCCTGAGCATCTCTCTACCACTCTGTGGACATTTCCATCTAGATCTTTCCACCTCATTTTCTTTCATTCTTCCTTCATCTGGATTTCCTTCTTGATTTCTTTTCCTTACCTGGAATTAATCAGTCCATTCTGCTTTGCAGTGATTCTCACTGGGTGTAAGGGAGAGATCCATAACCAAATCCATGGGATAGATGGCCTTTTTTAAGCTTCCTATTCCCCACTCTTGAGAAGTACAGCCATAGTTACTGTAGGATGTGTGTGGAGTCTCTCAGCTGACAAGAGGCAGAAAAAGTTGAGAACTACTGGCTGGAAGAATTTAGAAGGCATGGAAATGCTACCCGTATTGCTCTTCTCTTTGTTTCTATGATTAAACCCTCACGGAGATCCTATGACCTCAGGTCTCGTCTCCAAGGAAATCCTTCTGTTTATGTATGCCCAGCAGATCTGCAAATTACTTTCTAAATTGATTGCTGAATGTGCTGAAGACACATGGTTGACCAGGTCTTGAAGACCAGCATCTTTTTTAAAGCCGATCAATATAAAAGGCTGCTATCTTTATATAATGACATGAGGTCAATTCCAAATTACATTTGCACATCACAAGAGCTTTCAAAGCTAATGCAGATGCCAGGGGCCTTTATGAAGGGGTCACCACTCTGCTTTGCAAATTTATAGCCACATATATACTGACCCAGGAAAGGAGGAAAGAGTTCATCTTGCATTCTGGGGAGCACCCTTCCTAGACTGTTCACCACTGACCAGCAGCACCTTCAGGCTGAGAGACTTCTGGCTTCATTCTTCTCATTTCAAACAGATTTATTTATCAGCGTTTATACTCACAGAGTAGGAAATATTTCTTTGTACTCTGAGTTATTTTACAATGTGTATTAAGTTAAAACTGTAGCTTATCATTTTGAATAGATTTGATTTTATATTCACTTAAATCATACAATTGTTCAAAAAAGATTTATAGTATTTTATAATCACATTATTAATATAGATATTAATATCAAAGCTACACATAAAAGGAAAAATAAGCAAAGATGTTAAGAGATGACCACAGTTGCTATGACTGAGCTTTAGAATTAGATCTCAGCCTCCCCAAATCAAAGTCCAAAGATAACAGTTGGATAATGTAATTCTCATTTGGTAAGAGGAAACATGCTAAGCGTTCACAGAGAGGAAGTATTTTTTCCCCTTGGACTAAATTTTAAAGGAACAATGTCATGGAACTTTTACATTCAAATTAGGGTGAATTAGTGGTAACCTTTATCCTATAAATTCATTACAGACATGTAAGCACTTTTCTCATGTTTATTTCTTACAACAAATCCTCAGGATATGCCAAAGGTATAAGGTTTAAGTGTCACTCAGTTAAAAGTGTTTTCAGGGTAGTTTCAGTATACTTTAGAAACCTAGGATTCTGTTATTTTATTTTTATTTTTTAATTTTTTTAATGTTTATTTTGGAGAGAGTGAGAGACAGAGTATGAGTGGGAAAGGGGCAGAGAGAGAGGGGGAGACAGAATCTGAAGCAGGCTCCAGGCTCTGAGCTGTCAGCACAGAGCCTGACGTGGGACTTGAACCCATGAACCGTAAGATCATGACCTGAGCTGAAGTCGGAAGCTTAACTGGCTGAGCCACCCAGGTGCTCCTAGGTTTCTGGCATTTTAAAACATAATCAAGCCTTTGTGTATCTCATACTTACTATCCAGAGGCCAGCATGTCTCTTAGACTATATTCCTTGACTGTTAGTTGTCTCAGCTGGACTTTGTGAAAGCCATTTAGGAGTTTGGATGGAAAGAGTGAAAAGATGAAATTTTGCCTCTAAGATGCTGTCTTTGGGTGAAGACCCACACACATGTTTCTCATCTTTGATAAAGCAACAAAATTTCTCTAATACTTTGTGTGATTCACGTTCATTTGTTAGATCAAAATAGTTCTGAATTAAAATAAACTGCTATTCATTCAGCTACAGGTACCTACTGGTTCCTGGGGAAAGTCTGTGTGTGTGTGTGTGTGTGTGTGTGTGTGTGTGTGTGTGTGTGTGTGTGTGTTTATATTTACGTTAACCATTTAACACTTGCCTGGTTAACCAGGTATTCTTTTCTCTGGTCTTTTGCTTCAAACTCCAGTGTTCCTTTAGGCTTATAATGACATGATAAGCATGATAAGCATGAGTGATATGAGGTAGCCTACCTGTCTTGATTTTTTTTTTAGATTTCAGTTATTTTTCAGAGCAGTTTTTTGTTCAGAATAAGACTGAGGAGCAGATCCAGAGATTTCCATCTACCCCTGGCCCCACACATGCATAATCTGTCCCATGATCTCCTCCCATAGCAGTCCATGTATTCTAATTGATCAACCTACACAGACACATCATAATCACCCAAAGTCCATAGTTTACATTAGGGTTCACTCTTAGGGTTGCCTATTCTATGAGCTTAGACAAAGCCTCCTTGATTTTTGAGGATTCATCCATCCTCATGATAGATAGCATGGAAACTGAAAAGTAGATTTGGTGGGTTTTTTTAAACTATTATTTTCAAGGAATATGTCAAATGGAAATTTAAAAAAATTTTTTAATGCTTATTTATTTTTGAGAGAGAGAGAGGGAGAGAGCGCGCGCGCGTGTGCACGAGCGGGGGAGGGGCAAAGAGAGGGAGACACAGAATACAAAGCAGGCTCCAGGCTCTGAGCTGGCATCACAGAGCCAGATGTGGGGCTCAAACTCACAAACTGCAAGATCATGACCTGAGCCGAAGTCGGATGCTTAACTGACTGAGCCCCCCAGGCGCCCCTCAAATGGAACTTAAAAAAATAAATAAGATCAAACCTATCTTATTCCAGATGGTAAAGTAAAATTATCAGATCTGATCTATTTTTGTTAATTCTGTTCATGATGAAGCTTCTAAAGAACAGCTGATAAGAGACCTGATGAAAGAACATATTTCCTGACACTTCAAAGGCTTCTCTACTTTTCTCTTTAAAACAAACAAACAAACAAACCATAGTTATATATAAGTCTTATACATATGGTCAAAACGCAAATGTAGACTATAGGATGACTCCCCACAGCACTTCTGACCTCCATCCTGGTGCTGGGGTTAGGTTTGCTCAGGGAAAGAAGAGTCACAGACATCTCCCGTGGGACACTGTGTTATTATTGATGGATGCACTTGCCACAGAGTTGTGTCTCAAGTGATGTATATGGGAGCAGATGTGTGTAATATAATGAAAAATCCCATTATACAGACAGTATGGTTTAGACTGAGAGTGTTAGAAGTCATTTCTTATCCACAACATTATGGTCTACCTGAGTTTTATTCAGATGTTTTGTAAGTCTTCTTAAATTGAAATCAGTTGATGTGGAGTTTAATAGCTATGAAACACGTTTATTAAAAATTGTCTTAAGATGCTGTGTTAACTCTGGCTGTCATAACAGAATACCACAGATTGGGTAACTTCAATAATAGATATTGGTTTCCAATGCTTCTGGAGGCTGGAAGTTCCAGATTGAGGTCTGGCAGGGTTAGTTTTCTGGTGAGGGCTCTCTTTCTGACTTGCCTGTCTTCCCAGTGGCCATCTTCTCACTGCTATCGTCACATAGCCTTTCTTCTGAGCATGTGGGGAGAGAGAGAGAGAGAGAGAAGAAGAGGAGGAGAAAGAGCGAGATCTCACTTCGTCTTATAAGGCCTCCACTCCTTTCAGTATAGGATTATACTCTTATCCTCATGATCTCATTCAACCTTAATTACCTCTTAAAGGCCCTATCTCCAGATACAGTCACCTTGGATATTTAGGGGTTCGACATATGAATTTGGGTGCGGCGGGGGGGGGGGGGGGCGTCGGGAACACAGTTCAGTTCATAGCAGATTCCAAAACAAAAAATTGACGTAATTTCTGTTGGGGATTAAAAAAAAGGCAGGAAGTATGCCTGAGGAATCTTGTCAGTGATTGATAAACACGGAGTTCTTTTTGAAAAATGAGAGGCCCGATTACCCATCTTTACATATGGGTTCTTTTGTTGATTAAGCAGGATTTGAAGGTCTTCTCTAACCCTGAAATTCAGTTTTGTAATGTAAAAACTCATTTTTGGTAATCAATTCCAAATGCCCTTAGTGTTTCTCTTTCTTTACCCGTTCTTTGTACCCAAGATACCAACTGCAAGGAAGGTAAAGTGGAAGGATCTAGCTGGCCTGGGTTTGAATCTAAGTTTTTCTACTCATCAGCTGTGTAGTCTTCAATTAATTATGGTACCTTTTTGAGCTTGCTTATTTGTCTATAAAATAATTAAAGAGACTTGCCTGGATGCATATATTAGTGAGAAGAGAGGCTATGCTAGTATATGTATGTATGTGTGTGTATATATTTTTTAAAGACAACCCAGTAGCTTAGATATGAGAAAAATGATAGAAATTTGTTCATCTCCCACATACGATCCAGAGGTAAGCAGACTGGGGCTGGTAGGAGACCTCTAACACCAACCTCAACAGAAACAGATTTCAGGGTCCCAGGTGACCGCTCCAATTTTCATGTTCTCCCTCCAATAGGAGTGGAGAAAGGGTGAGAGGAACACATTCCCTTGAACTTTTAGGGGCACCATCCTGAAGTGGCACATGTAAATTCTGGTCATATCCCTCCCACCAGAGCTTAGATATGTGGTTATATCCAAGAGGGAGGTTGGTTGAGAAGTAATGTCTCTAGCTAAATTTTGTTTCACTGGCAATTTCTGCCTCAAAGGGTTATTATAAACATTAGGAATAATCCATTGATTCATTCATCAAACATTAATTGTGGAATATTGAAACAAAGGGCTAAGCAGGGTGCCTTGCACATGGTAAATACCAGGAAGATGGTGTCACCTTCTTTCAAATGTGGTCCAAGGCCCATTAGCATCTGCACTGCCTGGAAGCTTGTTAAAAATGTAGAATCTTAGCCCCAGGCCAGACCTACTGAATCAGAACTTGCATTAATAGTTTGAAAAGCTCCATGCCAGCATGTTGTCTCTTAGGATATCCTTCTGGCTGTGTTGCTCTGACACTTGCAGTGTTGTTGTGAGAATTAAATAAGGTAATATATATAAAGTACTTTGGAATCTGTGAAGTGTTTCATAACATTATTTAAGTGTATGTGTGTGACATGGAAGAATGTGAATCTCAAGGTATTGGAATGACAAGATGGGAAAATCCTTGGGTTTTTAGACTCTCCAGGCTTGACAACGTAAATTGATATTGTGAAGCCATGTGAAAAAGGCTTATCTGTTTCTGGAAAATGTGCTTAAATTGCCATGCACTGTTCTAAGCACAGAACTTATTATTTAGGAAGATGCTAGGCCTACCATTCTAAACCTAGGGTTTTCAGTGTGTTATTTTTAAATTACCAGTGTTCCTGACATCTGAATATTTCAGCTTTTTATGTTTTGAATTATGTTGTTATCCTTTAATTCATGTGATGGAATATACAAATTTTGATATCAAATTAATGTTTAAATGATTCTGAAAAAGACACCTAGAAATGTAGAGAATGGAAAAATTGATAAAAGAAAATGAATTTTAAAGAAAAGATAGCTTCATAGTATCAATTCACATAGAAGGAATTACACCTAATATATTAAATTATAAGCAGCTAATTCAGATTCATACACTAGTGTTGAACTATAAAAAATTGGGAAAATCGCCTGCTCATGGACTTTAGTTTTCTAATTTGTAATTGAGAAAGATGACATATGTGTTTGTTTTACCAGCCCCATAGCGTTGGGGAGGCCCATAAAATCTGAGATCCTAGAAAAATGTGGTATGCATACAGAAGACGATACTCGTATCTAGTGTTGTCAAAGGGAGAGGTATAGGTGAACATGCATCAATGTGAAAGAACTTATTATTAAAATGCTTGGGGGACGCCTGGGGGGGTGGCTCAGTCTGGTAAACGTCCAGCTTCAGCTCAGGTTATGATCTCATGGTTCATGAGTTCGAGCCCCACGTAGGGCTTTGTGCTGACAGCTCAGAGCCTGGAGCCTGCTTTGGATTCTGTGTCTCCCTCTCTCTCTGCCCCTCCCCAGCTTGCACTCTGTCTCTCTCTCTCTCAAAAATAAATAAACATTAACAAAATTAAAAAAATAAAACAGTTAAAATGCTTGGAAAATAAGCTTGCAGGCTGAGTTAGGGCCCTGGTAGTTTCATCGGATTCATAGTATGCAGGCCTATTGCTCCTGTTTCACCTGGGTGAAGGCCCACTGAGAGACAAAGACTCATCCAGTGTATCTGCAGGTCAGTCAAGTTTTGGCACATAATGGAAACAGGTCTAATTGGTATACATCCGATGCACACAGGGAGAAGTCTGCATGTTAGGAAAAAACCAGACAAGTCAAGAAACTCACAGATGAGGGGAAGCTCTAAAAAATGGCTGTTTCTAGGACACTTTGTTCTCCTGCCTGTGACTGGAAGGAGTGGCCACGTTGGATGAGATTCCCACTGCATCTTTAGAGGCAAGCACGCGCATGCCCTGTTGCCTTGGGACTGATACATTCAGAAAAATGCTACAAGATTTGTCATAGGCCTTGTGTTTAATTCTGTATTCCTTTCATTAGCATTTAGTAAATGAACGTTGCACTGTCAGCTTTGGGTCCAGGTGCTGGGGGGATAAACATACCTTTCCCTCAGGGACTTTCAACTCATTATTGAGATAATATACAGCTTTATCAGAAAAAAGGATAATAACCAACATTTGTACTATACTTTAAAATAGATCTTGGTATGTTATGCCCATTTAAAAATTATGTGTGTACGTGTGTTTAATTTATTAAAAATAAATCTATATTTATATAGAAATAACAGAAATATAGAAAAAAGACCAAAAGTGGGATGTACATGAAATGATAATAGTACTGAAAATACACATTATTTTTCATTACTTTCTGTATTTTCTGTATCTTCCTCGATGGACATGTATTATTTATATAACCATATGACAACCACATATGAAACTTCTGAAGCTTCTAAAATATTTTTATACATGCTGTCTCATTTGATCTTCACAAGCACTCTGTGAGGTAGGTCAGTAATAAACATCAAGGTTATAGAAGAGAGAAAATGGAGGAGACGGACAGGCATACAACTCAGACACCAGGAAGTTACATGCAGTGAGGTTACATGATGTATACAGCACTGAACAGGTAGTCAATGGCAAGAGCAGGTGAAAGGAAGGCAAATTAGTAGTGCTTTAATGAAAGGAGAATGGTTTAGTGCATAGAATGGCTTTTCACTTCAGTCTGGCTCCCTAAATAAAGGCCTGGTTCAGGTTTTTTATTAGACTCAGAGGCAGGGTGCACAGTAGTCACATTTGAGTCTAAGACCAGAGAGTCTGAGTTTGATTTCCAGCTCTGGGACTGCCTAGCTATTTAATCTGGGCAGTTATTTACAGACTCAGGGCCTCACTGTACCTATGTATAAAATGAAACAAATACTACTAGCTACTGTAAGAACAAAATTAGTTCATATGTGAGAACCTTGAAAAGTGTATGGGATGGGGACCCCTGGGTGGTTCAGTCAGTGAAGCATCCAACTCGATTTTAGCTCAGGTTATGATCTCGTGGTTCATGGGATTGAGGCCTATGTTGGGTTCTGTGCTGACAGTGCGGAGCCTGCTTAGGATTCTCTCTCTTCCTCTCTCTGCCCCTCTCCCACGCATGCTCCCTCTGTCTCTCAAAATTAACGTTAAAAAATATATTGAAAATAAATAAATAAAAAGCTCTTTGAAACAAGTATAATGGGACAGTCTCGAGCTAAATAACTTTTTAATTTGTTAAATAGATAACAGACCACAGAGGAAAAACCCTAAAAAAATAAATGTATGGATGTAGGGATGACTGAACAAGTATTAGCTGCTGTCTTCATCATCATCATCATCATCTTCATTCATGCAGGGCTGATGAGGATGATGATAGGGTGACAGTATCTATGGCTTTCAGGGAGACAAGTACATCATCCTACTGTAGACAGCAGCAACTTTTAATCTTATAGGATCTGGGACAAGGTAAGGAAAGAGGTCAGGTCAGTACAAATATATCTCACATTAATCTTTCAATGACAGTATTATCATTTTGAGATGCATAAACATGGATTGAGTTAAGGATAGATTGTGTTTCTTAAGAAACATACAGATGTAGGGGTGCCTCGGTGGCTCAGTCGGTTAAGTGTCCGACTTCAGCTCAGGTCATGATCTCACGGTCCGTGAGTTCGAGCCCCGCGTCAGGCTCTGGGCTGACAGCTCAGAGCCTGGAGCCTGCTTCAGATTCTGTCTCCCTCTCTCTCTGACCCTCCCCCATTCATGTTCTGTCTCTTTCTGTCTCAAAAATAAATAAACATTAAAAAATAAATTAAAAAAAAGAAACATACAGATGTATATTAAATGTATGTAGATGTATGCCGATTGCTGATTGCTTGGGTTAAGGATGCAAAAGAATTATAAAGTTAATACAAAAAATATGAGAAAGTTTGTGCTGGTATTATCGGATTGTTCAGCATCCTGTGTAAATCTATACCAGTCTCTCCCTGCTTACTATAAATGTTTGGAATATGTGTACACTTACATGTTCTCTTTGATTTTACAGTGTTGTAAACCAAGTGATTGCTGTCAAATTAAGAATGATTGTTTTGTCTTTAAAAGACCTTGACCATGAACTGGGAGGTGGAGTGTGTTGTGAGGGTTAATTCCCTCAGGCCTGGAATTAGTCTGAGCTGTTCTGCTGAAATAAGTATCCCTGCCGGTTACTTAACCACTGGTCATCAAAGCATGAAACGATTGATTGATAATGTTGCTTTGTAACATTGGTTGGAGGAGTTTCAGGGTAGTTTGCACCAACTGTCAGCATTGTTTATTGATAAGAGTGAGATTGATGATTTGCATCTGGTCTGGGTGAGACTTCTAAAGGGCTCTGCTGTGGAGGCTGGTTGCATAGTAGGAAGGTGGCTATGTAACCAAAATACAAAAAGCACCAGTGGGGATTCCATCCCAGAAATACTACCAGTTGAGTTTAGAAGATTACCCAGAGAGACTGTATAATGGAATATTAACTGCTTTAATATCCTAATCCTAGGGGTACTTAGGTGGCTCAGTCAGTTTAACATCTGACTCCTGATTTTGGCTCAGGTCATGATCTCACGGTTGCAGTTCCCTCTCCTTCTCTCTCTGCCCTTTCCCCACTTGCACACGCTCTCCCTCTCTCTCTCTCTCTCCCTCTCTCTCTTTCTCAAAATAAATAAATAAACATTAAAAATTTTTTTAAAAGAAAAAAGAACGTAATTCATTTATTTTTTTTAAAAGTCCTAATTCTAGTTAAGTCCTTCAGTTCTCATACAGGTCGATTATTGAAATCCCAAAATACTGGGGGCAATCTTGCTTCATTTCCAAAACATGTGAAATGTGTTTGTCATTTTTTTCAGAGCCCCTGGTTGTGGAATACAAGGCACTGTTGGTACAACTACCCCTATCAGGTAAGGAGACATTACCGACTGGGTCTTCACACACACAGAGTATCTCCCTTAGGTCAGGTTCATGGTTTTAGGCCCCAGCAGGCTGGGCAGCCACTTTACTTTTTAGCCCCTTGCCCTTGCCCCTGCTGCTTGATGCCAGACTTAGCCTAGTTAAGGGAAGCAGTTTGTTTTCTCAGTGAAGTTCAGAATCAGAGCTCAGTTGCTTTAGCAAATGGAATAAGCTGGAAGGTGCATTTGCTGGAGAGTGAGATACAGTCGATTCAATAGTTGGGTGATTCTTGCTTCTAACAGCTGATCTTCTAATTACTGTGGAGGGCCTGAAGACCTGACACCAGCAAGGGTCCATCTGGACAGCAAGTGGGCAAAGTGTGGGGCTGCAGCAGACAAGCAGAGTTCAGGCCCCTTTGCGGCTTAAGAGCAGACTCTAAATATGTAAATCAAACACCATTTCCTTGAGCATAGAAAAATTGGCTTGTATCATTACACTAAACTTAAAACCATCGCCAAAACTGAGATTAAAATTATACCCCAGAAAGGGAGCATTTCAGATCTCTGCTCCCTACATACCTTTGCCTCTGTCCATGAATTCAATAAGATTAGCATGTGTTGTGGTCCTCAGATCAGTTACTATTTGAATATCATAGAGCTGGGTCTTTTCTAGTTTAATTGGAATATGTTCTATAAGAGAATCAAATACAACTAGATATTTTGATGATAAAGTGACATACATTCGGATAAGCAACTTGGATTTTTGACTTTGGTTCTTTGGGCTGTCTTCTTAGAGGCATTTGGTCTTTTTGGTGTGCATAAAGTTAATGGGAAGCAAGCATGCTCTGCAATCGTCCCTGTTACACGCAGTGTTGCAACAGGAGCTAGGGACCAGTGTTGGAAACTTCTTGGGCTAGTTCATGCTAGGGACACATTGAAATGGAATTTGAGTTTGCATCTCCATCTCTTTTATGGCGTACATCCATATTAGAAAAGCATGTAAGCAAGCAATATGACATGGTTAGAGAAAGCTGAGCATTCTAGGGCTTTCTGATGGAGACTGAAGTCAACATCAAAACTTACTGTCCACAGTTGTAATTCTCAGGCTCCACTGCTATTTTACTACCTTCAATACTTGGGATATTGTCATTACACCTCTGGTTGTGTCCTGTATTGGTATACTGAGTGGAAAAATCCATATACATCTAGAATTCTATTTATAAAAGTATTCAAAGCCTTCTAGAAACCTTAACTTGAATGTTCATGTGGCAGCTGCTCTAATGCACTACATTTATGAGGAAAATTCTGTCATATGAACAACATTAGGACAAATGTCACATGAAATGTAATTCCCACTCCTCTTTATAACTATAACATAGTCTGAAATAGCTTTCACATTTATGGCTGGAGCTAAGGAATTGCTTTTTTCTGAGATAATTAGTTGTTGGGGCAGTGGGCCAAAATGTAATTGCAGGGTGTTTCACAGACAAAACTATAGATTTAACATGAAAATTTGAGGGTCTGGTAGATAGATATGTTTAAAAATCAGAAACATTGAAGTGTCTGCCTGACTCAGTACGTGGAGCATGTGACTCTTAACCTTGGGGTTATAAATTTGATTCCCACATTGGGTATAGAGATAACTTTAAAATAAAATAAATCTTTAAAAAACAATAAAATAAGAAGTAAAAATAAGAAACATCATCAGTATAGAAGGAAAGATACTGTGTATTTGGAGTTTCAGATCAATATTGTCTTCTGCTAGTAAGACGTCATTGCTTATCAATGAATAATTTGGTAATAGCCCCCAAAATCTAGGAACAGTTCATGATTTCTTGAAGGAATAATGGTCATCTTTGATAAACTCCATATTCTCATAAAAAATCAGCTACTTTTCTTTTTATATATGTGGGGAAAAAAATTAAACAGCATGTAATTATTATGCGTGTAATTAAAGTGCATTGTGGGTAGCTGTGCTGAATAATTACAGAGATTACAGTTCAAAGTCAGTCTCAAGTCGTAAGAGCACTTTTTTAAAGATAGTGCTCATGAAGCATATTTATTATGTTTTTAGCATGTATATTAAGTAAATAATTGAACAAATGTTTATATGAAAGAGTAGTGGTCTGCTGCAATTTTATTAAAGGCACACTGTTCCTTGTGTATGAATATATATGTAATTTATTTCATATATGATGGTTCTTATATAATGCATATATTTTAAGTCCAAAATAATGGAAAGTGATCTTTAGTTGGGACTAGATAGTTTGTCGTAAATAGCACAAGTTGGGAATGAGAAGCCCTAGAATAGCAGTCACAGGGCCTCACTAGCTATAAGACCTGTGATTAGCCTTTCAACCTGAACTAACTTGACAGCAATTTCCTGTCAGCTATACTATCTAGAAAATGATGGTACTAATTTTATAGGGTTTTTATGAGAGTCAGAGAAATTAACATGTGGGTAGTTTTGTCAACTGCAGAGCACTCCATGAATATGGTAGTTTTGTAATATGATGCTCTCTTAGGAGCTCTGTGGTTTCTAGATGTACTCTCACCTGTCTTCCTAGCCCGCCATGGTTTTTCCCAGGTGGTGGTGCAGGGAAGCTCATTAAAACTGAAATTTAACCTTGGCTCCCAGGGTCCTGAAGCCAGTGCCCTATTTTCTAGACTTCATTGCTGCCATATGTCTGACCTGAATACCCATCCCTTATTGCTAATGCCTGCAAATTTTAAAAGGACAATTCAGGAAAATATATTCTCTCCAGTATGGTGCTGAGTTTGATAAACACACTGATGGTCATTGTTACTCAGAGCTTGGGATTGCTGGTGGGATAATATCCTGTCCCCTCATGTGTTTTGTTGCCAGAGATCAGTGGGAGGGACAACTGTTTTCTTCGATGCCAGTGCATAAAGCTGGTAGGGTTGGTAGTTAAGAGAGTGCCAGCTTCTCATGAAAGTACTTTGTTACGCTGCTATTGGTTCCCAGAGCATTAAAGTTTCAATTGTAGTTACCATATATACTATTACATTGTGGGCGGCACGGATAGAATGCATTTCAAAGGTCTCTCATTCATTCTGGTAAAGTAAGACATTTCATTATAGCTTAGTAAACAAAATAAATGTTCTTGACTTCTACTGGCTCTCTGAGCCTCTCCCCATTCTTGGACCTCTGAAGCAGATAGAACAGGTATCACCCCCCATTTTACAATAGGTATGCTAAGGCCCACTGAGCTATGGAGCTGAGACTTGATCTCAGGTTTCCTGGCTGAGGGCCTAGCCTGGTATTTCTTGGCAGCTTCCTTGTCCCTCTGCCTTTTAATAAATATTTTTGAATTATCTTTTCTGATATTTGCAATGTACAGAACATTCCTTAATAACAAGAAAGCTCTGATTAATACAGAACTCGAAACTCTGCCTTCATGACCCATCTATCACCCCATCTAGCACCCATTCTATCACCTACCTCCCTTGCCCCTATACTATGGAATCTCATGGTAATTTCCAGGGTTATTCTTTTTCTGTATGTATTAAAAGGCTTTTTTTTTTCAGGTTGCCTAAGAAATCTTACAGATCCTTCTATCAAGGAACCATAAATGCTGTTGTTAAAGTAAATCGTGAATTGGGTACCAAATGTTCATACTCATTGACACTTTTTTGGTTGGAGATGAAACAAACTTAATGCCATTAAGCTGTGTATTAGAGACATGCTTCAAAGCCCTCTTACCCATAGAGAGAATGGGGCTGGAATCTGTGGAGGCATAAGACCATGTCACTTTTCAGCACTGAACTTGAGATGTTTGGGACACAATTTGGTTTCCTATTAACTATTAATCTTTCTTTTTTTTTTTTCTTTAATCCCCAGCCACTCACAACTGACCTTCACTACTATTATATCCTGGAGCTGTCGTATTATTGGTCTTTAATGTTTTCCCAGTTCACTGATATCAAAAGAAAGGTAAGAGTGGTAATGTTGTAAATTGCTTGCAGATATGTGTCCTTAATGGCCCTTGGCAGATGGGAGTAGCGTCTCAAAGGCACTCATGTCTATTCTCTGGCAGCACCAGCCCTGCATTATTCCAGAAAGTTTCTTATTTTCACTTCTGGTGTTTTGTATTTTATTTGCATTGTCTCTTCCCTCTTTCCTCCAAATGTAGTGTTCTTTTCTCTGTGAAAAAATATATCAATGAATCCTGACAGCAGTAATTTTTTTTCTCAGTCTGATTCACAAGGCCCTCTATTCTTCAAATTAAATAAAGAAGAAAAATTGTATTTGTAGCCCCCGGGAGAGAGTAAATTCTCAGTGCTCCAGCCACACGAATGAATTTTTCCTGAATTAAAGTTATCTAACATCAGAACACGTCATGAAAATACAACATTCCTAAATGAACTATGATTAGCCTCCATCTCTCCCTTCCCCTGGAGTAGCTTTTGCTGAGGGTGCATGCTCTTGACCTTTTAAATGTTAAACCTACCCATTCCAGCTCTCATCCTACCAGCTTCTGGAAAGAATAGGCACTTCTGGCTATTTACCGCTTATAATTTTTCCATCATACCATTTTCTCCAGATTCCCATATTTGGATCATGCCTTCAAAATCGTCTTTGCTGGCGTCCAGCCCAGGGCCTCACGTGCCACATATTTGCATGCGTCAGGGTCTAGTCCTGGATTATAGGGCATCATTTCCTGGTATGATCAAGCTTATAACCTTCAGCACTACTAGCCATAACTTATGTACCTGTAACTCCAAGATGTCTCTCTTCAGCCCTGGGTTCTCTCCAGGTCCATACTTCTGCAAATCTAGGCATAAATAATAGTATTATGTCCTTTTTGTTTATTATTTAATCTTCCCATCAACTCCAAGATTCAGTTGGATCATTTATTAGTACCTTATTTTATAAATGAGGAAACTGAACTTTACGTGCAACGTATTTCCAGCTGAAGACATGATCATCCCCTAGCCTTGTTCTTCCAGTAATGCTTATAACCGACAGTTCTATAAGCTAATGGTTTTCCTTGGCTCTCCTCTTTGTTTTGCCGCATACCTGAACCCTTAACGTCACTGACACATTTAGTTTGAGTTGTCTCTACTTTTGCTTAATCTATTGCAGTAGCCTTTTAAATGGTCCTCCTATCTAAGTAGTCATTCTTGTCTACCTGCCACCTAAGAGTTGTGTTTCTAAAACCTTTCAAGACAAAGCCAGACTACTTGGAGCAATATGCAGGTTATCAACATGATTCAAACCCACCTCTCCAGTGTTACTACCCGTCCCTCTTCTCCCCCTTCTGAAACACACATATGTCCTATCTATGAATGTCTTTTCATCATTGTTCAGACATAATTTTTTTCATGCACCTTTTTTTTTTTTAAAGAAGACCTTGCCTTGGCTAGTATATACCCTATTTCCCTCCTCCCAAACCTGACCTAGTCCAAAAATAATATCTTTTTTGAAGGCTAATTCAATTACCCCAAGGTTTTTTATCACTCCATCCTCTGTGTTTAGTTGCCCAATGTGTACATAGTTAATTGTTTTAACTGTGTAGGAGCCTACCTTCCCTAGACTTGGAGAATAGAAGAGCAAGATATGTTCATCTTTATATCATGGCTGTCAATGCACCTGCTTATGATGGGGATCAGTAAGTGTAGGGTGAATGAATAAATGGACTCATCAGAATGTCTTCTGATTTACCAATGGATATCTTCCCAACTCTTTTGCAAACAGAACTATGCATTGTCAAGGAGCACAGTACTTGTAATACTGTAAATTCCTTGGTTCGATCAGTCATCTGCTAAATTGCAGAGTGGTATCCAAGTGGCTACAGAAGAACATTGAAGAGTCTTTGGCTCTAGTACTTGCATCCCCTTTCCCCAGGTGCATGCCTCCCACTTTCCTACAGCAGAGGCTTTCTTGGCTGGCAAAAAGCTGTCTTTCCTTACCTGTGTAGGTACACAGCCTTAATGTGATGTGAGTTCTTTGAATCTCACAAGAGGTGGATGGTCCCTGTAAGGACTAGGGCTTAGGAAAGCAGAGAACTCATTGGCAACAAAAATTTGTGGTTCCTTACTCATGGCATCACTCTGGTCAGTTTCTGGAAATGTTTAAAGATCCTTCAGTGATGGTATGCCAGTTAGGTTAAATTTTGTCTGTCTTACATGAGGGGTCTTCTTCATTCAGGTATATAGTACTTGAAGACTGTCTATGTGCTAGGCATTATGCTAGGCTTATTGTGCATTTTACTTATTTATTTTTTTAAACCTTTAATTGTGATAAAAATCAAAACATAAAAGTTTACCATCTTAACCATTTTAAGTGTACAATTCAGCAGTATTATACACATCTACATTGTTGTGCAACCAGTTTCCAGAACTCTTTTTGTCTTGCATAACTGAAACTCTGTACCCATGAGATAGTAATTCCTCATTGTCCCCTCCCCCCAGCTCCTGGCAACCACCATTCTACTCTCACTATGAATTTGACTACTCTAGGTGCTCATAGAAGTGGAATCATACCATATTTGTCATTTTGTGACTGACTTATTTCACTTAGCATAACGCCCTCAGGATCATCCATGTTGTAGCATGCGTCAGAATTTCCTTTCTTTTTCATGCTGAAAAACATGTGTTTTATTTTCTTTTGAGGAGCATTTTTTTCCAGATTAGTTACAGAAAAAGCTAGTACATAAAAAAAAGAAGTTTGAATATTTTCCCATTTTGTAGCTGGGCAAATTGATATACAGTGAGTTTATGTAAATTTTTCAAGGTTGTGCTATGTGGGAATGAATTAGAGCCCAAGTTTACCCAGCAAAGTTCTGTGATTCACTCTTAGATTAAACACATATGCAATTCTTGTATTATCTTGCCTTGCCATGTTCCTGAATTAGAAGTAGTGAGCCTTTTGCAGCTCTTTGCCATTTTATTGGTTTCTCTTTGCTTAATGAGAATTACGTGTGTCATCTAGAGTCAAAGAGATTAGTAAAATCAAGACTATAACTGTACTTGGCTCCCAGGAGCCAAGACATTGCTAGTGAGTCATTGCTGTACCAACGGTCACCAAACTTCTTCCATTTGCTTGAACTTTCTCAACATTCATTTAATGTATGTTTTCAGTGAGTTAAGAGGACTCATAGAGTCTTCGTTGTTTTAAGTCAAATGACCATTTCTAATATCATAAGTGGTTGATTTTCAGTGGTTGAAGTGTATCATTTTGTATGGATTTAGTATACCTTGCATCAGTGTAGAAACCACCTATGTATAAAAAGGGCAATTTTACAATGAGGTTCATGGAATTGATCTCAACCTTACACATGTTGCCAACGTTTAGCAGTTAAGTGTACATTTTTTCTTAGTCAACACCAGTAGCTTGTCTTAGACATCTGGTACCTCTCCCTTCTTCAGCTGGCCAGAGTACCTTTGTACGTTCCTGGTGCAGTTGGTTTATTCTTCTTCTTGAACAAAATGGGAATTTAGCCACTGCCAGACCTGTGTATTACTCAGCACAGATTTTAATGAGGAAGGCCTCTTTTCTTTCTTTCTTTCTTTCTTTCTTTCTTTCTTTCTTTCTTTCTTTCTTTCCTTCCTTCCTTCCTTCCTTCCTTCCTTCCTTCCTTCCTTCCTTCCTTCCTTCCTTCTTTCATATAATTTATTGTCAAATTGGCTTACATACAACACCCAGTGCTCATCCCAACAAGTGCCGTCCTCAGTGCCCATCACCCTCCCCCCACCTCTCTCAATGCCCATCACCTCTCCCCCATCCACCCTCAGTTTGTTCTCTGTATTTAAGAGTCTCTTGTGGTTTGCCTCCCTCCTTCTCTGTTTGTGACTCTTTTTTCCCCTTCCCTCCCCCCATGGACTTCTGGCAGGTTTCTCAAGATCCACATATGAGTGAAAACATATGATTATCTGCCCTTCTCTGACTGACTTATTTCACTCAGCATAATACCTTCCCGTTCTACCCACGTTGCTGCATATGGCGTAATTTCATTCTTTCTCATTGCCAAGGAGTATTCCATTGTATGTATAAACCACATCTTTATCCATTCATCAGTTGATGGACATTTAGGCTGTTTCCATAATTTGGGTATTGTTGAAAGCGCTGCTATAAACATTGGGGTACATGTGCCCCAATGCATCAGCACTCCTGTATCCCTTGGGTAAATTCCTAGTACTGCTATTGCTGGGTCATAGGGTAGTTCTATTTTTAACTTTTTGAGGAAGGCCTTTTTCTCTGTTGCCTTCTCTTACTAGTGAATTGTAGCCCTTGCTCTTTTCCTTTGCATCTTGTTGACTGTCACTACGGGTCCTTGGTGGTTCCCTCTCCACTGCTCCACTACTCTGAGGATCTGCTGTTCCACCCATCAGCGAGGATTAATCGAATGTCCTGGTGACCAACCGCATTCCCTACCTTGTATGTTGCAACTAGTAACTAAACCCTCTGAAAACAGCCTTCTAATTATGAAATAGAGATGTTTGCAGACACTCATTGACAACACAGTATGGAAAGCTTTTCATAGGGTTATTGATAGAAAGGTTATAAAGAATGTTTTCTTTCATTTCCCTGTTAAATGACAATGAGCTTGAATGGCTGCTTCAAATAAGGACCCAGATTTATAAACATTGAATCCGAATGCGTGCCTCAAACTGTTACAATAAGTAGCTGAAGTGAAGTTTAGAAATCATTTTTTGTGTGTGTGACCTAATGAGTTTCTGAGTCTTTCTAAAATGGCTTTTATGTTCATAAACAATTTTTTCCAGAAGTATTCTAGTATTGCCAGCTTTTTTTCTTTCGGTTGCTGTTTCCAAATAGAATCTGGTGTTTAAAAACGAGAGGAGAACCTCTCATCCCTGTGGCGACAGAGCACATTGACACTGTCTTGATCATTTCCAGAGTTGGTACTTATTTGGTCAGTGATGAGAGTTATTATTATTAACCTTCCCAGAGGGAAGGGACAGCCCAGATGTAGTCATTTGGTATAACGGACTTGTAATTTGAATACCCTATTATGTGCCTCCAAGGTATTTTGAGGATTTTATATTACTTACCTTTTTCTTCTTTCTTCCCTCCATTTATCTGTCCTTCCCTCCCTTCCTCTTTTCCTTCTGCTGTAAGCACAAAATTGTTAAGGTATCTTATTAAAACAACAGGTGTATTCTCAGTATTCAACATTTTTTGAAACATCTTTTATGTCTCAAGGCTTAATTTTTATTAAAATTCTGTTTTTAGCACCTGTTCACAATGTGTATTTCTCCTGCACATCCAGAATTTCCAAGGGAAACTAATAAATGTGTTGGAGCTCAGAACAGATTGCCTGTGTCTAAGCCCTATGTCCCTTTTAACTAAACTGCTGTTTGGCTTGAAGGCCTGGGCCCTTGGCCAATAAACCCTACTTGTGTTCGGAGTCCTTTGTAGGAAATCATCCATGGCCAAGTTCCAGGGCCCAGCTGGTGAAATCAGCTTGTTGCTCTTTTGGTCTTTAACCTGAGAGAAAAACTACATCTTGTAAAAGATCCTAACAGAGAGAAGTGTGATGATTAAGTTTAGCAAGAAACTTCTTGACGGGCTTGTGTTTGCTGTCTGGTAACTTCTGTAGAGAATAACTGGTACCTGTTGCTACGAATGCTTTAGCTGCCTTTTAGGGGCTTGCCATGCTCCGGATTTTCCTGCTTCAGTTAGTTTTAGAGTGAAGAAAATGCATTTCCTTTATAAGGAAGCAGGATGGCATGGAATTTAATGAAATAATATCCGTGAAACTTGTGTATTGCTTGATGAATAGAGCTTAGAACATCACCTAGCACATAGTGATCAAAATTTGGCTGAATCAATATATAGTGCTAAAACCAGCCAACAAACAAAAACCTCCAAAACTAATGGTTATAA
The DNA here is from genome assembly GCF_018350155.1 of Leopardus geoffroyi. Taxonomy (NCBI): domain Eukaryota; kingdom Metazoa; phylum Chordata; class Mammalia; order Carnivora; family Felidae; genus Leopardus; species Leopardus geoffroyi. The sequence goes on from NC_059328.1 coordinate 157,947,394, forward strand.
ATTGTTGTATTTTTGGTCAATTAAAATTAGCAAAAATAATTAGGAAGGGGAACTGACTTAAAGTTGCCAATTTTTTACTTTGTCTAGTAAGGAAATGTAAAGGACACCTGCTACTTACCACCCTCAATTCATAAAGGAAGTTTTAATATTTTAAAGGAGAAAGGATGCCTTGTAATAAAGGACAGACCTTTAAATGTATCTTTATGAAAAAGTTATTATTTTTCTCATTTTCTTCTAGACTAGGGAATAGTTATGGGTATTTTGCCTTAGAAGTTAAAAGGATGGGCTCTGGAATCCATCTACCTTCTCAGCACCACTGGTATGACCTTGACCAACTTACTGTGCCTTGCTTTCCTGATCCAAAGAATGGAGTTCATATAACCTAAGTCACAAGGGTATTGTGTGCATAAAAAAAAGTAATACATGTTCTTTGAGCAGTGCCTGGCACATAGTAAATGCTCAATAAATGTTAGCTATTACTATAGTAATTAACTTGGTTCACCAAATATTGCCACCTCTCTACCCCCAGGCACTCGTTCCTTCTCAGCCATGCCCCCTCTTGTGGTTGGATGGGGCCAGGTGACTGGTAGGCTGTGAGCAAAACTGACTTGAGTCACTTTGGGACTGAGGTATTTTCTAGATCAGCAGTTCTCAAAGTATAGTCTGCGGACCCATGGAGATCCTTTCAGGAGGTCTGCGAGGTCAAAACTGTTTTCATCCTATACTAAGATGTCATTTGCTCCTCTGACTGCGTTGAAATTGTACTCATAGTCCAGGAGTAATAGTGGGCAAAGTTGCAGGCAGTGGCCCCAAACTGTACTAGTAATTGGGTTCTTCACTGCCACATGCTTACAGGAAGAAAAGTTGCCAGTTTCAGTTAAAAATGTTCTTGATGGAGCACTGAGGAATGTTAATTTTATTAAATCTCTCTTCTTGGGTACACACTTAAAAATGTCTTGTGTGATGAAGTAGGAAGTAGGCATAAAGAACCTGTGCAGCTTAACAGTGTACAATAGTGTCCCCAGGAAGATCATGTGCACGTAGTGCTTTCTGTTGGAAGCTGAACTACCTGCTTTCTTCTCCCACAGATCTCATTTTTACTTGGAAGAATGACTAACCGACTGTGGTTATTCCAACTTACGTGTTTGGGAATCATTTTTTTGAAAATGCAAAAGTGACTTTGTCAAGTTGTTTCAAGAAAAAAAAAATGACAATGTTTGTTGTCAATGATAAAGCTGAAGTTCTCGTGCAAAGGTAGATTTTTGGAAGACTTGTGTCCACCAGCGAGAGCTTGATAGCATCTCAATCCATAAAGACTTCTCTAATAAGATTGGTAGTGATATTAATAAAAGTGATTTTTTTAAAATATTAACTCAGGGAACCAGTATTTTCCAAATGACTAATGCATGAGCTGCAGTGGCATGCATGAGTAAAAGATTCATTCAAAGGGCAAGACAGACCAAAGGACTTCACTGTAAAAGAATATGAAAGGGGCATTGATACGGTTTTAGACTCTACGTTGCACCTAACCTTTGAGAATATCCCACTTGTCAAATTTTGGTACAATATCAAAGAATATTCATAACTGTCTGAAAAGACTATTAAGATACTTGTCCCTTTCCAACCGTTAGGCACTTGTTATACTTCAACCAAAATAGCTTAGGACAACAGATTGAATGTATATGCAGTTAAAGAGAATCCAACTCTCCTGTCTTATCTTAGGCCAGACGTCAAAGAGATTTGAAATAATGTAAAACACAGCCATTACATTACAAATAATGTAAAACACAGCTCCTCACTATTTTTTTCTAGTTTTAGAAAATGTAGTTATTTTTCATAAAAAATACTTGTTAATTAACATGTAATAGACTTTATTTAATAAATGTGTTTTACCTATGTTTTGTATTTCTCAGTTTTAACATCTAATGTGGATACTAATAGATATAACCCACATTAAGAAACACTTTTTGGTGTTCTCAATGATTTTTAAAAATACAAAAGTGGTCTGAGACAAGAACGTTTAAGAACTGCTGGTGGAGATTATTTTTAAGGATTTTCTAGAGATACGATTCCAAGGTAGTGCCTCAGCTTGTATTGATGTGTCCTTGTCCTTTGTTTGCAAAGCTCAGATCACAACAATGACACGTGCCCATCCTGAGAGAGATGGAACGCGATGTGGTGTTCTCTCTGTGTCACCTGTGCGCTAGACACAGGCAGGCAGGCCACTTTATGGCTTCTTGCCCAGAGGTGCAGAGTTGCTCTTTTGTGTGTCCACTTGTGATTGGAGTAGGAATATCCTGCCTCCAGAGTTCTGAGGCAGATATTCCTGACTCTTAGGCCTTGGTTCTGTTGCTTTCTCAATACTGTGTCTTCAGAATATAAGAAGGGTAGAAGAGGCAGCTCATTTTAATAAGCTACCACCTGTGAGCAGAACATTTCAACCCAGTGCTGTGTGTAGGCTGGTGGGAAGACAATGGAACAGTGTTGTCTGGAAGAGAAATGTGTCTTCTGGGGCAATTTTATCAGATTTTATTCAAAGGCTGCCTTAACAAGTGGGTTAATCTGGCAGTCAGACTCCCAAGTGCCCTGCCAGGGGAGGGCTCTCAAGCATCTTTAGATGTCACAGTCAGACTGCTGGGCCATAGACAGACCTGGGGCAGGGTGGCAGCACACGTCCTGCAGTCCACAGTGCAGGCGGGTGCCAGCCAGGAGCCTCTTCTTCCAGTGCGGTGCAAAGAGTCTCAGCATTGCCCCATTGCAGAGACCCACATGCCATGACATATTGCTGCTGGTCTAGGGCTCTGGGGCTTTAAGTCTAGGGTCTGTGGAGTCCCACCGTCTCGCAGGAGGTTACATCAGTACTTGAAAGGTTCCACTTTCGTTTGGCTGGTTCAGTCATTCAGTTTCCTCTGGGGAGTTTCTCTCAAGTCACCCCAGGGGTCTTGGAAACACACCCACTCTGGTTTATCATAGCTCTAACTCTCTCCCCAACTCCATTAATCCCCTCCGTTTCTGTCCCCATAAATACAAATGGATCCACTCTCACATCCTTCCTTCTGGCTTCCTAAGAAGGGGCACCCTTTCCACTCATGGCTAACCCTGCACCTTTGCTCTTGGTCCCCCTTCTCTCCCTGCCTTCCAGATATGGACCGTGTTCCCCTTGTTAGTCTCTCATATATGTTTCCAGAAGTGTCCTCTCTCTACAGCATCCTTCCTCACAGCCATCTTTTCTCACATGTTTGTTTCTGAGAAGCAGCCTGCTGCATAGTTAGGAGCCTGGGCTCTGGGGTCACACACAACTGAATTCAGATGTGGTCTCAAGCCCATTCTTACTGTGTGACTTTGGAATAATTGTATAACATCTCTGTGCCTCAGTTTCTTTCCAAAATTCAGTTCTAATAGTACTTGCTTTATGTGACTAAATGACAGCATCAGACAGAGCCTTTGGGGCTTGAAAATTAGTAGGCAGATTGGAAGGTAGATAGGACTTCACCACGTAGTCGAAGTAGAGTGGGGCTTGGAGAAAAGAAGAGAAACTACCAGCATTCCAGCCAGAAAAAAAAAAAACAAAAAAACCACATGGCTAGAGGCCTGCATGGGGCCAAGAAGAAGCATGACAGGTGAGTTCTGCAGGTAGAGTTCTGGCTGCTTGTGAAGAGGAGTGGGGAGCTCAGGCAGCTAAAGAACGAGGAGTTAGAGGACAAGAGATAAGGCTGATGATAACAGTAAGAGTTCCTCTGAACCCCTTCTGACAACTTACAGCATCGTCTCAACTTGGTTGATCTGAAGGAGACATGTTTCATCTTCATCTAAAGCACAAAATTGAGTCCTTGATTGCCTGTTGTCATTTTGGGCCTCAAGGGCTTTGGCAGTAAATATGAAGATGATGGCTTTTGAGTCCTGGGATGTTTCTGATTTTACTTGAGCACAGTCTGCCCCCTACTGATCATTCTGGATGTTTTCAACCTAAATGGGTTTACTTGATATCATTAAGTGCTGCCATTTGCTTTCATCCTCAAGGATATTGGGGGGAGGGGAGGGAGAGGAGAGGGGGAGAGAATAAAGTCTGTAAACCTGTGCACCACTTAAAACTGTTATATTTAAAGTGTCTCAGAAGTGACCCTTCTAGCATTAAAAACTAGTTAGTGTGACTGGGCCAAGTGTAATTTAAATGGAGCCCAGAACGCATATATTAAGGCCTCCAACTCCAGGCACTTGTAATTTGACACTACTGGTAGTGATGAAAATTTCTGAAGACCCAAAGTTCAATGAGAAAAATAAATGCATGTATAATTAAGAAAAATATCTACGTCGTTTGAAAGCATAATGTATTTCAAGAGTGCGCTCTTGATGAAGAAAGGAAAGGAAAACATGAAGGAGGACTCCAGGGAGTTGCAAATTAAGTTCTGTGCTCTGACCAGGCACACTAGAAGGGAATTAGTGGCACTATCTTACTATTTTCTGTTGTGCAAATAAAATTTTATTGTATCCTTCTCCACAGTAATAAAATCAATTAAAGATTAAATATTAACTAAATAACACATAGGAGACAAGATTATGAGTTCTTGATCTTGAAATAGTACCATAAATGTTACACAGGAGAAAGATTGGGTAAACACTGCTTATCCAGCGGTTCTTTACTTCATTTTGTATATGTTCCCGGAAGCTATAAAGTAAAGGCACATCTAACAGTAGGGAAAGTAATGTTGCCTCCAGACAGCTTTTGTTTTGAAAGCCGGTAAAGAAACTTCGTGATTTTCAAATATGAGAATTTTGATAGATACCTGCAAAATTTTTTTGATAGTTGATCTGAATTTTAAGAGTAATATTTTATGATTTCTTCAGAACAAGTAAAAATTAAATCTCTTGTACATTCTTTGTCTGAGAAAGTTGGACATAATACTATGCAATTGTCACATCTCAGATAACATGATTTAAGTATCCCATAATATGTTCTTAGATGCGGCTCTAAGACAGGGGTCATCAGACTTTTCTGTGAATGGCCAGATAGTAAATATTTTAAACTTGCAGGCCACAAAGTCTCTGTTGCAAGTATTCAACTCTACCACATTAGGAAGAACTCTGCCATAGACAATGGTTAAACAAATGAATGCGACAATGTTCTCTTTATTTACAAAAATAAATGGGGAGCCAGATTTGGCTTGGGGGCTATAGTGTGCCTTTCTCTGCTCTAAGGTAGAGTAACCTAGGTGTACATATTGACCAAATAGTGAGGATATGAGATTTGAGTATGGCTAATAGAGATATTTAAATCATATCAGTACGTATTTTTTAAACATTTTGATAATAACAGTAGTAAATTCAGTCTTTAATCAGTCTCTTGGCATTTACTGTTTTTAGAATGATGTGTGTATACGACAGTTAACTTCCTCAAAGACCTGAGTCTGTATACATTTAGTACAAAGGTGGAAAAATCTAATCTATTGAAAAAAAAGTGTTGAAATAAACTTGATTTGGTGTAAATGAAGTTTTATTCATGGATTGAGTTTTAGAGAAGAGATAATTGAATAATTTCTGCTAGAACTACTCTACTTTATAATTGAACAAATATTTCTCAAATCAATCACACATTTTTATCCCTTCCCAAATTCTCCTGTGAATATTTACCCTAGCATGCCTAGGCTACCCATGAGAGTGAAAGTGAATTCACATTACAGTTTTTGAAGAGGCTTGTTATTTAAAATATCTCTCTTTAAATGGCACATTTAACCAGTTCTATTTATAGTACACCAAAATTCAAGGCCAGTTAAAAATAAAATACCCAAATAAATTGAGGGAGATTGCAGATACCCAAAGGTTGACATTTAAATACATTGTGTGAACTTTTCACATCATGCATGGGTAAGAGAAAGGTATAATTGTTTTCAGATTGCCTAATATGGGGCAAATCAGAATCAACTCATTTCTGTTGATCACCATGAATATACTTTTATTTCCGTCATCATCTCAAGACCTAGACAGTTTCTTAGTCTCTTGTTTCTTTTTTTAAGAGTTTTTTGTTTTTTTTTTTAATATACTCATGCTGTCCCTCAGGACTTTAGCTATAGCCAAAGGTTGAGAACCTACGATATTTTTGTATTACCTCAACAGAAAAAGTATTTACCTATGATTATTCTTGCTATATGTAAGTTTTCTCTGAAATCCTCCCCCACTGCCATCTGTATGTTTGTGCTGCAGCAGGACTGGAGCCTGACTGGCCACTCTGCCCTGCACGTTGCCAGGTTACCTGCCACAAGTCCACTTCCTGCCCAGCCGTGCTTCTCCCCAACTTGCTGACTTTCACTGTCAGGTTGCAAACTCCCAAGTGAAGAGATAGGAAGACAGTTTGTTATTGATCTCTATTAAAAATGACATGTTATTCTGTCAAAAGTCACACAAATTTCTATGTACCCTGAAGGTTCAAATTAAAAAAAAACTGTTTAAAAGCCAAAACAAAACAAATAGACATGAGAGATTTCAACGATGGTTGCAGTTGCCATGCACCGAAATCAGTCTTAAATTATGATGTTGTCCTTCTGTTCCTTAGAGAATTTGAAAATCTGTTAAATGGGTAACCTGGTGCTAATTATCTGATTTCTATTCATTCTATTAAAGTTTATTATATTTATTTTATTTGTTAAATTCAGGTTAGCTAATACATGTCATTTGCATCTGAGAGGTAAGAGTTTTCTTTGCCTTACACTTTAGAAATATTTCATATTCTTCACTATTCATGCACATCTAAATCAGCTATCACTTAAAATCTTGGCCTCCTTGGGGTGCCTGGGTGGCTCAGTTGGTTGAGCATCTGACTTCGGCTCAGGTCATGATCTCACGGTCCGTGGGTTCGAGCCCCACGTCGGGCTCTGTGCTGACAGCTCAGAGCCTGGAGCCCGTTTCAGATTCTGTGTCTCCTCTCTCTCTGCCCCTCCCCTGTTCATGCTCTGTCTCTCTCTGTCTCAAAAATAAATAAACGTTAAAAAAAAAATCTTGGCCTCCTTATTCCTTTTTTCAGAAGGTTCACCAGTGTTTTGCTTTATTTGTTGCAAAGATTATTCCCAAAAGAAACTATAAGAAATTATTCATACTTTATCCAGGAAATGGGAATTTAAGGAACAAGCTTCTTGTTGTTTGTGGGGTTTTTTTCCTAATGAGAAATGAGTTAATTTTGCTTTCATAAAAACTTGCATATCAAGATGAATTTCTGGTGCCTCCTGGAGACAGAGCATTATTTGCAAGACTCTCTGCATCCTGATCATTGCCAAGGGAGTTCCATCGTATAGAACATCAGACTTGGTTTTAATGAGAAGGGTGATCCCTCTGGCCTTTCGTCACTAATATTTTATTTTGTATAAATTCCTCTTGCGGAACTGAACTAAGGATGCCATTTCTCATTCTAACGGTTGGAGATGGAGCCCACGTAGCTGGAATTTCTGTTGTGGAAGCAACACAGATCAGACTAAGAGGCTGTTCTAGGTTCTCCAAATGCCATTCAGTATGTAATAAGGAAAAAAACACCATTGTCTTACCAGTTTCTGCTATTAAAATGGATGGCTCTTCCTTGAATTCTTTCATTATAGATTCATTCTAATTGACTCTGAGTCAAGACCACATCCGATTTTCATTTCTTTCTCTGATAATTAACAGGGAACAGCCATTGGAATGAGGGCTGAGGTCAGGGTCTGTATTAGGCAGGAAACATGGAAGGAGCCCTTGATCTTGGCTGTGAAGATGTCCAGAAACAATATGGCAGAACAGCAGGAGGTTAGGAACACCAGTGAAGCAGTCTGTTTTGAATCAGGTCTTTGGAATCAGTCCTTAGTCTGAGGGCCAAGAAGAAATCACAGTCTTTCTACCTAATTGCTGCTACCAAGAATGCAGGAAAACATTCTCAACCGAAAATAGTAAGATTCCTGCAGCTATGCCTGTGTGTTCACACCAGTCATTTTCAGCAATAACAAACATGAGGATGAGGTTTCCTACCCTGCATTGATAATGTCCAAGTTGACAATTTATGTATAAAACTATTATTTGGACCAGATTCAATACCTGTAAAAAGAAAGCTATCAAGGTAAGGAGATGTAACACATAAAATAATGATTTGCATGGCTTTTATTTGAAGGTATTTTGTATAATGCTTTCTGAAGCAGAAATGTAAAAGGCAATTAACTCATTATTCATGCTTTTTTCATATTCATACAGATATGACTGTATAATGAAAATTGGTCTTTTGCCATGGGCATAACGCTGAGTCTCTTAGTAATAAGTATTTTCCAGGACCAGGGGATTTATATGCTGAAATCATTTTCACAAAGCAAACTTTGCCTCAAAAACAAGGCTCTTGTTTTTAGGGGATGCTTGCTATATTGCCAAGATCTTTGTGTTGTTTACCAACAGTTATATCAGATACAAATTAGGAAATTTAATTATAAAATGGTCCTAATCATCCATAAGTGTTTTAATTAGCTTATATTTATTCATTTTTAAACTAAATAGAGAAAACTTCTGTTTTCTTTCAGTAAATCCAGAGCAGTCATTCAGGGCTGAACAATAACAAATGTGGAAAATGTTCTGGTTAGGCGCTCAGCTGGTTAGACTTTAAATCTGTGTATTGAGCTTGGGCAAATATAAACCCACTCAACTATTGGATTAAGTGCTATATGTTTTCATGCAATTATGTTTGAGAAATGGTTTAAAATATCAGTTGATAGGTTAGTTCCACTTGATGCATTGTTTCAAAGTAGTTACTGTCTGGTAGAACACTATACTCCAGGTAATGGAACCTAATACATTTTTGATAACAGAGATTTCATCTTCCAGTGGAAAACATTATCAGAACAATTTTCATTGTATGCCTAAGGCATTTGGGTATTGTCCAACTTTAGTGATTTAGGAAAATCCTAGATCCCACAAGAACATCAGAAAATCAGAAGTAGGTAAAACTAGTAAGTTGAGTCTGTATATAATCTCACTCATGAAACTCATTAAGTAACATGATCATTATTTCTCTCTGCCAGTGAGCTGAGAACTAAATGGGGAATGTGGTTCTGAAGGAAGGAGCATAGTGGTAGGTCAAGAGTGTGCAAGATTTGGTTCTGTGGTTCTGCTGTGGGCAGTTAGGATTGACTGATGCAAGACGGATAATTTTTCCAACAGTGGTATCCACAATCAACGTAATATGGTTAATCTGGAGACTAGGTTAACTGAAAGTAAGAGAAATAGTTGCAGTTCCTTTTTAAAATGATCTGACCTTATTTTGGACATGAAAACATTGTTTATCCTAGTAATAAATCAGTATGTATGGTTATCAATAACCATACATAGTGGCACTTGCCAAGGCAGAAAAGTAACCTTTGGATATAGTCACCAGAGTATATACAGAACAATTTAAACTCTGTGAGTTTAACACACACACACACACACACACACACACACACACACACACACACACACACACATTTAACTTTTCATCATTGCCATTTAAAGCTTGATTTTATAAAACATAAAAAAATATTTTTAAATGTTCTGCATCACAGGAATTTAAATAGTATAAATATCCATAGCTTTGTAGGTTCATGTTATATATATTAAAATCAAGTAATTGAATTTTTTTTCAATATAGGAACTACACAATGAAATAAATGGCACAGGACCTAATAGCAATATTTCATTACTTATGGATTAATATTAGTTACTTTCAAGATCTAAACAAAGGCCGTTGTTTAAACGTTTTAAACCCATTTAAAAGTCACCACAGTTGACCTTTCAAATCTGAAACTATATGACATCAATAGCTGCTGAATAAAGCAGTGTATATATGCACATACTTGCTCTCTCTCTTTCTCAGTTTCATAATATGCCTTTCATTTTTGGCTAATTTATTTGTCACTACATAAATAGTGTATTTTTCCAAGGCTTCAAGTAGATAACCATTAGGGCCAATCTTGGCATTTAAAATCCCAGAGAAGTTCAAGTATACTTTGGGAGAGAGAGATTTATAAACAAGAGTAAAAATATTAGTAAATGAGAGACTGTATTTCCAAGCAACAGAAATCCCACATCACAGCAGACCATGTCCAGATGGTTAGAAGATAAATCTATGTCAGAGTAAGATGATCTTTTCATATGGGCCAACAAGCAGCTCCATTGAAGTTGACCACAATAAGGATGGCCAATTTACCATTACTATTGCCATTTTTGTTCCTAATGACTGTGGACCAGTAATGGTTAAGATTTAGAGCTTGATTTTGTAGGATTCATCAGAAAAGCCACATATTAGGATTCTTATTTTAACGTTTCAGTGGACAGATTCCAGGAGAAGGATGCAAAATCCCCAGCCACAGAAGTCAGAGAAGTGGTTCAGTTGGACCTGCATGGCTGCCCAAAAGATTTTACTCAAGTACAAATCCAAGTAATGCCTTTCTTTGCTTGAAATCCTGAGGTAATTTCTCCCATAGCTTCAAATTCCTTGGTTTAGTACAAAACACTCTTTATGATCTGGCCTTAGCCTTGGCATTTATCACATTCTCGAGAGTCACTGGTCCCTGGTGTGTGTCTGCCACTCTGTGGTGAACTCCCAGAGGGTAGGAAATATATCTTATTCATCTTAGGATCCCCAGTGCTAGGTCCAGTAAGAACCTCAGTAAGTATCTGTTGAATGGTTGAACAGATGGATGGAAATATTGCAGTACTCTTAAGACCTAACATGGCTGTGTTTTTTCCTTCCCCAAGGACTTTGGCATCATGATCCTGCATCACATTGTAGCTATTTTCTTGATTTCCTTTTCATATGTCAACAATATGGCCCGAGTAGGGACCCTGATCCTCTGTCTTCACGATTCATCTGATGCTCTTCTAGAGGTAAACATTTTCTTTTATCTTTAAGAGTTCAAAATCCAGAATTCAGGAAATCCCCAAGACCATCACTTCTATAGTATGCTAGACAGTGTTGGGGGAAGATAGTATATGATTGATTTAAAGCTGCCGAGTGTTTCTTTTGGAAATTGTTAAAGTGAGACTTTAGTATATAAATTTTTGTACTAAGAATGTTGATCATCATAGGATTCTTTATTACTAGAACAATGAAAACCTTCACTATTCCACACTTAAGAAAATGGATGTTTTACAGTCAGAAAATCATTATTTGAATAGGTTTTGTTTCTGGTGTTGTAAAGTTCCACGCTGATGTATATGGGAAGTGTAGATAACTCAATTCAGTTATTAATGGTAGTTGTACATCCTGATGAAATTATTTAACGATCATAGTTTTTCTTCACAATATACATGTTATCCTAGTATTTTTACAGTGATAAGTGTATATGATTTGCATATTAAATATAAAAACTATGTTCTCTCTATATATAAGTATAAAGAGTATCTGAGGAAATATTGGTTGTATTTTTATTAACTTTCTAAACCATTATTACTTAGGATCATTTAAGTAGCAACAAAACAAAACAAAACAAAACACCAAGAAGAAGTAAAAGAAAAATGCTTCTAGCATATTTCAAAAGATAAAACCCATGGAAAATTTTGATGTGGTATTTACTCTTAATCATGGCCCCTATGAAGAGACACACCCAATAGAGATATATAATTAAATAAAATATTTTAAATTTATGCTAAGAAGTTTATGGAACTGGTGAAAGATAAACTTACCAAAGTATAAATTTCATGTAGAGATGGGTCTTATAATCTATATGCTGAGTTTTTATTCTTCTTGGCCCACAGTTCTGCCCCTTTGAAGTAATACTGTCACTGTGAATAGAGAAGTGCCCTCAAATAATGATCTACTATTACAGTATAAGCAAAATTCCATATGATAAAATTGAATCTGCTATAAAGACAATTAGTCAAGGCTTGAAATATATATAGCACTTTATGAAAAATTCTGTTCCCTATAAGGCTATGAAACAGAAACACTGCCCTAATGGGCTAAATATGTCAGATGATAGTGTGGCACTGTGATTTTTAAGTGATTTGAGCTAGGCTCTATTTAGCATATTTTTTAAAGGAGAAATGTAATTGTATAAGAGCAATCTGAAAATCAGTTACCATTTGGCTAAATCCTCAGTATGCTTGAAAGTGGAGATTTATGCAGCAATCTACAGTTTTGAAACCAACCCTGTACAGTTTGCCAACTTTAATGTCTATGGAAATGGCTGGTTGAATCTTTGTCTACCACTTTTATCCAGAAAGGAAAATAACCCAGAAATGTCAGTCATATGGCTTGAAAGCAAATATTCTTCATCACGTGGATTTTCTTTACATTATACAGTAATGGTTGAGACTATCCAAATAATGAGATATGTCAACCATCAACTCTTTGAAGTGGGATGTATGACCTCGACATTTCAGAAAATTGCATGTTTGATGCCTTTTGATTGAATACTTGTGAAGAATGTAAGAGAAAAATGGTTTACCTAGGCAGAAGGAGGCAGAAGATGATTTTTTTCTTTCTTACTATAAATCATGGTGTCACACCCAAAGTACTCATGAAATTAAAAGTTCATAATCCTGACTTCTGCTCAGTTAATAGGTACTTTTTTCTTAGAAATCCATTTCTCTCATAGTTCTGTGTTTTACTTGAAGCTACCAAATTTTAGCTTCTGTGGATGCTGTCAACAATCCTTTCAAGATTGACTCAGCTAATTTAACTTTCTAAGAAGTAGAAATAATGTTATGAATTGAGCAAGACATCTTCAGTTTATAACCCTGTGTGTGGGAGCGTGCAAATTCTAGGTGAAAATGTAGAAAGAGGTGATCGAGCAAAATTATGTTTTCAGCGTCACCTGTTATTAGAATCATCTGTAAAAAGTAGATGGTAGGAAAAGGGATGTAATTTCTTCCTTAACTTATAATATAAAAAGTGGTCATTAAATTACTGACATAAATCGTTAGAGTAATTCTCATGGACACTTGGAACATTAGTGACTTTCATCTAGAAAATGACCCATTAATGTAACTTTGAAAATTATACCTAAGTGGATTCATTGAAATAACATGATCTTGACATGTTCTTCATTTCTAAATTTATGACAATAAGCCAAGAAACTGTCTTCCCAGATATTCCTTATTACTGTTTAAGGAAAACCTATAACTCTAAATAGAAGAAAGCAGTGCAGAAAGTCTCCATATATTCTGTATAAAGTCTGTGGCCTTAGTGTTTGCAACTCATTAGAGGTTTCAAGGATTGCCTAGTACCTTCTACTCTGACCTGTTATGACAAATTCCTGTGTTGGTGTCTTTGGCTTGCTAATATCATCTATAATGCAAGAATTTTCTTATTTTTCTGTTTCCCTGAGATCAACCATATAATTGAATTTTTCAGGTTGCTGAATGTTTGATTAAATCTGTGACAGTCAGTAGTTCTACTTCTAGCTAATGCTGCATTTCACTCAACTTGTGGGTAATTTATAAATACTGATGCATGATGCATGACATTTCAAAGTAGCAGGCAATTTAATGCATCTGGTAAGTTATATCTTATAGGAGACTCATGCATATTGAAAGAAGCTTTTCATTTATCAGTTTAACTAAATTAATATATCACATTCCTTCTTTTCATAGGCTGCCAAAATGGCAAATTATGCCAAGTTTCAGAAAAGTTGTGATCTTCTGTTTGTTATGTTTGCCATGGTTTTTATCACTGCACGACTGGGCATATTTCCTTTCTGGTGAGTATGCCAATCTTCTTTCTGTTAGAGCCACCCCTTCCACATAGGCTTTATGAATATTTTGCTTTTGAATTTCATTCCAAATATTTAGTGAGAGGTTTAAAGAAAAGTAGGGGAGGGACTCAAGAAATGCCTCGATGTCTTCTTCCAGAAGAGGGTTGTACTCTTTACTAATACTTCCTGCAGGATAGTTAGAGAGGGATGTGGCTTACAGAGGTTCTGAGGCCACAGAAAGCCATCTGCCATTTTGGTGTCCAGTCTAGAGTATGATTCAGCAAACTTTAACTATGAAAGTTTGAATCCATAAAGGAAACTTGGTGTTTCAACCAGTTATGTATCAGAGATCCTCTGTACCAGGGGTTTACAAAGTATTGTTTCTGGACTGGTAGCAACAGCATCACCAGGGAACTTGATAGCAGTGTAACTTACTGGGCCCCACCCCAGACCTACAGAATCACAAGCTTTGGAGTTGGGTCCCAGAACTCTGTATTTGGATGAGCCTTACTGATGGTTATGCTCCATATTAAAATTTGAGTACCATGTCCTGTGTAATTCTCTTAATCTGCTGTATGTATAGCTAAAACAGATGGAAGGTATAACCTGAAAGTAATCCCTGAAATTCTCTATGACCTATTAATGTCTGGATGTCTTTTGTTTTGTTGAGAGCTAAGGACACACTATGACTGACTTTGATGGAATTTGATAACCTTTCTATAGAAAATAGGTCCAGTGTCATTAATCTTTTTTCCAGAAGGCTATTACTTGAACTAGAAAAGAAATGAGCCCCATAACACGTAAAATCTACCACTGATGGCAGATTTTTTTCCATTTTGAGAAATTGATTTGAATGGAGAATTAAAGCAGTGGAAATTGGAAAAAAATGAGAAATTAAGGGTTGCAGTAATAACTTGCCTAAATAGAAAAATAACCATAATAAATTTGGGACTTTGAAGTGAGTATGTCTATCACTGGAGTTCCATAAACAAATTACTACACACACACACACACACACACACACACACACACACACACACCTCTCCTTGAGGTTCTAGGCTCTTTTGAACACTTATTTATTATGAAAATCATTTCAAGAAGCAACATTTTGTGTTGGCAAAAAGCATTTATAGAACCCCAATATACTTTTATGTGCTTATAAGTAGGAAACACATGTAATGTTGAATGTAATGCATCTGTAATTACTTCAGGTTTGGGGCTGTCTCAAGATTATTGACATAACTGGTGATAAGAATTTAAATAGAAGTAATTTGGGCAAAATCCAGGACATACTTCTCAAGGGAATAATGGAAAGTTTTTCTTACCTAGGGTTTCTGAGAACTGAGTTACAAAGAAATAAGCATCACTCTCAAGTACTTTGATTTGCTTATATCCCTTGGAGGGTAGAATTAAAATTGAGATGCACCCCTTCTCTTTCCATGTAGCCAATGTGTAAAAAGCTCTGTAGGTTTAGACAATAATGAGTTGCCTAGAACATAGACTGCCAAATATAGAAATTATATAATGCTACCAAAAAATAACTAATAGGTGTGCCCTGTGACAATGCCATAGACTAGCTGCTTAGAAAAATCCTTACAATCAAATACAAAGCAAGAAATTTTATTGCAAATGCTGTAGGACTTCTGCTACCATGCCCCTGCATGCAGCCAAGTTTTTCAAGAGGCAACTTGTGGAGAGAAGTATTTTATTATTACTAATACAAGCAATAATTTGTATACCTGCTCCCATTGTAGTTGTACATCTAGTGAATGAAATCCTTTTCAGATATATCTAATAAGTTACGTTAGTGCCTGGATGACCTTTGTTTCCAATTACTAGAGTGTAATGAGTATTTTTAGTGTTTAAAATTACCACATGCATGACAATCACCAATAGTGTTTTAAATATTTTCCTTAATACTGTGAAATTATTTTACAAGTTCCTTTTAGATTAGGAAATCCTAGAATTGAGAGAGACTACAGGTCACCAGCCCCAGAATCTTCTGCCACCTCTGCCCGGGATAGGAATTCTGTCAGTTTCCCTGATCTAGGAGTATTCCTTCAGAGGTTGAGGTAGAAATGGGTTCTTAAATGAAACAGAAACCTGGGTCTTTAAAATTTATAAGCTAGAGGTTCTTAATCTGTTTAGAAACCCCTGAAACAGTACAAAAAACATGTTTGTGTGTGTATTTTTTTCCTGGAGGAGAGGGTACATGGCTTTATTAGATTCTCAACGAGATCTGTGACTCCCTCCCCTCCTCAAAAAAGTGCCTCTGGAAACAGACTAAGTGTACCTGCCACTTCGAATGGAAAACTCTTAAGAACGTGAAGATCTCTAACATATCATCTGTAGGCTTTCTTTTCATCAGAAAGCATCTTTAATCCCTTCAGTTATTCCTGCTTATTGTTTGCTCGCCTTTGTTTGTTCCTGAGAATTCCTCTTGTCATGATGTTCCAAATGTGGATTTCCTGTGATAAAATACAAAGAACTAAAAACAAGTTTCATTTAGAACTGCATTACTTGGGGTGCCTGGGTGGCTCAGTCAGTTAAGCATCCGACTTCAGCTCAGGTCATAATCTCACAGTTTATGGGTTCAAGCCCTGCGTCAGGCTCTGTGCTGACAGCTCAGAGCCTGGAGCCTGCTTCATATTCTGTATCTCCCTCTCTCTCTGCCCCTCCCTCGCTCATGCTTTGTCTCTGTCTCTCAAAAATGAATAAATGTTAAAAAAATTTTTTTTTTAAACTGCATTTCTTTAATGCAGCTTGCCATTGCATTAACTGCAAGCATCTTTGACGTTGTATTGTTGGTGATCTGATAAACATCTGAGCTCCTGCCAGACTAGATCTTCTTCGTCCTGAATTTATGTATTTTTATTTCTATAATGATTTATTTGTATACCTAATTATACAAACTGCATTCCTACCTATTCATTTTTATCATGCTGTTTTCAAATATTCTAGCCCAATTAGGGTCTTCTGAACTACATCCAGTACCATACCTGTCCCTTCCACCTTTATGCTACTTAAGCATATGCCTTTCATGCTTCTCCCAACTCATCGACGAAAAAAGTTGACCTAGAGGTACTCCTGGTACACTGCACTACTGAAGAATCTCTGGGTTGACCTCAGTCTCTCCACCGCCAGTCTTTCTTTATGATCTTTCTACTTGTTACTGTTGTCTCATAACTGCTCTCTCATCATGCCTGCTATTTCCCCACATTTTTCTAAGGTGTAATCAAAGACTTTATCAAAGGTCTTGTGAAAGTCAGAATTTACTCTGTTGTTTGAGATATCCTCTGCACTTGTAGAGGCAGGGTGAAAAAAGAATGTGGAGCCCATCTGGCATGACTCGATTTTAGGAGACCTTTGTTGGCTTCTGGCTCTTCATTTCTAGGTACTCATCCCCATCTGTTTGATTATCTATCTGCAACAGTGAGCTTATCAGTCTAAAATTTCCTTTTCCTTTTCCATATTGTTTAGGTGTGGACTTTTAGCTCCCAATATGCCACCATTTTTTAAATGTATTCTGTGAATATTTATTGAGTACCTCCTATATAGCCAGTAAGGGGCTGGGTACTGAGAATTCAGACACAGGACCTGCCTTGGGGCACTTGGTGTCAAACCCTGATAGGTCCCTTCATTATTCTGGTTTATAATTTGGGAGGCCTAGGGATTATAAATTATTTTCTGAACATTTTCTGGAAATAAGTAAGATAACTGGATTGTCAGTGTTAAATAGTTTGGTTGAGGTACTAAGGTGCTTTGACAACTAAATAGAGCATTATACTACATAGACTGTGTGTGTGAAACAGTCACTGGCTACTAGAGGGAAGGACCTGGAGGCAGAGTGGACTTCAGTTCTAACAAGCATTTTATTAACTTCTTTCTCCTTCAAGTACTTGTGCTTCGTGGAAGAAGAAACAAAATTGTTCCATGTGCTCTCTGCTCCTCATAGTTGTCAGTCTATTTACATTGGAATCACCAGCAAAATCTTCCGGGTTCCTCCTGACCATACATGTGTTCCCACATCAGCCATCAGAATTTTTGTAATTTGTGAGTTTAACACTGGATCATTCTTCTTTTTAATTAAGTTTATTTATTTATTTTGAGAGAGAGATGGGGGAGAGTGGCTGACAGACAGAGAGAGAGAGAGAGAATCCGCACTGACAATGTGGAGCCTGATGCAAGGACTTGAACTCACGAACCGTGAGATCATGACCTGAGCCAAAATCAACAGACGCTAAACTGACTGAGCCACCCACATGGCCACTGGGCTCATTCTTTGTTGTGTCTTCAGTCCATGTCTCATCTCACCAAGACAGCATCCACCATGATTAGCCCTTTCAGATTCATATATAGCTCAGACTTGGCTCTTGGCCACAATACATTCTTCTAAAACAGCATTGTCCAACAGAAATATAATTCGGGCTTCATATTAATTTTATAATTTCTAATAGCCACATTAAAAAAGTAAGAAGAAGAGGTGACATCTATTTAAGTAACATTTTATTTAACTCAGTATATCCAAAATGATAGCAATTTAACATGTAATCAATATTAAAAATTATTGATATTTTCATTCGTTTGTTGCACACCGAATCTTCAAAATTGGGTATGTGTTTCACAGTACTACATCACTCAGAAGCCTTTTATTTTAGCCTTTTTGTTGTGGTTGGACAGTCAATGATTTTATCATTTTTGAGAATAAGCCCATCATTGTAAACTGTTACCATTTTCATTTATCTGTATCTGTCTTTCCTAAACTCCAGTTTGATATAATCCCTAGAATTCCTAACAGTTTCCCATATTTTATGAAGCTGTGGTCTCAACTGGCACAGAGTAGATTGTGCTTAATGTCATTGTGGCATGTATCACAATGCCTTGCCCACAATGGCTACTCATTAAATATTTGTTGAGTGCATTAGGTACTCTTTCATTCTAAAAAAATCACACATCTGTTTTCTTAGTTGAGCTTTTAAATCATCGTGAAGTGGATAGGGGCAGTCTCTCCTTTATTACACAGAGAAAACCGATTCATTTAGTCAATGATTTACCCAGTCTTTTCTGGATTCTGTTCTCCTGACATCAGTTCAATTCAGCAAGTACTTACTAAGTTTCAGGTGTTTGTTCCTACAGTACAATACTATCTTCTTTTTTTTTTTTTTTTCAACGTTTATTTATTTTTGAGACAGAGAGAGACACAGAGCATGAACGGGGGAGGGGCAGAGAGAGAGGGAGACACAGAATCGGAAGCAGGCTCCAGGCTCTGGGCCATCAGCCCAGAGCCCGACACGGGGCTCGAACTCATGGACCGCGAGATCGTGACCTGAGCTGAAGTCGGACACTTAACCGACTGAGCCACCCAGGCGCCCCAATACTATCTTCTTTAAAGATTAAGCCATAAAGCTGTTGATAAGATGCATTTTTGGTAGTTGTTACATAAAGAGTAATTGATTGTCTCTATCATTTGACCCAGCTAAGACTCCAGAGGTATAGTAGGAATCGTTATCTCCCAGCCATAAGAATCTAATAACAAACAAGGGAAATCTATACAGATCCTGACAGGGAAGTAACATGGTGTAGTCTGTAGAAAGACTACTTGCTTTTGGTCCTGGTTCTCCTCCCTCACTGTGTGTCTGAAGACCGGGTGTATTACTTCTCTGCATCTATGTCTCCATCAGAAAAATAAGAATAATAGTAATCATTCCATCTACCTTACCAGGAAATGCTAAGGATCAAATGACATACTGCTTGTAGTGATGTTCTGTAACTGTACAGTACTTTTTAAATATTAAGGATTTTTAAAAATCTATTATTATTAAAAATGGAAATTGCCATTATAGCCAAGTGGCTAGAAATTTTTATTACATTTTATAGCCTCCAACTAATCTAGATTAAGAAACCATAATCATAGGCACTTTTGAAATAAAATTTTACAAATTCTTTCTCCGATTATGAGATTCAGAATATCTTGTTTCAGTCACTTCTGTTTTCAGTACTCAGCATATAATATCAGATGTGCCGCAGGTTGCCTTATTCTCTCAAATTCTAAGTGACCATACTAACCCTGAGCCACCAGAAGTGACCATTACCATTCACAGAATCTCACAGAATTTCATGAAATGCAAGTATATGTCAGGCTAGTTCTTTCCTACAAGTCACAGATTGACAGATCATTATCCAGCTATGAATGGGCATACCACAATTGCCAAAACCTCTTCCTGTGGCCTAATGATGACTCTTCACTTCCCCATTCATGTCCCACTAAATGCTAACCCGGTGACTACGGGAAAGTTAGAGTTTGTCAGTGGTCTGCTGTTATTCAGACGAAGCATGTGACATCTCAGTTGTTTTCTGTCCATCTCTGTCCTGCAAAGTAAGAGAATTATTGCTGATTTGTACTCTCTGAAAGTTTCTGCAATTAAAAAGAAAAAAAAACTGTTACAGAAAAGCTTAGATCATTCTTTTACCATTTTCCATAATAAGATTTGAAATTCATCCAGATGCATATAGGAATATCATCTTCTCCTCTAATTTATTTTTAAAGACATACTTTACCAAAGTAGTGTGGCTTATATGCCTTTCTGAATATCTGATAAGATTAGTCTCAGAGTTCACAAATATGGAGAAGCTGTGTGTGTTGTCTTTTTTTTCTAGAATCCGTTGACAGATTTTCTCTGACATTTTCCTTAGTGTTGGACTTTGTTAAATATATTTTAAAGAAAAAGGATGAAATCTGAAATCTCTCAGCTATTAGATATTGTGGCTATTTGGTATATTTTTAATAAGACTTACATGTATTGGCATCAATTAATACCTTCAAAAGGTATGGTAGAGATGGATGGAAATAATATGTTTGGAATGTTTTGCTTCTTTTCATGTGAACATAATAATGTTTTATAATGTCAAGATTGAAGGGTTAGACCAGGAGTCAAAAAACTATGTCCTGTAGGACAAATCAGCCCCCTTGCCTGTTTGTATAAAGTAAGGTTTATTGGAGCATAAACTTGCTCCTCTGTTACATGTTGTCTTTGGTTGCTTTCTGCTACAATGGCTTGAGTAGTTGGGACAGAGTATATAGCCTGGTAATCCTAAATTAATTGACCAGCTGTTTCTTCGAAGAAAAAGTTTGCCAACTCCTGGGCTAGGCCATTAACAATTAGTCTGGTGAGTAAAAAAGGTAGCACAAGGAGTGGTGTATTCCGTGTATACAGCTTTTGGATGTCTCTAGAAGTCTGGTCTACATTAGGCAAAAAAACATGCAGGTATTCTTAATACTGTGTATGAGGTGCGCAGAATATGCTCCCAACTATTTTCCTATTGTAACTTGAAGCAAAAACAACCAAATATGGTATCCTAGTAATGTTCTCTGCACAGAATTTATGTCTTAAGTGTTCCTTTCCTCCCTCCCAATCATTGCAGAGAACCCTTTGGTAAGGGGAAGAAGGAAAAAAAAAATAAGATTGTTTGTTCAAAGTATCATAAAATTCTGTATGGCCATTTCATCTGTTTTAAAAATATCTGAGTATTGCAATAAAATCTAATGCCAGGAACAGAGATCTGCAAATTCTATATTTGACTAAGAATCTCACTTATTTGAGAGTGATGCTTTGTGGAAGATCCTGTAACCGATGAAGAACCCGCATCACCTGTTTCCACTTTCTTATGTTACCATAAAGAGCAGCTGTGTGCCAGGCCAGTTTTCTTCTCCATCATTTACCCTCACCTCCCTGACCGTGGTCCCTCGCTCGCTCCTGTCAACAGGCCACTCTGTCCATGCTAAGCCCCTTCTTAAGAGCTCAGCTCTGGACCACCTTGTCTCTGCCCATTGCCTACTTCTCAGTCTGGACCAGTACTGTCACCATCCCAGAAACCCTCCCTGCATGATCCTGGTGTGCAGTGCTCTGTGCCACCGTCAGTGAAGGCCACCCTGACTACATCCTTTCATTCTCAGAACTTCATCCATACCTCTGAATGTCATCTCTGGGATGGCAGTGTAGTCAAGGAAATGGAACCACAGTATCATCAGCATCCCTGGAATCATCCTATTTCTTGGTCAGATGTATCTTATCACATATTATTACTTAGCTTTTTATGTCTTTAGGACAAGGAAACAAACACTTTATAAATTCCTCATAGACAAGGAGCCATTTATTCTTTGTAAATCTATTCATTGCACTTCACTGTGAGCCTGCTGTGTGGTAGGCACAGTGTCGTTGTTGGGGACATAGATATCGATTAGGTCTTGAGCCCAGGAACATTCAGCACTGCAGAACCATCAATAAATATTTCTTAAATCAGTAAATAAAAATTTAGAATTTCCCATGCAGCTTGGTGCAATTGCGACTGGGACTTTGCAGCCCGCATGTGTCTTTCCTTATGATATAGAATAGTCTGATCAAAGAAGACAAAGGTGGCAGTGACTCAGTAGCTTTCAAGTGCTCGGGAGCATCCCAGCCACTGAATCATTTGCTCAGACAGGATTTATAAGAACAGAATTGAGCAATTGTTAAATAAGTACTACCTTTTTCCACAGCAGATAATAAAACAGAAACGCTAAATGTCAAAGAATTGGAAATACAGGAGTTAAATAAATGTAAGGAAAAGCATAGCACAAGTAGCTATACTGAAAATGCAAGCTGTGGCCAGGAGCCTGGTTGAGGGCAGGATGAGGATGTGTGGCACGGTGGCTCTTGGTAAGTGAGGCACAAAGAGAAGTGGTCAAGAGGTTGCAGGGCAGCGTGGGGAGAGAGCAACTGTTCAAGAGAAGGAGAAATAGGAAAAAAAATAGGGCATCTTTCTTCCATGCACGGGATCACCAGAGAAGGTGAGCAAGCACACACAGAAAAGTGCCCTGAGAGGGTAATTAATTCTGTCCCAGGGCCCGGACAGTTGTGGCCAGCCAGCGTCAGGGACTTTTCATCCAGCTTATATCAGTTGCAGGCTAGGAGCCCAATCTCAAATTCATAGTAAACTCCACGTCTTTTAGAGCAACTTGCACCAACCCAATTTAGCTGCCTTAATTTCCTTTTTCTGAATGGACCGCATACAAACCCACATCTAATTTTCACAGACACTGGTGTCTTAGATTGCTTTGTGTTCCATGCAGCCTCATCCCGTGCATTAAATAGAGTTTTCAGAAAATAAATACTCATTTGTTGGTTGCTAATACTTTGTATCGTGATCTTTGAGTTACATATTCAGTGGTTATGACAAAATGTTGTTTGAAGCATTCATTGAAATATTTATTAAAACTTGAAGAAATGATTCTGAATACCTTCCATTTTTTAGTGACACATAAGAATGGCTTGGTTGAAACCATTCCAAAAGTTCTAAAATTCTGAGAAATAAAGAAGTCGTATTTTAATCACTTAACATTTTAGATTGCTTTTTTTTTTTTAACGTTTATTTATTTTTGGGACAGAGAGAGACAGAGCATGAACGGGGGAGGGGCAGAGAGAGAGAGGGAGACACAGAATCGGAAACAGGCTCCAGGCTCTGAGCCATCAGCCCAGAGCTTGACGCGGGGCTCGAACTCACAGACCGCGAGATCGTGACCTGGCTGAAGTCGGATGCTTAACCGACTGCGCCACCCAGGCGCCCCTTTAGATTGCTTTTTAATTGAAATGTAAACACAGTAAAATGTATTTAATGAAATATAATAGTCTGTTTACTGCATGGTAGTGTGTGCTAATCAAATCAGGAAGCATTGGGGATTATTTCTCAAAATAGGCTCCAGGCAGGGCTCTGGTTCACCTGTGTTCCAACTTCATCTCCTATTTTCTCGCCTACTGTGCTCTGCAATCATAGTTGATGGTATGGATATTAACTTCAGGCAGTACAAGACTATAAACCATCGAATAACAGTAATACATTTTTCAGTGACTTTTTCTTATGTTATTTTGATAATCAGTGAACAAAACAGTTTTCTGGTTATTATTAACTAGAATATTTCTATTCATCAAGGTTGTAGTCCACCAAATTGTTCCTGTTCTAATCTGGTGGACCTATAAGGGTGTTTTCATCTCCTGTCTACTACTGACAGACAAACACCTTGGTAAAGCAACGAATACTTTAAGTTGGCATTAAAGTACCACGTGAACACATCCCATTCAGTCACTTCAGGAGCCAGCATGAAACACTGAAGGAATCTTTCTTTGTGTACAGATCTCTTAAATCACCTCTCTTCCCCAGTTTGCAAAGTCAGCACTTTATTTAAAAAGGTCAAAACCCTTCCCTTATACAGTAAGTCTGTATCTTCCAGAAATAAGTCAGGTGCTTCACAAAATAGGTTAAAGCTGCGGCAACAAAGTACAGAAGATACAGAGCTTAAACGTCTCTCTCAGTCATGAATTATTCATGGAGCTTGACCCCCTTTTCTCTTCCTTAGCCATATGATTGCATTTATTTCAAATTATGTCCCCCTCATCCTCAAACGTGTAATTAGATGGTCGAGTCCCCTACTCTCGTAGCAATCACATGACATTTTCTTGAAGCACTGTTTGAATGCTATTGTTTGATAATCATTCATTCTCGTGTCCCCCTTCACTCAAGAGTGAGCCTCGTCAGGGCTGCGACCATATCTTATTCTCCTTTTACATGCCTAATGCCGTGCATGTCACCTGATATGCTCTAAGTTTGCTGACTTTTCTGGGTCTTAATTTGGAATTCACTTTCATAAAGGTGTTCACCCCAGGCAGATAGTTTGTTTGTTTGTGTACTAATTTCAATATAATAGAGTCTCACTCTATTTTCTTCACAAATCAGGGAGAAATATTCTGAATGCCAGACTAATGCTTTTATAAATATCCTCTTCTCTTGAGCCCACATATCCTCACTAATTCCCCTACCGTAATTTCCCCAGCCTAGCATGCTGTCCCCCACAGCTAGTGTTTGGGACGAGCTCTATTTCAGGCATAGCATGTAGGAGACTGGACTTTGGGTGGCCCAAACTGGACATACTGACTTGTGACTATTCTATTTCTTTTAACTTGATTTCTGCCATTCCTTCAAAGGTTTGGGGAAGATGATGAATTTTGCCTTTTTCTGAAAATAACTGCATGAACAACTAGGATCATTGCTTATTTTTATCTTCTGGCCTACTTTTTCTCACAAAAAAAAAAGAGGTGAAATAAAGTGGGTGCTCCATCATATGTAAATATATCTTACATATATCTAAAAACTACTTATATCCATAAATATATATTTATCATAGATAAACATTTATAGGTGCTTGTATCTTTTTTTTAATGTTTGTTTATTTTTGAGAGAGAGAGGCAGAACATGAGCAGGGGAGGGGCAGAGAAAGAGGGAGACACAGAATCCGAAGGAGGCTTTAGGATCTGAGCTGTCAGCACAGAGCCTGACATGGGGCTCGAACTCACAGACCTTAAGATCATGACCTGAGCTGAAGTCAGACGCTTAACCAACTGAGCCACCCAGGCGCCCCAGTACTTGTAACTTTTTTTTTTTTTTTTTTTTTTTTTTTTTTTTTTTTTGCTAATGAGAAGGCTTTTTAATTTATTTATTTTTTAAATTTACATCCAAGTTGGTTAGCTATAGTGCAACAATGATTTCAGGAGTAGATTCCTTAATGCCCCTTACCCATTTAGCCCATGCCCCCTCCCACAGCCCCTCTAGTAACCCTCTGTTTGTTCTCCATATTTAAGAGTCTCTTGGGGCGCCTGGGTGGCGCAGTCGGTTAAGCGTCCGACTTCAGCCAGGTCACGATCTCGCGGTCCGTGAGTTCGAGCCCCGCGTCAGGCTCTGGGCTGATGGCTCAGAGCCTGGAGCCTGTTTCCGATTCTGTGTCTCCCTCTCTCTCTGCCCCTCCCCCGTTCATGCTCTGTCTCTCTCTGTCCCAAAAATAAATAAACGTTGAAAAAAAAAATTAATAAAAAAAAAAAAGAGTCTCTTATGTTTTGTCCCCTCCCTGTTTTTATATTATTTTTGCTTCCCTTCCTTTGTGTTCATCTGTGTCTTAAAGTCCTCACATGAGTGAAGTCATATGATATTCATCTTTCTTTGACTAATTTCGCTTAGCATAATACCCTGTAGTTCCATCCACGTAGTTGCAAATGGCAAGATTTCATTCTTTATGATTGGCGGGTAATACTCCATTGTATATATATACCACATCTTCTTTATCCATTCATCCACTGATGGACATTTGGTCTCTTTCCATACTTTCACTATTGTTTATAGGTACTTATATCTCAAGTAAATATATATTTATAGGGATTTGTAGATTTTATTTGGATATATATCTTATAATGAGACCTTTGCTTACTCTTATCAACATCAAATAAATATCACAACAGCTGCTTCCATGAGTTCACGGGGCTTCTCTTTTTAGTAATTAGAAGTGGTGAGACTATTGATTGCTGCCTGCTGCAAAAGGAATAAGATTGAATGATACATTTTCTTCATAAATTAGCCCTAATGGCTTTGCGATTTCAGATAAGGCAATTCCACTGCTTTTACATGAAACGCTAACAGCTTCATTAGAACTATATTTTGCTAGGGTGCCTGGGTGGTGGGTTAAGCAACCAACTCTTGATTTCAGCTCAGATCATGATCTCACAGTTCATGAGATCAGGCCCCGTATCGGGCTCTGTGTTGACAGCTCAGAGCCTGCTTGGGACTCTCTATTTGCCTCTCTCTCTCTCAAAATAAATAAATACTAAAAAAAATTTTTTTAATTAAAAAAATTTAAAACCCTGTATTTTGCTGACACTTTTGGAGAGTCTTGGTGCTACAAACAGGTCTAAAATGGGCATGTCACTTCTCACCATGGTCAGGATATATTTCCCTGGGCCAGTATCTGGAGCATCTTGAAAATAGGCAATAGGGGGCGCCTGGGTGGCGCAGTCGGTTAAGCGTCCAACTTCAGCCAGGTCACGATCTCGCGGTCCGTGAGTTCGAGCCCCGCGTCAGGCTCTGGGCTGATGGCTCAGAGCCTGGAGCCTGTTTCCGATTCTGTGTCTCCCTCTCTCTCTGCCCCTCCCCCCTTCATGCTCTGTCTCTCTCTGTCCCCAAAAAATAAATAAACGTTGAAAAAAAAAAAAAAAAAGAAAATAGGCAATAGATTTCCAAACCACTTGAGAATGGATCCAAGCTGGTTTGTTTTGTTTTGTTTGTTTGGTTTTGTTTTGTTTTTTTAAGCAGAGTGGGAAGGGAGGTTAGTTTTCCTTCTTCAGATTAACACCCTGTCCCTGTTCTGGTGGGCAGAGATGACTACCTCCTTCTTGTTTCTACATCTGAGAACTTCTTGGCGGTAAATATGAGGCACTTTCCTTTCGGAGAAGGGAAAAGAATGTTTGATGGTTAGGTGTATTAATGACTAGAGTCAGCATATAACCAAATGAATATCTGGTAGTAGCAGAGTGATACAGGAAGTTATTTGTTCTAAGGTATAAGCAACAGAACTCCAGCACAGAAGAAAGACAGCACATTTATACTGAATTCTTCCAGCAATAAGTGAAGCCTCTGCTGATTCTGAAAACAGCTTGAGAGTCATTAAAACATAGTGATAGGAGTCTCGCCCAAGAATCTGAATTGAAATAAACACATGTGATAGTCATCTTGTTTTATGCCTAATGTAGTTTATCTTCAGGAAAGTGTCTCAGGCTTTATTTTGAACCAATCAGAAAAAAATCAGATTGACGGTATTTCCTATATCTTAACCTATGCTGTTCAGAAAAAAGGAATTCACAATATCAAATACTGCAAGGGAGATGAAGGCAAATGAGAATATGGTCCCGTGAATTGTGTATGTGTTCTTCAGCTGTGAAATGAGAGAATTGGAATAACTATCAGTGATAGCTTCTACTCTAAAGTTTCTTCTTATTAATATTTTAAAATTCCTTGATTCTGTGATTTCACAGTTATAAGGGAGTTGGTCACCTTCCAGTGAGAAATTTTCAGAGTGATCCCTGCAAGAAAGTCTGAGGGGGTGGGAGGTAACAAGTGGGTAGTGGGCAAGAAGAGCTGATAGACACAGGCGATTGATTTAAAAAGTGTGCAGAGTATAGAAAGAATGAAGATCATCACTAGATTGAATACGGTATCACGTGAAGATTTTTATAGAATACTGGACATCTGTGCTTCCTTTTAGAGCCAGAGGGAGAGTACTTGTAGGTGTTAGTGAGGTACTCATGAATTAAAGAAGAGAGCTTTTCAGAGAGCCAGAGGAGGGGAGGCAGGTATCCAGTGTTGGTTCTAGTTAGGTGACTTCTCTGGTACTGTGACTCCCTGAGTCAGTGGTAAAGGAAGAGACTAAGGATACTGATGATGGGAACAGGAGAGAACTGAGCAAGCAGGGCCTGGGATTAGCAGACAGTTGGAAGGACAGCCTTCTCAAAGTGGGAAATTTATCCTTCTAAAATATGAGGCACAGAGAAAAGAAAGAATACAAGACTGGGATGGAGGGATGTGTGCACGTGACAGAGACATATATCTGATAGAGTTTCTTAACAAGAAAAGCACGGCCATACTTGACAGGCTGTGAGAATTTCATTGGGATTTGGGTCAGAGATCTCAGGGAATGAGAACGGAGCAATGACAGGACCTCATGCCCTTTGAGCAATGGTCAGTGAACTGTAGTCACTTCCCGGGGACCTGGATCATTTAATATCAGTGATCCAGTTCATGTATTGTGTGGTGACTGCACAAACTGGTGTATCTCTTTTTCTGAATGGGTAGTAGCAAAATTCTCCTGATGTCCTTGGGACTCCAAACCAGTATCCATAATTATCCTCTATTATATAAGACTTCAAAGAAAACTGAAAACCAGAAAAATTAAGTGACTTGCCCAGGGCCACAGTAAGTTTTCATCATGGGCAAGAATAGAGATACATCTTCTGTTTTCTGTCCTAGTGTTCTCTGCTTTAATTGATTTTATACGAGGGAACAATAATAAGGCAGTGTGGTCTGAAGAATAAAAGCTGTGAACTAGGCTTACCTTGGCTTTAGCCTTGGCTTTGTCACTGACCTTGGGATGACTCTGTCAGTATCCCTAGGCCTCAGATTACTTATTAATAAAGATTTTCCAATTTAAGACCTAGGTCTGAAAGAATGTATAGCCGCTTCAAGGACCAATTTTATTAACTGGCTTTTAGCAGTTTGGAGGTTTTAAAAGGAAGAAAAGTTTATCATGACAAGAAACCATTTAGTAATGAGTTAACCAGTTAAAAGATTAGTGCCTTCTCAGATATTGCTGTCTCGTGCCATTAGTGCCTTCCTCACCAAACTAATGCAATGAAAGAAGAGTACCAAAGCAGTGCAAGTCAGTTGCCAACTGAAATTGTACATATGATGTACAATATGCAAGATTTCGGGAAGTCAGTGAAAGTGATATTGGAGCACTGCTCAAGACATACCAAAACCATTGCCAGAGGAGGAGTTGGCAGGCCATTTAACAATTGGAAAATGGGAAATCAGCAAGGATGGTCACATAATAAGTACGTCAAAGAGGAAATATAGGAATTTCAAAAGAATGTGAGGGACCCTTGGGAAAATGCTGACGCCCTCAAATAATTGTTCGTTTTCTGTAAAATGGTCATATACTACCACTCAGTTTTGAAGAAAATTATACAACCCTCCCCCAATCAACACTTCATTCGTTTAAAGTTTGTTCTAAGAATTAGAACATAGTTGCAGTTATAACCTAAATTTGATTAAATGGAAAATAAAATAGATTCATTTTCATGAATTTTATTTCATTTCTCAAAGTAAAGTCTTGATTAACCCATTTTCTATGAAATTTACATTACATTTTAAGTGGATTCACTTGATTTTTATCTTGTTTTTCATTTTTCAAAAGTTTTTAATGTAAATTCCAGTTAGTTAACATGTAGTGTAATATTAGACTCAGTAGTAGATTTTTGTGACACATCACTTGCACATAACACCCAGTTCTCATCATAAGGGCCCTTTTTAATACCCATCACCCATTTAACCCATCCTCCCACCTACCTCCTCTCAGTTTGTTCTCTTTAGTTAAGAGTCTGTTTTATGGTTTGCCTGTCTTTTTTTTTTCTCTATATATTCATCTGTTTTATTTCTTAAATTCCACATGTGAGTGAAATCACATGGTATTTGTCTTTCCCTGACTGACTTGTTTCGCTCAGCACAATACGCTAGCTCCATCCACATCGTTGCAAATGGCAAGATTTTCATTCTTTTTTACTCAATGGCTGAGTAACATTCCATTGTGTGTGTGTGTGTGTGTGTGTGTGTGCATCTCACCACTTCTTTATCCATTCATCAGTCGTTAGGACAGTTGTGCTCTTTCCATACTTTTGGCTATTGTTGATGACTCTGCTATAACAGGTGCACATGACCCTTCAAATCAGCATTTTTGTATCCTTTGGGTAAATACCTCATAGTGCAATTGCTGGATCATAGGGTAGTTCTATTTTTAACTTTTTGAGGAGCATCCATTTTCCAGAATGGCTGCACCAATTTGCATTTCACCAACAGTGTAAAAGGGTTCATTTTTCTCCACATCTTTGCCAACACTTGTTGTTTCCTGTGTTGTTAATTTTAGCCATTCTGACAGATGTGAGGTGGTAGCTCATTGTGGTTTTGATTTGCATTTCCCTGATGATGAGTGATGTTGAGCATCTTTTCATGTGTCTGTCAGCCATGTGGGTATCTTCTTTGGAAAAATGTCTATTCATGTCTTCTGCCCATTTCGTCAGTGGATTATTTGTTTTTTGGATGTTGAGTTTGATGAGTTCTTTACAGACTTTGGATACTAACCCTTTCTCTTATATGTCATTTGCAAAAATCTTCTCCCATTCTGAAGGTTACCTTTTAGTTTTGTTACTTGTTTGTTGGATTCACTTTAAATGGCCCTTTCTTGGTGGCAATGTGCCTTTGAATAGGAGGACCTCCTGTACTCAGAATGTAAAATTAGGTATGTTTTTCTCTGACTTTCTAAATCCTGTCTGTATAACCTTGGACTAGAATAAATCAAGCAAAGGAGTTGGGGTTGAGCAGGTGGGATTATTAACAGCATCAATGGCCAGCCTCCAGCCAAGGAGTAAAGGGAGCCTGTGTGTTAGGTCAGGGACTCAAGCTGACATGATTGGCCATGAGATTCAACTGGTGGAGATTCTTGGTTCAGTATGGACCAAGTAAAAGGAAAGAACCCAAGGATTTGGAGGATTTATGTTTTCTTCATGGAGTTAATTTTTTTAAGTTTATTTATTTCTTTTGAGAGAGAGAGAGAGAGACTGCACACATGTGCACACGAGCAGGAGAGGGGCAAAGAGGGAGAGAGAATCCCAAGCAGGCTCTACACTTATCAGTGCAGAGCCCAACACGGGGCTCAAACTCATGAATCATGAGATCATGACCTAAGCCAAGATCAAGAGTAAGATGTTTAACCAACTGAGCCACCCAAGTGCCCCCATGGTGTTAATTTTTGTTTTCCTTTCAGAGTTTACCTTGTGTTTTCACATTGTTTATCACAGAAGGAAACAGGGGTCCTTCCCTCTTCCTCCTATTGGGAAGGGTTTGATAGATTCTATTCTTTGCTCAGCAGGCAGAGAAGTGCTTACAGTGGGGAAGTACTTTAACATAGAGTGTTTTAACCAGATACAAGAGATGCATGCTTTCCTGACTGGAGGCAGAACAACTGAGAAACAATTTGAAAATAACCAGTTGGTTCAAACTAGTGAATTTACATTGATTCACATTCATATGAGAGCTTTTCCTTTAATCAGCCTAATCCCCCCAAATCTCATGGGGGAGGTGGCAGTTAATATCTTTCAAGGCAGCCCATCTTGCTGTTCAGATGGAAGTCTTTTTCTAGCCAATTTCTATATCGCCTGACAGGTAATAAAACTAATCCTCTTTTGGGTTTCTTGCTAGCCATGTACTTTATTAATTCTAAGGGTTCCACGAGATGGTTATGGTTACTGGTTTCAGATGTCAGAGGGATTTTGCTACTGCCCATTCAGAGCATATATACCAGTTTGGGCAATCACAAAACAATATACAAACTGAGTTGTGGGTATTTATGGTCACGTTTTTCCAAGAAGTGTTCATAGCTCACTGGCCATTGGCTTGAAGGACAGAATTTTGAAGTTTTCCCTCTTCCCATTTTGGTGGTACCATCTAAATGATGTGTGTCATTTGGGTCCCCTGAGAAGCAGATACTGAGATGGAGTTAGGAGTGCAGAAGTTTATTAGGTGGTTATGCCTGTCAGAGATAAAGAGAAGGAAGCAGGAGTGGTGCAGACAGAACTTGAAACAGCGATGTAGATCTCACAGCTTTGGCCAGCCCAACAGAGAGCTCCAGAGCAATGAGTACCTGAGAGAGGAGTCCTGGGTCGGGAAGAAATAGACAGATCAGTACCCCTGCATGTTCAGTCATTGCTGGAGAGCCGCCCAGGCCTCAGCTCAAACATTGTGGCAGATTCTGAAGGTGCTGCTGCTGGAGCCAGCTAACTACATGCCTCATGGCTGATAGAAGTTCTTTCTTTTGTTTTAAATGTTTATTTTTTGAAAGAGACACAGAGACAGAATGCCCGCGGGGTAGGGGCAGAGAAAGAGAGGGAGACACAGAATCTGAAGCTGGCTCCAGGCTCTGAGCTGTTACAGCAGAGCCCTGGTGTGGGTCTTGAACTCATGGACTGTGAGATCATGACCTGAGTCAAAGTCAGACACTTAAAACTGACTGAGCCACCCAGGCGCCCCAGAGGTTCTTTCTTGAAAGGAGATCTGAATGGCACACCTCCTTGGTTTAACTTATGCCACTGTAAATACCAAACCATTCAAATGAACAACTCCTTGAGGCACAAAAGACCCACACACATGAAAATGGCATCGTTTGGCAGTCTATCGTTTATAAACTTCAGTAGTCAGCAGGGTTCATCAGATTGTATTTTGGGAACACACATTGCTTTGCTTTCTTATAAAATTAATTTTATTCTGAGGAACAGTGATGATAAAGAACTCGTCCTTTATCAAACAGTTTGGTTTAAAAAGTTGCTTAGCAGTAGGACAAAACAAAACAAAGAAGCAATTAGCTTTATATTTAGTGATCTATCTATATGCATTTGGAGCACATTTCTGGAATAATTCAAAAGGGCCAATCCATTTTATGCCTCCTGCTGTTAAATGAATGTGGGAGTCAAGCTGCTATTTTCACAGTGTAAGACATTTATTGTTGATAAAAAAAAATATCTCCCACTTATACATAATCAGTATCTGGCAAATGATGCTGTAGAATTTTAGTTCCTTAAGTAAAAAGTGGAAAAATCTTTAAAAAAAATTAGGCCTTATGATATAAAAATTAAAAGTCAGCCAACCACAGATCAAAGCATTTAAGCACATTCATTGTTCTCAAACTTACCAGTTCTTTACTGAATATGTGTTCTTTGGGTTAGCAAAACTGATCCTTGTGTCTTTACCCCTCCTCATTTGAACAGTGCAACACTTTGATTATTCAGTCAATACAGGACTTTAAGCTCTGTGCCTGGCTCATTCATAGCTATTAATGTTAATGCAACTTAACATTATCTAATGCTTTTAACAAATTAGTCTCCCACCACAAAAAAAGTATGTAGAATCAGTAAATAGCTAAATTGAAGGTGTGGTAGATTTCAGCCTATAAATTACTATACCCACCTTAGTTATTTCTGCTTCCTAAAAGTTTACACAAAAACAGTCTGCTCCTTAGCAAGAGGGGATAATCTGTTTCTTCTATTTAGATGAAAGGTGAACACATTTATAATCAGAGTGATTCAGGCCTCTAAGATTGTGATCCTTGGACCAAAATGGTTTCCTGGCACAGAGTGTGAAAGACTAGTTGAGACCTTGTCACCAACAGCACTTAAGAAATACTGTTTTCTAGGCTGACAGAGCTCAGAAGGAAAGGAAAGGAGGTATAGGAGGCTAAATAAATTGACTGCCTGGTGATAGCTTACCATCACCCAGTATATTGTAAAGCATGGTAAAAATGTGTTTACCCTCTGTAAGATGCCTGAGATGGTGCCAGGGCATGGTTGGGATGTAGACTAGGGTTGCAGACATGCCCCCCACAACATGGATGCCAGCATAATCGATGAGAAGCTTTTTTCATAAGTATGGAGGCTGTTGGCCATGAAAAGTGGAAAAATACTTGGAACACCTAAGCTGATGTCTTGACCTGACCTATAAACTGAAGGTAGGCATTATACCAGTATGATTTAGGTACTTTTCTAACCCACTTATTCTCAAAAACTCAGTGGAGGAGAAGTTTTAAAAATGGAGAGGTGGATATATGTGAAAATTCTGTGAGATCTTTTTTCCCCCTATTGCTTTCTGAAAATAAATCTAGAAGTAGGTATTTAAAAACTTTCATTTCTAAACTGTTTTAGACATTCATTTGTGGGTGTTAGGGTATTCATAAGTCATTCACAAACATAGCTCTAAAACAGGGTTTCTTAACTCTAACATTACTAACATTTGGGCCAGGTAATTCTTTATTGTGGAAGATTATCCAGCTCATTATGGGGTGTTTAGCAGCATCCTTGGCCTCTATCCAGTAGATGCTGGTAACACACACACACACACACACACACACACACACAGAGTTATGACAACAAAAAATGTCTCTAGACATTGCCAAATATCTTCTGGGGGTAAAATAAGCTCCAGTTGAGAATCACTGTTTTAAGTCAGTGGTTCTCAAAATTGTTTAGAGAGTGAAGACCTAGAAACAATGATGTTTTAGAGAACACCATGAGATTTTATCATCTCTAAAATGCTGTCATTCTAATTGTGAATGATTTTTCTAGCAGAAAATTGCTTTATAATATATAGACTACAGAAAATTATAACCTCCACTACACATGCCTAGGGTAAAAACAAACTGTCTTTAAGCATGGTTAAGTTTTCTTGTATATCTCTTTAATTTTAATTTTAGTAAATGACAAAAGTTTACAGAAAACTTAAACTTGAGAATTTTTCTTTCTACATCTGAGGAAAAGCAAAGTTCAGTTTAGCTATAGAATTTCATGCTTTTAGGTAGTTAGAAGTTTCCTAAACTTTGGCCATTGACGAACTATGATTTGTGCCCAAACCACATGCTATTATTACTTCTTGCTTGTTTTCTTTAATAGGAGCATGTGGTGGGGCTGCTGTGAAGGGATAACATATAGAAACAGAAAATATCTTAGTTAGATCTCCAAGGAGGTTTCCCGCTTTTCTGAGGCTCATAGAAGAAACTAACTTGCTAAAGGTCACAAGAGTACAAATGCAAACCCAAAGACTGTGCCCTTTTTGTTACACAGGGATCATGACTGTCCAGCTCTGGGAAGATGTGTGTGTGTTCTGTCACTTCCCCTTGACTACCCATAGCAGACATTGCCAGTCACTCAAGGCTTCATTTCCCATTGGGCCCAGCCCACTCAAGAACCCTTTTCATTCCCAGCCCTCTAGGAAACCACTACCTAAGTCCATTTTCTTCATTTTCTAATGGGAAAACTGAGACCCAGACAAAGTTAAACTGCTCAAAGTCTTTCAGAGTCCAGGCCAGAGCTCTGACAGTCTTCTTACTAAATTTTCTTTCTACCAAATTGCACTGCTTCCCAGGAAAAGATAGAACAAACACTCAGCCATTTCTTACTTACCTGCCCTTCCTCCCTAAGTGAACACTCTTTTCCCCACTGAAGCATCCTCATGAAATCCAGACAGCTCTCAATACACCCGCTGCTCCAGCAAGTGCCTGAGAACTTCTTCCAGTGGAAGACTCACTCGCTTCCCAAGAGTCACACGGTTTTCCACAGGCCTCCGTGTTGTAGCTCTATGTGTGATTTTATTACTCAGTATAATAAAATATTAACTATAAGTGTAAAAGCAAATTGGCTCTTCTAAAACTATAAAAATTAGTTAAATGCATTGTAAAAAGTAAGAAGCAACTATCTAAAGATTGCTGTTGAATTAAGTATAGATGAGACCACTATAAAGGACTGGGAGGCAGGTCGTAACAATCCAGAAGGTTCTGCACCCTGATTGCTTCCATGTTGGCTTTAAGTTTTCCATTTTAAGAAGCCCAAAGTGGAAATTGTAGGCTTTGCATTTTAAGAACAGTGAATGCAAGAAAGGTGAACTCATATTCAAAAGGAAAACTCTTGGCCCTACATCAAAAAAATTGGTGAATGAACATATATATATTATATACATATAGTATACACATATATACATACATATACACATACACACACATAAACACACACATATCTTTAAGGTACATGTGTATCATTTTAATTATTGTTCTTTTTAATTACTAAAACTATTACTTTCAACAGAATGAGATAATAATGACACAGCAATGTATATGAACATATTTTCGTACATGTGCATACAATGTGTCATTGAACTCACAATGGCCAAGGATCTTGGAAAGCTCTTTCTCAAAAAGTCTGGAGGCGGTTTTTTAAAAAACCATCTTAAATGAGATAAGGTGGAAATAATATTGGACTAGGAATTAAGAATCCTGTCCAAGTTTTCATTTTGAGTTTTACTTAGTGAGCTTATCAAATCACCACTCTTCTCCCCACTTTTGCTCCCTGCAAGCGAGCAAAACAAAGCTTCCCTTGGCCAGGAGTTTTTGCATCAAATGAGAATGCACGCAAAAGGGCCTTGAAAGGTTTAAAGTACTACATAGCACTGTTTCTAGCTTACTTAAAAAAGGGAGCTCATACGTAAATGAAGACATTATCAGTAGGCTTTAGAGGAGGACTGAGGCCGAGGAGGATTCTTTGAGGGAATAACGCTTAAGTCAAGAAAAAGTCTGTTTGAAACAGAACAGGGAAAATTATAAGTAATTCAGCTGCAGCATTTAGTCTGTTAGAGATGAGAAATCTCTCCTGTTAGCTAGCATTTTCCTTCCAGGTTGTCATATTGAGATAATGCATGTATAAAGACAATTCTGATGGGCCTGACCCTCCCCATGAGCTCCTTTACTCCTGCCTTGCCTTGCTCTCAGAAACCATCATTCTTTTATGCTACCTTGCCTCTAGTTCTTGTTGGTAAATGTATGGGTCTGATGTATGCTTGGCTGAATTAATCTAGAATTTGTGCTAAGGGGATTATTGGTGGCTGCACCACTGCTATCTCTCCACCACTACTTTCCTATTCCCTGTGAAGAGCTATTGCTTCCTGTGTCTGTCTACCTTGACCTCTTCTTGACTGGATAGCATGCCAGCCTCTTAAGAGGCATGAGCAATTGTGACAGAGACTAGACTGAGTAATGGGGTGACAGCATCTTCCATTAGAGCTGTACTCACTATGAATGCATCTGTAATCCATAAGAGGGCCCGAGGAAAAACACAATGAAAACCTTTCAAGACTGATTCAATTAAGAGCCTCCCAGGAGGGACTGAGCACCAACAATGGAAAATTCAATATTGAGCTCATAGAAAGACACTTCATCTCATAAATGTCCTTTTTCCTCTGCTGTATAAGGAAAAAAATTCTGCAGCAACCCTTAGAAAAATATGGCATTTGATTTTTGAAAAAGCCCTACCGCTTTCAAATTCTTTAATACCAGTATTCATAGGAAATTCATTAGGGGAGATGTGAGATTATAAAATGAATGGTTGCAGTGTCTAAAGCCAATTGTTTGGATGTGCGGTTGAAATCCAACATGAAATTATCTGTGTCTATAACCCTAGGCAAGGTTGAAAAAGAAGAGTGGCTGTTAGACTTGATATGGCAGTGTGGGTGCCAATAACTCTGTTCTTTACCTTATATGTGAAAAAAAGGAATATAATGTGCAACCTCTTTCCAAAAACCAGATTCAGTATTCAGCAACATTCAGGGAACAAGCTGGGTTTTTTTTTTCCCTAAAAGTAGATTGTAATAGTTTATCAGCATGTGTATGGCTTATAAAGGGCTTTTGAGCTGTTTATAGGAAAATGTTCAATAAGATCCAATTTTGCAGCAGGAGCAAAATAGACTCAACAGGTGAATGTGAATTATCGTTCATGTCTTTAGGTGTAATAATGGCATCATGGTTACGTTTTTAAAAGGAGTTTGAAATAATTATAGATTAAATGGTATGATGTCTGAGATTAGTTTCAAAATAAGCCAGGCTAGGCAGAGGTGGGGAGGGAGGGGCACAGATATAGGTGAAAACACATTGACCATGAGTTGATCATTGGTGTAGCTGGTGATGAGCGTGTATAGGTGGCAGGATCTTTATACTATTGTATTTTACCTTATGTATATATATGAAGCTTTCAATAATAAAAATTAAAAACCAAAATATGAAACTTAGTACTGTTTTATATACAGGATGAGAGACTCAGATTATGAATTGTTTGACTTAAGATAGGATTCCCTATGTGACA
This sequence comes from Leopardus geoffroyi, assembly GCF_018350155.1. NCBI lineage: Eukaryota > Metazoa > Chordata > Mammalia > Carnivora > Felidae > Leopardus > Leopardus geoffroyi. The sequence continues at coordinate 157,985,414 of NC_059328.1, forward strand.
AAGGAAATCAAGTATGGAAGTCAGTGTTGCTTCCTGGTAAGTCTTTTGCACAGGGCTCATTACATCTGACCAACCGGAAGAGGCGTGAATCAGCTTTGCTCTGAGATGCGACATTGACAGATGGTGTGAAAAATTTAAATGGCAGATGGTGGTGATTATTAAACAATAAACAGTGGCAATTTATCAGGAACCAAACAGAAAATAGCTACTTTTTGTTCCTGGTGATGCATCTAAATTGTCCTTTGTTATGCAATCGATATTTTAACACCCTGACAGGTGTGCTCCTCTAAGACTGTGGAAGTTTAGAAGTACAGCAAGTTTTAAACTATAGCTCAATGTTAACTATCATTCCCCAGAATAGAACTTGAATATATTAAATTAAACAAACAGTCCACTGAGGGACAGACTTTGAAGTAACCATAGAACAGAACATTTTAACTTAGAATTTGCATCTCAGATGTTTTAACAGGTTATCAAAAAAGTTTCAGGGGCGCCTGGATGGCGCAGTCAGTTAAGCGTCCGACTTCAGCTAGGTCACGATCTCACGGTCCGTGAGTTCGAGCCCCGCGTCGGGCTCTGGGCTGATGGCTCAGAGCCTGGAGCCTGTTTCCGATTCTGTGTCTCCCTCTCTCTCTGCCCCTCCCCCGTTCATGCTCTGTCTCTCTCTGTCCCAAAAATAAATAAACGGAAAAAAAAATTATAAAAAAAAAAGTTTCATAAGCATAAATTACCAAAAACTTACCTAGGCTCAGGGCTCACCCTAAGGATTATAAAAAATGGACATGAGGTGCGCCTAGGTGGCTCAGTCTGTTGAGTGTCCAACTCTTGATTTCGGTTCAGGTCATAAACTCATGGTTCATGAGATCGAGGCCCACTTTGGGCTCTGTGCTGACAACGTGGAGCCTGCTTGGGATTCTCTAACTCCCAGCCCCCCACCCTGCCCCTTGCTGCTTGCTTTTTCTCTCTCAAAATAAATATTAAGGGGCACCTGGGTGGCTCAGTTGGTTAAGCTTCCGACTTCAGCTCAGGTCATGATCTCACAGCTTGTGAATTCAAGCCTCGCATCGAGCTCTGTGCTGACAGCTCAGAGCCTGGAGCCTACTTCAGATTCCGGGTCTCGCTCTCTCTCTGACCCTCCCCCGCTTGCACCCTGTCTCTCTCAAAAATAAACATTAAAAAAAATAAACACTTTTAAAAAATCGTGGAATGCATATGATACCCCTGCACAAGAGCATGCACTCAGTTCTGATATTGGACAACTAGCTGAAACCTACAGTGAACAGCCAGAAATAGTCAACAAAGGTACAGAGTTGTGCTGTGGGGGCTCAGTAAAAGTTTTGATTCATTCTGATCAAGGTTGCAAGGATGGTTTTACTGCAGAAGTGATATTTGAAGCTGGGCCTCAAGGAATAAATGGGTGGAAGGACAGGCCTCTTTCCTTTTGCTCAAAAGCAGAGAGGGAAGCAAAACAGACCAAAGAGCACAATATGAAATGGAATAGAATGTTACGCAGAAATAGGTTCCAAGGTTCGGTCATACGGTAAAAGTGGAGTATATTCTCCTAAGTTTACATGCATGCAACAAGATGAGCTCACTTATGAAAGGCAAGTAAAGTAAGAACTGAAAATATCCACGGGTCCAGAAGGTTCATGTCCTCTAACTGAAGCAGGTTAGAGGCAGAGAAAGTGGCAGATGAATTCTCCTACATTGTGTAAGTTATTTTTTTCTTTTGCTCTCACTTTTTTATGCTGTTATTTAATTTTCATTTTTCTAAGCATAGATAGTTGAATCCTTAGTTTCATAGTGTAAAATGCCACCGACTCCACTTTCTTGCAAGATAGGAAGAAATGGGCAGGAATGTGGGAGGTCCAGTTAGGATCTGGTTCTGAAAAGTTCAATTTGAGTAAAAAAAAAAAAAAAAAAGAATGAGGGAAAGATTAGCCTTGTGTACCTTTCCAGGATTTATGCAAACCTGGTGCCGTATGAGGGAAAAACCCTGTGGACTTTGAATCACATACACATTGTTTAAACCATGCAAAGTTGGTTCACAACAGGTAAAAGTAAATACTGGTCAAGCACAGTTTGAAGAAAAAATGGAAAGGAATTGACTTTTACTTTCTTAACGTTTCCTAGGTAGCTTGAAATTTCTACATGATACATATTACCTTCAGAATTAGGAAATATTAAAGCCATTCTAATTATGGAAAAACTTTATCCTACAAATATTTGCGAACTTACTATGTGCCAAATACTCTGCAAGGCAATTGAGAGCAGTAATGAAAAGGCAGCTATTTTAGTCCTTGCCCTTATCAAGCTTTCAATCTGGGAAATACCAATCACACAGTTACATTGGTATTATGAAGACATATGGGCTTCTGTGAGGATCTAACCTATTCTGAGGGTCACAGATTGAGTCCCCGAGAAATAAATTTGAAACTGCCATCTGAGGAATGAGTCTGGGTCAGCTTGGCCAGTGGGGTCTCATGCACTTACTTGGGAATCGAGAAAGTGTTTCAGAATTGTTCACAGTAATAGTCTCCGTTTTTTAAGTATAAATATCCTGGATTACCCGGATGACCACCTCCCGACCAGATACTGCCACATGATTTCATCGCTCACGTTGTCTTTTTGCTTGTGGTCATCTTGCAACAAGGTCTGAATGGGGAACTAGTTAGAAGCTTGTTACAGCAACTGCCTATGCAGGTGCTGTTGGTGGTTTCACACAGAGGAGCAGCAGCAGTGGTAGACAGAAGCAGATGGATCCCAGTGGAATTTAGGAGAGAGAGTGAGCATGTAGGCACATTCGTTTTTGAGGGATGGGTAAAGGAATGGAAGCATGATAACAAAAAGGTGATACCACCCGTTTGACTTAGGCAACCCAAGGAGGGCCAAAGCCATTAACTGCAATAAGGAGATGGTGGTTAGCAGAATGGGCTCTGCCTAAACCCTGCGTGTGTTGAAATCCTGGCTCTGTCACTCTGTGACTGGCTGAGTAACCTGCTCACTATCTAACCTCATATGCAAGGTTTGGAGACGAAAACAATTTAGTATCTCTGGAGATGTGACAGCTAATAATAGACATAGTGGTGGTAGTGGTGTCATTTATGATGAGAATAGGTTTGAGGGGGAAAATACGAATCAGGTTTTGGAAGTGCCTCGTAATCATCCAAGAGGAGGTACCAAGCAGGCAGTTGTGTGTATGGGTAGGAGCACTTCAGAACAAAACAAGACAAACTTGGCTGGAAGACCAAAGTGGAGAATCATAAGCGTGATTTTGACCGTGCGCTCATTTGTTTCACGAGGGCAAAGTGGTAACGAAACCGAAGTTTATATAGAAGTAAAGAAAATTGTGACTTCAGGACCTCAGCCCCCAGCTCAGGCAGGCACACTGTAAAGGGATGTCCCCATCTGTATCCAAAGATCACAAATGTGACTGTGCCACAGGGAGCCACAGCAAGAGTATTCTGAGCATTGGCTCCTTGGTGCAGGTGTGTGTAAATGATCTAGAAGTCCTAACGTTATACAGTCGGCATCTGAAAACACCAACTTCAGCAGGGTATTTATTTCAAAGGATGAACACGTTCTTGGCAGTTGCACAGTTTTGTTGAGGGCCCAACTTCAGTCAGAGGTTTAAGGAAAAGAAATTGAGCTTTGACTTGACTGTCATTTGTCTTACTCTGCAGGGGGAAAACAAATCACAGTGGATAATGATAACGCATAGCATTAGCATTTCATTGCTATTGCACTTTGCGTCAATTCTGCATCTTATGGTATTCACTTGAAACAGCTTCCAAAGTCACTTTGTATTAGCGTCAATGTGAGGTTTCATTCCCTTTATTGCCTAACATTCTAATAATTTTATTTTCAGGGGCTTAATGTTCTCTTTTTTTTCCGTGTTGCGTATCTAATGCTTTTGCAAAAACTAAAGTCTTAGCAGTAAACAGGCCAAAAACAATTATCAAGGCAACAGTGCACTAAAAAGTTATGCCTGTGGGTATAAATATTGCAAGGCGAGTGTGAAGAACAGCCTGGTTTTGTCTGTGCTTGTACATCAGTGTACCCAGCAGGGATGCTCTGGGCTGCTGAAGTGAGGGCCATGCCTGCTGCCAGTTTTCCTGGAATGGGGACTGATCAGGTATCCCCCATTATCAGCACCTGGTGTCCTATAGAATTCACAAGTGCCTCGGCAGATCCAAAGCAGGTGAAATGCACACAGTCATCGTACTCTTAGAGCTCATACCTTGAAGTAGGAGACAATGAGATCACAGGAAAATGTAAAAAATGAGACACACGTCACGGGACAAGTCCTAGGAAGAGGCCAGGTACAGGACACCACTGTGTCCCTGAGGTGGGAATAGCCGTGGGCTATTCCTGGAACAGAGGGAAGCTTGATGAACATGAGGAAGAGAGATAGGAGTTGAGGTTGGAGGGGTAGGAAAGGTCCAAATTAGGGACTTTTGTGGGCCTTGGGAGGTGTTTGGGATTTTATTCTAATCGCAGTGGGTAGTGATTAGAAGGTTTAAAGCAGGATAGTGATTCCAGTAGGTATGAGTGTCCCTGAAGCCCCTTAGCATCACTGCTACAGAGCAGTAGGACAACTCCTTGCTGCCTTTGACACCCATCTCCTCAGGATGATTGCTTATATGGGACTTTGGTTACCTTTCCAGGTGGACTGATTTTCTGTTGTTTGTATCTTAGGCAAGGAGGGCATAGTTCGGCCCAGGGTCTCACACTGTTACTGCCAGTCCTGACCCTCCCAGCAAGAGAAGTACGGTAATGAAATGGCAGCTCTGTGTCCACATTTGTACTTGCCATTCTGATGGGAGGGCAGCTCCAGGAAGATGAAGAGACAATGCATTGCTAGCTGGAGCCTTGTGAGAGTGGCTTCTCCAAAATCAACATGAAAATCTCCCTTTATCCATTCTCTTGTGGTGTTTGAAACATGGGAAGCCTAGTGATCTATCCTGGGCAACTTGATAATATTGACTGAATCGAAAGGGGAATATTTTTATTAAGTAAAAATCTATAGTGAACATGTTCTCATTAACAATGTGGATGTTCGGTGATCCAAGTCATGATAACTGGGTGAAGAATCACAAATATTCACCAAGGACACTCCCTGCCAAATGCCTAACAGGCTGATGAAGGGTATGCTTAGAACACAAGCAGTGTGGGCCCTAAACATTTTTAAAAAATATTTTCGTTTCAGCAATAATTAGCTGATTCCCAATGCCAAAAAAAGGAAGAGTCTTTAGGAATTTTCTTACATCATTTTGTAATTGGGAATCATTTTTGATATGAATTACAGTGGGCAGGAATAAAAGCACATTAACTTTTCTAGCTTTGGGCTTCATCTGTCCCTATGGATCTTCTCCCTCCTCTGTGTCAGGGTTTGCTTATTATCTGAATGAGTGTACAAACTCATGCTCTCTTCAAAGGACAATTCCTACAAAATCCTGGAGGGTTAAACATAAGTTTAGAGGGTAAGCAAGTCCTCAAGTATTTCTGAGTTAGGGAAGTTTGAAACCTCAAAAATTGGGGATTCTTAAGCTCAGGACTCTATCTGTTGTCCTCATTAAAGTAGGGGAGGAGAACAAAATTTATAACATTTCATGCAGAACCTGGTAAATATCTTCTCTTTTTTAAAGTTTATTTATTTATTTTGAGAAAGAGAGACACAGGAGGGGCAGAGAGACAGAATCCCAAGCAGGGTCCAAATGGTCAGCATAGAGTCTGATGTGGGGCTTGAGCCCATGAACCATGAGATCATGACCTGAACCAAAACCAAGAGTCAATGCTTAACTGATGGACCTACCCAGGACCCCAGAGCCTGGTAAATATCATTCAGCCCCCACACAATCATAACTGACCCATAATCATTTAATCTGCAGTCTATTGACAGCAGAAATAGATCAGTAAAAAGTTATTCAGAATTGTTTATAGATTTTTTAAAAATGACTACAGAAGGTAGAACAAAAGAGAAAAAAAACCCTACTGAATTAGTTCCCAAACTTGCCTGCACATTGAAGTCATCCAGGAACCTATTAAAGAGTCTGTCATCCAGGCCACACCCCAGACCATTGAAATTAGACTCTAGAGGCTGGTTATGGCCAGAGCAGTACTCCTAATGTTCAGGGAATTCCAGTGAGCAGCCAGACTGGGAACGGCCCACCTATAGAACAGGCTTCTTGAAGCCCACAGCACAAAGTAGGAGGTGGAGCAACCAGGTTTCTGAATTCTACAGATGAAGGATGATTAGTTTTACCTTGAAAAACATTCCAATTAAAAGTTGATTTTGAGCATTCTCAATCGATATTATCCATTTTCCAAACTCGGGAATATACATACTTAAAAATCACATGCATGCTTATCCACTAACCAAAAATATTTGTTTAAAACAGAAAGGTATTTGTAGAGCACTTGTTATATGCTTCGTCACAGAAGCACTGGTTCTTTGGGCATTGCTAATGGTGTCCCGCCTTGACACTGAAGATTCAGCTTTGCCTCTTCCTCCTCTGACAGTGGAACATAAACAGGTGTTTTTGAACTTGAAATGGTAAAGATTTTCTTTTGTTCCTAAATATTTTATTTACTTATTGTGTGTGTGTGTGTGTGTGTGTGTGTGTGTGTGTGTGTATGTGAGAGAGAGAGAGAATGAGCCTGGGGGGAAGGACAGAGAGAGGGAGAGAGAGAATCCCAAGCAGTCTCTGAGCAGTCAGCGCAGAGCCCAGGGTGGGGCTTGATCCCACACATGATATCATGACCTGCACCAAAACCAACTGAGGTACCAAAGCGCCCTGAAAGGATAAAGATTTTCTTATACAATCACCTTGAAAAAAACTTTTAAATGTTTTCTCTAATTATAAGAATGATATATACATTTGTAAAATATAGAAAATGCTTTATATTAAATCCCTGGAATCAGAAGTAGCTAATGTGAATACTTTGGAATATTTTCTTTTAATCTCCCATTATACATGTGTGTATAAAATTAGGGATCATACTCCATATATATATTTTAATAATTTTTTTCACTTTTCATTACATTGTGAGGATTTTATTAAACAGAAGATGTGATTTTAACATACAGATAACATTCCACCATATAGGTATGCATTTTTAACCATTTTTTTTGTGGGATGTTTTTGCCACTAAAACAACATTGCAGGGGCACCTGAGTGGCTCAGTCAGTTGAGCATCCGACTCTTGATTTCACCTCAGGTCATGATCCCAGAGTCCTGGGATCGAGCTCTGCATTGGGCTCAACACTGAGCATGGAGCCTGCTTAAAATTCTGTCTCTGTGCCCCTTTCCCCCACTAGCATACACACACACTCTCTCTCTAAAATAAAATTTTAAATAATTAAGAAAAAAAAGAGGATTAAATTTATGAGGATAAAAAAATCATTTAAAAATATTCTTTTTTTAATGTTTATTTATTTTTGAGAGAGAGAGAGAGAGCAAGTAGGGGAAGGGGACAGAGAGGGCAGAGCATTCGCAGCGGGCTCTGCACTGACAGCAGCGAGCCTGATGTGGAGCTCGCACCCACGAGCCGTGAGATCACGACCTGAGCCCAAGTCAGATGCTCAATCAACTGAGCCACCTACATGCCCCATCATTTAAAAGTATTCTCTATATGTACAGCCATATTATCTGGAAATATTTCACCAACTTACGCTCTGGCCCCATATGAGTGTTGCTTTACCTTAAACTTAACAACACAGTGGTTTGTGTTCTTTTTTATACACATATGATGATTTGATACTTTAAATGTTACCTCTTTTTTTTTTTTTAATTTACATCCAAGTTAGCGTATAGTGCAACAATGATTTCGGGGGTAGTAAATGTTACCTCTTTTAATAAATTTGTTAGGTTGAATGTGTTTGAATCCATAGAAAATCTGAAAAAATACAATGAATGCTCATATACTCCTCACCTGCATTTGTCAACTATTAGCACCCGCAAGATCCATTACATTTCTTTATCCACATTGCATTTCTCTTGCATTTGCCAAATCATCTGAAATTGGGCTGCAAGACATCATGACACATCAACCCTAAAACTTAGCATCCATAACTTTCATTTTAACTATGTATGTATTGGATTATAAGCACAGTGGAACGTTCCACCTGTGTTTTCATAAGCCATTTGTATTTCTTTTGTGAACTGTGTTCATATCCTTTGCCCACTTTTCCTTTGAAGATGTGATGCGTGTCTCATCAGCATCTATGATGTATGTGAATGACAGCTGCTTCAGATGCTACCCAAATGCCACTTAAACCTCCTGACAGGGTGCTAGGCCCTGCACACCAGGTAGCCAATGGCATGTAAGAAACATCCTCCGTGATTTAAGGTACGGCCTTGGCTATTGCTGTTTCTGTATGTGAGAGTAGACGCCTTATATTCAGCTTGTTGACTATACACACTCTATTCTTTTTAAAAAAAAAAAAAGTATTTATTTATTTATTTATTTATTTATTTATTTATTTATTTATAACATTTATTTAATTTGAGAGAGAGAGAGCACAAGCAGGGGAGAGAGCGCAAGGCAGAGAGACTGGGAGAGAGAGACAATCCCAAGCAAGCTCCAGACTTTAACATGGAACCTGATGCGGGGCTCAAACTCATGAACCCTGAGATCATGACCTGAGCCGAAACCAAGAGTTGGACATGTAACCCACTGAGCCACCCAGACACCCAAGCACTCTATTCTTGATCAGCGACTATAGAAAGAAGCAATTGAGGTTAAATGGATAAGTACAACTAAACACGCTATAACTAGTAGGAACAGATAGAGTGTCTTGTCCTTTCAGTGAAATTATTTTTTTTTTTAATTTTTTTTTTTTTTGCTTTTTAGAGGAACCACACCCCTCCCCCGCTCTGGACACTCTGTGTACTGTCTTTTAAGTATTCAAAGATGAGTTTTACCAAATAAAACCACTAACCCGAGGACCCCTACTTTGATGTGCTTGCAGTAGGGATTTCTGCAACAGAATTCTCTCCAGCTCCTGAGCCTGCAGGCCTTCCCTGAGAGCAGCCCCTGGAGTCAGGCCAGGAGGGCTCTGGGTTTGCTGCATTGTGCCTTCCCTCTCTCCCAGGCAGAGTTTGTATTTCTTTCTTCCTCCAAGAATTGTTTGAATTTGCACCTGCTCTGAGTTTGCCAGCAAATAGGTCACGGCAGGCAAATCCCCATCCTGGCAATTACTGGTAGAAGGAGCTTTCAAGTTTCAGGCCCCAGGCTCTGCAAGGGCACTTCCCTCTCCCAAGTTCAAAGGCCCGGCTATTTATCTTGTGGCTCTCTTTTTATTAGTGTAACATTTAATCCCAGAAGTGGGTAGTATTAAATGTCAGGCTGAGTTTGTGCAAGGCCTGGCTTTCATTCAAGATACAGACACATGTGATGCCTCCGGGGAGCAGGTTTCCAGTCTCCTCCTCTCTGGCTCCCTTCCCCAGTGGCCCATTCTCCCCCTACGGTCCCCCTTCTCTCCCTTTCTCCATTCCCTTTTCCATTTCCCCCTCCCCCTCAAGATAAGATCGCATGGGGATTGTACCCCTGGTTTCCAGAAGCTCTCTCTTACATCTTGCAAAATACATTTTTTTTTCACAAAACCATGAAATAAGAAAGTAACAGAAGGTGAGTGCAGAGGCCAGGCATGTTTCACAGTTCCCAAGCCAGTTATCAAGCTTGAAATTTCAGGAACGCAGGCCACAGCCCCAAACGTGCCAACAAACCCACATGGCCAGGACAGAAGTGATCAGATGTACTAATGATGTGTGTTTAAGTTGGCCCCTCAACCCTCTCAGAGTTTCCCCACCCCTGACCCTGAATGAGCCCACAGAGCTGCTTCCTCTGTTCAGATGTAATCAGAGTATCTGTGTTTAGGGTGAGCACTGTGGACAGCCCCGTCCCAGATAGGCAGGGGTCTGCCACGGCTGGGGCACCCTGCTTTTCCCTGGCCTCACTCCTCCTCAGTACTCCCTGAGAGCACCTTCTCCCACTCACATAAAGGGTGCCGGCCTGAGGGGTCAGGGAGCAGCAGCTAGTGCCACCACAGACAAGTGCTGCCCGTTCCTGTCTCCTCATCCAGAGTGGGAAGCTGGCGCTTTGAGGAGAATGGCATCTGGCCAAGCAAGGCTGCTGGACTGTGCTCTGAGACTTAGTGGAGGGGGCTGTTGGGAAATCTGATGTATTTGTTTCTAACATTTCATGGACTTGAAATTACATCTTTCTTTTTTTTTTTTTTTTTTTTTTTACCAAAATGAGATCATTCAGCACATAGTGGTTACAGCTTTGCTTTTCTCCTTTAACATTGTATTATAAGCATTTTTCTATTTCATTAAATGTTCTTCTGTTACATAATCTTATTGGCTGCAGAGTTATTTCATTTTATGAAAAGGTCATTGTTTATTTATGAGTGCCCTATTTTGGGACATAATTTAGGATGTTTCAAGTAGTGTGCTATTATAAATAGTATTTGAGTGCACATCCTTATGGCTAAATCTTTTCACAAATCCCTGATTACTTCCTTAGGACAAATGTTTGAAATGGAATCACAGGCCCAGTAGATGGGCCCCTTTTGATACATATTGTAACACTACCCACAAAATACAGTATGCCAATTTATATTCCAACCCCCGCTCCCCAGCTAGATAAGGAGTTCTGTGAGGCACACTAATATGGATCCCCCACAGTGGGGGCCGTGTTGGACAAACAGTAAAAACTTAGTAAAAATAAAATGAATTCCATTTAACTTTCTTGGTTATCAAATAATTAACCAAACATCCCTTGCTTGCCTCCATATTATTCAAAAGATAGGTGTGTGTCACTTGGCTAAATACCGATGATGGCAATGACCCTGATCAAAAACCCTACTACCTCAAAAGTGATACTAATGGCCAACACACCAGGTGAAGTTACAGCAGTAAGTATCAGGTGAAAAGAACCTGGGGGCTTAAATATGGACAGGCAACTTATTATTTTCCAGGATACTAACAACCTGTTGTTACAAATGAATTGAGTGCCTTCCTAAGGGAAAAGGACTGAGGATGTGGCTTAGGATGTGGTCTGGCACCACCCGGGTACTGTACCCGGGTGTAAACTCTCATTATGTGAGCCAGTGCTATTTCAATAAATAAATCAGGGCTTTGTTCTCACATGAAAAATCTCATTCTTCCTATTCTTTTTCTCTCCCTCTGCTCTGCACCATTCTGGAATATTTGTTTCCATGAGCCACAATCACTGGGCACTATTTCTGAAGAGCAGCCATGTTTCTCTCAGATGCTATTCTCTCTCTTGCTCTTGTTTCTGAGACCTGTGTCCCCTTGCCAAGATCTCTGTGGTAGCCCCTAGTGTAGCACCTAGTGTCCCCACATACCTTCTCTCTCCTGTTGGAAAGCATTCCCAACACAGTTTTTATGAGATTCTTTCTAAATCAAGGCCTACTCCAGCCCCACCCACCTACCCATCCCCAAATCATCCAGGACTTTCCCTTATTTTCCATTTTAAATATAGATTTCTCTTCCTAGCAAGAAAGACCTTCCACAAAGTCATGCCAACCAAGATTCTTTCTCTCATGACTGCATAACAGGTACCCAGTTTAACTATTCATGATTCCTTGTGTATACTCTTTGCTTTTCCAGGCTACCTAAACCTTTACTCAAAATATTCCCTTTGCCTGGAACACCTATTATATTAAGATACTCTACCTTAACAATCCATGCATTTATCTGTTCTCCTTTTATTTGTAAGGTCTTTGAGTATAGAGTCTTACCCATCCTAAAATTCTTGTCAGGGATATAGCTGCATGGGTTGGTGACGGAGGACCCAGGATGTCTTGTTAATTTTGGAGATGTCATTTTTTTTATTCAACATGTAGCGGTATATACTGATCATAAGGGGAAAATTATAAGAATATTGTTTTTGACAGTGGTATGTGTCTAGCAGCATCAAGTTATATAGTCGGTGCCTCAGGTCTTTCACACAGATTGAAAATAAAAGAGAGCAACATCATTAAACTGGTTGTTGGTGACTTCTAGCTTTGCTGGCTTGGACAGGAATATGAGCCAGGGGCTGTGGGTATACTTCCAGCGACAAGTCACGCCAGCCACGTGTGTCCCTGACTGCCTGGTTACACATAGAAGCAACTGATGGAGTGCACCAGCAGGGAACTGGGCACATAGCTGGCAGCTGCAACCAAGCTTAGCTGAGTGCTTACTAAGGAATCCTGTAGCCATTGTATTCTGATGAAAATGCCCTGCTGCCGAAAGCTAGGGCTGCCCCCACTATTTCAGAGTACAGTCGAGCCAGAGTTATGCAGAGGTTTGCAGTCATAAATATGACAGTTTCTCAAGGCCTTACAGCCTTCATTGGCCCCTTCTTAAAGATGGGATTTTAAACATTTTGCCTTGCTTTCTACTTTCTTTTTTTTTAATGTTTATTTATTTATTTGGAAGAGAGAGAGTGACCATGAGCAGGGGAGGGGCAGAGAGAGATGGAGAGAGAGAATTCCAGGTAGGCTCCACATTGTCAGCACAGAGCCCTGACGCAGGGCTCGATCTGATGAAGTGTGAGATCATAACCTGAGCTGAAATCAAGAGTCAGACGCTTAACTAACTCAGCCACCCAGGTACCCCTCTGCTTTCTTACTTTTTCCCATGTGTCTGGAAGTAGAATGAAACAAAACCTTTCCTGTGTTCTTCGCCTTAGTTGTCCAGTTTTAGATTCAGAGAAATGAGTGTCATTCACTTGAAAAGATTGCATCAATGATGTGGGTCTCTTATGCACAGAGAAAATAACCAGAAAAGGTCAAATTTTAGGTAAATCTAAAAACATAAGAATTTGTATGGCTATTTATGTTAGTGCCTAAAGAACCTTTAGTAAGTTAGTAGTTAGTGCCTAAAAACCTTTGTTTTTAGATGAGGAAACTTCCGTTCAGAAAAAAAAAAAAAAAAAAAAAAAAGACTCCCAACATCATAGCAACAGTGAATGCAAGACTGAGCGTGGAATCCAGGTGTTTTGACTTCTGGTTCACACATAACACTCGTTGCCACCTGTTCTTAGATTCTGAGTAAGCTCATAAGCTCACTTGCCACCCACACTCCCAAGTATGTCCATGCTTTGGAAATGATTCCAGTTAACATGATTTCTATTCATTTTTAGCCAGAATGCTGTGATTAGAAGTGTTTTTGTTAATCATTTGCCCTGTTATTGTTCAATGCATATAGTTTCATATTTGTTATTTTTCTTCCAAACTTTTGAAGCCTGCAAAAGCATATTTTTCTTGTCTAAATCTCTGCATTCACTCTCCTAGAGTTGTTTCCCCTTTTTCTTTCTTTTTCCCCTTTAATGGGGGGCGGGGAGGGAGTGGCAGGTATTTGCTTGTTTTTCTTGATTTTCAGCATCTTACAGCTTGGTTCTATCAGCTCTGATTTACTCTAGGGAGGCAATTCTTTAAGACACATTTACTGTATCTCTTTGCCAACCAGAAGTTAATAGAGAGTACGGTGCAGTGTCCCTCAAGACTGCAGACCTGTGATACATTTTTTCTTTGCAGCAGCACTTCCAAAATTTGGGGGAATATTTCTCGAAGATAAAATTAAATATTGAATTCTAGAAACATTTAAATAAAAACAGAGACAATAAAAATGCTGGTAACACTTCCCAGAGATAAGGTCAGTAGAATCCAGTAGAGTGTGACTTCTTACACGTGTAGAAATGCCACACACCAAATCCTACTCCCACACACAGAGCTAATAACTAGGAGTAAGGTTTAATACAACCTAGGTAGGTACAGTCAGAAACTAGACCCTTCTTTCCTCTCTCCCACAAGCCCTGCTTCTACCCTCCATCTCTACCCACGGGCAAGGGTGTGGCTTAGTGTGGTGATGGGGTGGGGTGGGGGGGGAGTCAGGACAGGGACACCTAGAGCAGGGAACATCATGCAAGCCAGAGTTTTCCAGAGAGTTGGGAAGCCAGGCATCAAACACTGGGGAGACCCTATGAAAATATGTGGTCCAGAAAGAACTGATTATAGTCAGAGTCTCAAAGCTAATAAGACATGGGATATGAGAATAAGGAAGTCAATCAGGAAGGAGGAGGAGAGAGGGTCATTTTTTTAGCAGAAAATATTCTTTAGCTTACCTTTTAGACCTACCAGTCAGTTGGTGCATGCTAGCTAGGTGAGTGGGCCTGTTTTTCTTGAGGATCAGAGGGCATACATATGCTAGTGAGGATATAGATTTTTTCTTTGAAAATACATAATTAATATTTGTTCAGCTTGGGGATTTTCTTTTTTTTTTTTTTTTTTTAGTAATTTCGGGTTAACCTGTTATCTGACTCATTACTCTAGGAAAACCTCTTGATAGGGCAGAAAGATCTCATCAGTAGGCTTCTAGGCAAATGAAGGTAGGATCAAGAAGTTCTAATAGAGAGTTTCTAAGGTAATGCCAACTCTCTTCAGGCTTCTACACTGGGTGGAGGTGGATCCCTGAATAATTAAATATGGAAATTCTCCCTGAGCCAAGACTGTACTGGAACCTTCTCAAGGGATTTTTAGGAGGCAGATGGACCGTATTCTTCCTGTCTTGCTAGCCTGCCAGCCCAAACATGATGTCTTCTGAACCTCCCTATTAACTCTTCTTTGCTAAAAGTTTTATGGAGAGTACACATCCTCTGTTTTGATGTAATTTTTAAAAAGAGGAGACCAAGTGATAATATGTTTAAATTAAAAACAACAAAAACTATAATATTGTGACCTTGGATAATTAAATAAGACTTTAAGATCCTGGTCTCCTGACCAAAAAGTTGGTATCTTATCTGACCTGCCAACTTCATAGGTTATCATTGAGACTCAGCCTAATAAACATGAAAATTCTTCGAACTTCTTTCAAATGGAAGTATTACTATTACTCAGGCTCTCTTAAATAGTTCAGTTGACTCAGTGATGTATTTTACTAATGCTTGCTTACCATTCATCTCTAGAGATGCTCATTTTGTATTTCCCCACAGAAATCCCAGCACATAGGTATGAATATGGGTGCTGCACACCCCATTTCATTTTCTAGGGTATGTACAGACCACTTCACCATGAGCTGTAATCAAGGAAATAACCATGGACCCACCACACTGCAGACTCTTCTGACTTAAAAGCCATTCCCACACAGAAGGTGCTATTTAAATAGCTAATGAGAAAATACATACAGCCTCAGCTGCCAGCCACTGCCTGGAATGGGGAGCCAAATGGAAGATATTCACTCCCAAGAAGCAAATAACTATACCAGCCTATGTTCCTGTTGTAAATAGCCAGACTGTAAATGACATAGTCCTACAAGGCCACTAGACCTTCCCTCTGCATTTCTTACCAGAGCCCAATGGGTCCCCTCAGGAATGAGTTTGGTAGACTCTAGGAATAGGCAGTCTTTTCTACTCTGAGTTAATTGATTAGACTCAGAAACTTTGACGATAGGAGAAAGAATCTCACAACCAGAGTTCCACTTTGGTATGTGTTTGGCCTTTGTTTTCTCTCACTGCTACACAAAATATGGCTCACATCCCCAAGGGAAGGGAAAAGGTAGAAAAGGGCAAAGAAACCCATGGCAAGCTGTGAGATTTTCCTGCTCCACCTTGGCCCAAGAGCACTACCTGTCACTGGCCTTGCTAGGCATAGTCCCTACCATGGACATGAGCATAAAGCAGCCCTTCAGGGAAAGAGCAGGAAAGGGGAGGTTTCAAAACCTGGTCTTCCACCCTAAGTCTATGATGATGGGGTGATGGTTTTACACTCTTTTAGGAAAGTGGAGAATGATTGCCTGGAATGTCAGACTTTCTTAGATGTTCACCTGCCCAGGAGGCACAAGGCTCTCTCTCCCACTTTCTCCCATTTTTAGAACAAGATCTTTGCTTTTATGTCTGAAATATTTCATATACATGACAAGGTATTGGTGAAAGGCATTATATGATGTCCAATAATGGAGATCATTCTGTGTCAGGATTTAGGGTTTGAATGGGGTGGGCCACAGTAGGAAAACCAGTTAAATAAGCCCAAATGGGTCATTTAAGCAAGAGGGGCCTGGAAGCAGATAATGAACCCAAGGGATAAACATCCCAGGGAAAAAGGGCCGGGAATGACAGGCCATAGGAAGCACAAATGTTAAAGCACAGGTGTGTTTGTGTACTTTCTCTGTTGTAACATGGCAGTCGTTGGCCTTGTGCTGGGGCCAAGGGTGAAGGACTAAGGAAAGGTCTGGAGGAGCTGAATAAAGACTGTAGGAATAGTGGGACCTAAAGACCCAGACCAGTAGACACAGGTGGGTTCAAATCCCAGCTGACCCCACCTACTAGATCTGACCTTGGAAAATTTATTTACATTCCTTGTGTTTTAGTTTCTTCATCTGTAAAACAGATACTTAAAAAAAAAAAATAGGATTAAATGAGTTATGTAAAGCCAGAGCCCAGTTCCTAGCATATAGTTAATAAATACTGGCTAGTATAAGTATTACTACTATACAGGGATCTCACAGGGATGTAGAGAGGACTAACTGAAACAATGTGTGTAACATGTTTGGCACAGTGCTCAACACAGCAATTACTCAATAAAAATTAGCTATAGAGAACCAGTCAAAAGTCTGTCTTAAGGGGCATGTGGGCAACACAGAGCTAGGCAGAGGGTTGAAAACAAGCATGTTGGAATCAGAATGTATCAAGGACATGGCCTTGGCTAGAGGGACTTGGGTTGGCAGATCAGTAACATAGACAAGTGGATGAGTGGAGGGGTTGGGAATTCAGGCGGACAGACAGCAATGGAGCACCAAGAGGGCAGTGACTAATTTTGAGAAAAACATCTGCCCCAGCCAGGAAGTCACCACTTACAAGAGTATAAGTGACCAGTTCCTAAGTCTGGTCAAGCTAGGACCAAAAAATAAAAATAAATGAATTGATCCCACAGTCCTATTCAGATGGGAAAATGGCAGAACAGGTATGTTCACTGCTAAATCAGAGATGGTCCATCCATGTTTAAGTTTAGCTTCCTGTTAGATTACTTCTCTGTCTGCTACAAACTTCATGAATCTATTATTCAAAATAATTTGGTACCCATGCTAGAAGCTACCCAGAGCTTTCCTCCAAAACAACTTGCTGACCAACAATAGCATTTTGGAAAAATCTGAGGTGCTAGGGGGATTATATGTTAAAAGAAAATTACGCGCGTGGTTTTAAGCCTTTTGCAGCCTTGCCTATGCAACACTTGACCAGTTGTTTAGGCCTCAAGCTTTTATTACCTTAGGAGAACCAGGACAAAGAACATTGCATATCACAGTGAATTAATTATCAGACTCTTCTTTTTCAGGTATTAAGTACCCAGTGTTTCTGTTCAGAGTAAGTTTTAAGTGCTTTTGTGTCAGCATCTACTTTAACATGAGCAAAACATGCCAGTAGATTATTGACTGTCTTTAGGTCAAATCTACTTTGCGTTTATGTTTTGTGTAGTTTCAAATGAAAATATATGCCAGAGATCCACACATCATGAAATATACTGAAATCTGCCTAGGAAAGCAAAGCCAAGACCATTCAAAAGCTCTGAAGTAAAGAACACCTTGATTTTGACTGTAAAGCAAATTTTACTTTTTAATCTACCCTCATTTGTATTATGCAGCTCTACTCAAAGTGAGACCTTGACCCTGATTCTCCCAAAGAAGCAATCTTGGCTCTCTTTGGATATTTGACATGGGTCCAATTATTGTTGTGGTTTTTATATAGATCATTCCAGAAATCCCCAACCCAAGGCTCAGGTGGAGCTCTTTGGTAGGGGTGGAGTGAAGGAGTGAGGCATAGTCTGTGGTTGCTTGCTGTGGTCAGGGGCTTGGGCTCATCATGAACATCCACTTGTAACTCACACAACAAGAGAACCTGGGCCTCTCATCTTTAAATCTCAGTCACCATTATATATGGTCCTACCTCTAAACTACTGTAACATTTTAAAAGCAAGATTAGAGCCAAAAGTGAGACTGTTCACCTAACTTTATGTATTAAAGATAATGAACTTAAACTTTGAGTTGGCAGTCATAAGAATGAAGGAATGAAGCACTGGTTATACTTGTTCCAAATGAGACAACAGTGAAGATCGTCTACACTTGTGCTGTGTTACATTCTGAGACTTCCAGAATTCTGAGGCCTGAAGGGAAACAGAAATCACATTGATGCTTAGAATATGAATAAGTCCTTAAATATCACGTTAAAATGTTACTACTGTGTTTTTGCTTTTAAAAAAAGATTGTAGGGGCGCCTGGGTGGCGCAGTCGGTTAAGCATCCGACTTCAGCCAGGTCACGATCTCGCGGTCCGTGAGTTCGAGCCCCGCGTCAGGCTCTGGGCTGATGGCTCAGAGCCTGGAGCCTGTTTCCGATTCTGTGTCTCCCTCTCTCTCTGCCCCTCCCCCGTTCATGCTCTGTCTCTCTCTGTCCCAAAAATAAATAAAAACGTTGAAAAAAAATTAAAAAAAAAAAAAAAGATTGTAAACTTTCCACTTGTGCATGAATGTCCGTATCCATGACCTAGGATAGTCTGTATAATCTTTCTGTGATAATTATTTTAGATGAAGACTCTAAAAGGTAAGTGTGAGCACAAGTAATTTTAAGTCATGGTCAAATTAAATTCTTATGATTCATTAAACATCCATTAAAATAACTCATCAAGGCTAAACTGTCTGTTGGGGTAGAAGATGGTGCATCTGCATGTCACCAAAAATTGCCTGGAGCTCAGCTTTGCCCTGCAAGGAATCAAGAATCATGCAGGAAGAAATAACGGCAGACTGAAGCCTCCTCATCCCATTGTTTAGCAAGATTCTTAGAAAGAAGAGTGTAACCTGAAGATCCAGTGATTGTTGTGCTGGGAGCCACACCTTGGCAGACAGTTCTGGTAGAATAGACCTATTTGAGCATGCTTTGTATGTGCGTGATGTGCCATCTAGTGGTTAAGTGAGCCTAACATTAATGAAAAGGAAAATGGTCCTTTCTGGTCCCTTAATGGCTCCAAACTCTCTACAGCAGTAGAGAGCAGCAACAGTAGGTTTGACACTGTAGCCCATTGCTTGGGAAAGAAAAAAGAATCTATTTTCTTAGAAGCCATATGGTGAAACCAGATTATTGGGGGGGGGGGGGGGGAGGGGAACACTGGTATGATAGTAATTATGCAAGCCAGAGGTTGATGGCATTTGGTCCACAAAGTACTTTCTCCATTTTCTTTTACTGAGGTATGATTCCCAGTATAGTGCCCAACTGTTCAGTATATAGCTTGATACGTTTTTATATTTGTGAAGCTTACATATGTATAATCCGCATAATCACCATATGGATCAAGATCTGGAACGTTTCCAGCATCCCAGAAGCCTCTCTCTATGAGTGCTTAGAGATAACCCGTGTTCAGAGCTTATCACCATAAATTTGCAATAGTATCATTAAAGTATATACTCCTAACCCTAACCTCCAAGAAAGGATAAAGTCCTGTAATCACCATTTCAACAGTTTGCCCAAAAAAAGGAACAGTTTCCTCATCAAACATTCTGTATCTAAACCAATGCCCATTTCCTGGGTTTGCTGTTTTTCAGAGTCCATGTGCTGTAATGATATCTCTCTCCCCAGTTTAAATTCCTAATATATTGTTTTTCTTACCAAGCTTCTCACTGAGAGATATATCCCCTGGGTGCACTGAGTGTATTTTCCCAAGTGTCTCTGCAGGCATCCAAGTCAATTTTCAAAGAAATCCCATTACTTTTGAGCAGTATCTCAGAGGTGCCACTGATTGTCATGGCAAAGCCTATGAATTCTGATGCAGCATTTCAGAAATTAATGTGAATGCCATGTCACCAGTGACTGCATGACACCTTGTTCAAATTAAGCCGAGCAAATCATAATGGTGAAAAAGGCTCTCAACCTATGATCCAGCAAAGGCTAATTTATAATGAATAGCATAATGCAATCATTGTTGCTATTTCTAAAGGACCTCTTTCTGTTCAGATGAAACTAGATTCCCTCTGAATGTCAGAACATATAATATGTCACAAAGCAGAGCTGGTTCTGAAATAAAATTGTTATTTTTCCAGAGCTGCCTTGTGCATGCCTATTTATTTGATTACTAAACACACATACAATCAACCAACATGTCCAGAAAGCATGTTACTTCTAGGTGTTCTGCAAGGTGCTGGAGAGAGAAAAGTGTAAGGTGCGTGGGTCCTGCCTTACTGCCACGGGGCTGAGCCTTACTTCAATCTGTTGTCCCCGGGCTGGCAAGCTGGTATGGCTGCCTCTTGGGATAATGAACAAGACTGGAATGTAGGCTTATCCTAATGTGCTCCTTTTTAAAAATAACGTGTATTTTTTTCTAATTATTTTTAATGGATTTGGAAAAAAGAAGAATGTAAGGAAGAAAATACAAAATTCCTTAATTCACCAAAGAAAGTCTATAATGACTTTAATTCCTTTCAAGGAATTACAGTTTTCTGGCTTTTCTGTGTGTCTGTGTGACCCTTAACACAGGTTTGAACTACATGGGTCCACTTATAGATTTTTTCAATAAATATAGTACTGTAAATGAATTTTCTTTTCCTTGTGATTTTCTTAATACTTTTCTCTAGCTTACTTTATTGTAAGAATACAGTATATAATACATATAACAAACAAAATATGTGTTGGCTGTTTATGTTATCAGGAAGGTTTACAGTCTACAATAGGCTATTAGTAGTTAAGTTGGGGGAAGTCAAAAGTTTCACACAGAGTTTTGACTGCATGAGGGGTTGGTGCCCCTAACCTGTGCTGTTCAAAGGTCAACAATATTTATTTTATGAAGTCGAGGTGATACTACATATTTTTCTCTATCATAAGAAATTCTTAAAACATGTTCAATACTTGAGTGAGTTCATAATTTCTGGAATAAAAATGAAAACTAATTTCTTAACTGTTTCCTATTATTAGAAATTTTTATTGCTTGCTATTTCTAAAATAGTTATAGAGATTTGATGTTTATGTACTTCAAATGAGGTCTTAGACATTCTACCACCATACTCAATGGCCAGAACTTTCAGAATTGTGTTAAATAATAACGGTGATGCTGGCTCGTTGTGGTTTGTCTCTGATTATAAAGGCAGTAACTCCGGTGTTATTAAATATGATGACACGGGGCGCCTGGGTGGCTCAGTCAGTTAAGCGTCCGACTTCAGCTCAGGTCACGATCTCGCGGTCTGTGAGTTCGAGCCCCACGTCGGGCTCTGGGCTGATGGCTCAGAGCCTGGAGCCTACTTCCGATTCTGTGTCTCCCTCTCTCTCTGCCCCTCCCCCGTTCATGCTCTGTCTCTCTCTGTCTCAAAAATAAATAAAAATGTTAAAAAATTAAATATGATGACAGCTGACTTGAGCTGGTTAAAATCATATTAAGGAAATCTTTTGAGCTCTAGTTTTTAAACATCAGCAGTGGGGAATTGAACATTACCAAATGTCTTTCAGTGCTATTGAAATAACTGGGTTTGTCCCAGTTTGGCCCATGGATGTGTAATACATTATATTAACAGATTTTCTAATATTATTCCCTTTCCACCAAAATGAATTCTATGTTGTAGAGTAATACACTTATAATGAATTATAAAATTCAGTTCCATACTATTGATTTTTGTACATTGTTCTCGAGAGACCACTAGTGTGACAGGATCAGAAACATACTTTGTGCATCTCCTTCTGGCCTATAAATGAGGGTTGCTGAAATTAGGGATGGGAAACCTGTTTGTGTCTATTATCCATTCCCCTTTTTTTCTTCTTATCCAAGTGCAAATTAAGTTTCTTTCCTTTTATGAACAAAGCAGTTTTCCTAACCTCCCTCAAAGCACTCATCATACTCTTTCTTATATTAAAATTAAAATTTTCTATATATCTGTCTTCTGTTCTTGTGGGAGTAGCCTATGTCTTATGAGTTTTCCATTCCTACCCCTTAGCCAATAAGTATTGTCCACCTAGCTTCTCCTCGGGTCCCAGAAAGCACTCAGTGGCAGATGGTGGAAATACACTTAGATGAGTTTGGTCAACACCCTTAGATCTCCAGACAAAGCCCTGCAGTAAGCTTAGGAGGAAAGCAAGGAAGTCAGAGTGATTGTGAAGTTCTGTGGGCACCATGTTTCTTTATGGCAATAATAGGAGTCCAGAAGGTATGAATCAACTTCTAAAGTCATAGGAGAGGACGCAGCAGGGACAAGAGTGAAGCACTGAAACCAGCCCTCATGTACCTACCCCAGGTGGCTGCTCCATCCTTGTCTTGATGATAGATTATGGAGAGAACAAATTACTTCAAATACTTTTTGCCTGGCTGTAAGTATATTCTAACCACCACTGTGCTAGGCATACAGTTTAAACTTCCTAACTAGTGTTTCTGGAATTAACCTTTGTTCCTGCAATGTAATGTTATCAAATAGTATTCCTCACACTTAAAGACCAAAGGCAACTTTGGAGACAAAACAGGCCTTTTAACAGGTAGTAAGAGAGAGAATGACAACCCAAAATGTCATGGAAATTAATGGAGGAAATGACAACAGAAGTGAAAGGGGAGAAGAAGTTCACTGGTCCAGCTGGAATTAAAATGAGTGTTAAGAAACCAGGGAAATAGTTCCAGCAAGGACTCTTCCAAGTACCTGGTCATGTTTCAGACCATCCTTGCAGGGTGGGACTAGTTAGTGGATATTGTTGGCTTTGTGTTGGTGCGCACTAACTGAAGGTCCTTTGAAAGCAAAGTGGAAAGCTGTGTTCAGTGATTACTTTCTCTTTTTCCTTAGGGTGTTAAATACCACGTTATTTGAAAGCTGGGAGATCGTTGGACCTTACCCTTCCTGGTGGGTGTTTAATCTACTGCTGTTGCTAGTACAAGGCTTGAACTGCTTCTGGTCTTACTTGATCATAAAAATGGCTTGCAAAGCTATTTCAAAAGGCAAGGTAAGATAAAACTTGCTATTTCTAATATGTCCCAGAAAATTATATTTTTGGTTCTTCTTCATCAGCAGAAATACTATTATTTCAAAATTCATCAAAACTTGTATTTTTTCTTCATGATTTAGCATAACCTCCTAGAAACACAAACCAAATTTTCATTTTCTTCTGTCCAGTTAATTTTTTTTAACTTGTGGTATCGCTTTGATGATGATTCCCACTGATCTGTATAATTCTAGATTTAATGATGATAATGTTATTTGTCGTGTTCTTTCACTGCCTCTGTCTCCCATGGTCCTTCTCTGATTAAACTTCTACCAAACAGAAATTTAAGAATTTCTTTCCTTTTATGAAAAGGGTTGCTTGATGCAGCATGCCCATTTGTGATTTTTCCAATAAAACTCAGCTAAATCTCTTTGTTTAAATATAGACTCATGAGGCTGATTCAAATAAAGTTTCTTGAGAGCAGTGGCTTTTCCAGAATGTTCTCTGTGACATTTTCTTACTTTCATTGTTTGTTCTCTTCCTTCTGCCACCCTGGAAGGCTGGGAAGTGGAACCCTTTACATGTAAGTTCCTCAGACCTCTCTCTCTGTCCTTGTTCTGGGTGCCACTCTCGCCTGTTGGAGGGGCACGCAGATGCTTTTGTTCCCATGCATATTGTTCTGGCTAATCTGTTGGCACTGACCAGAGGCTTTAACTGAGATGTGGCTCCCACCAGGTGCAAAGGATACCAGGAACAGCTCAGTGAGTGCCCTTTGCGTGAACTTGTATCCTGCTAAATTTTGCACAATCCAGCAGGAGGAGAGGAATTTTTTCACTGGTGTTTAACATGTTTGCTAAAAAAAAAAGAGAAATAGACCAAAGTGAAGTAGGAAAAACAGAACTAAGTTGGGGTGAGGATCAACGTGGTCCAGAAAGGAGGTCCGAGCATCAGCTGTTTGCCTGCTCTGCCCTGACCACTTGGTCCTGGCCTCTTCTGTGGAGCTCAAGGCATCTAGTTATGTACTATGAAGGCAGTTCTCAGCATCAGCTTTTATATATCCAACATATTTGGACCAAATAACTATTGAGAGGCAAAAAGTTCATTTTTTTTCTCTGTGACCTGTTCATCCTTAAAATGAGCACGTATTTCTGTTAAAACACACTCCTTTCGTCATTTGGATACAAGTTACATCAACGTGCACAATATTATCAGTATAGCAGTAATTGGAGATGCAAGGGCACAGTAGATTCCATTACTTGTCTCCTTATTGCATTGCTGTTTCCACCAGACGTCTTGTCTTCTCTCCAAATTATTCCTCAGGCTTACATAGAGATGACTATTAATTTTATGGCAGATCTCAGGCTTCAGAATATCTTAACTGCCATTGCTCTTCACCCAGAACAGTAAGAATTCTTCATGGCCATGGGTAATGGACAGTATTTTTCTGTGGGTTATCTTGAGACATGTTAAATGATTAATTTCCTTGAAGGTAACATAAATATAGACTTTTTTTTCCAAATGCAATTAAGAATAATCTTACTAAGCATGCAAATGTAAATTAATCACTTTGAATCTGGAGTTTTCTTTCCTCTTTAGCAGCTTATGACTAATGGATTTCTAAATGTAGTGGTGCTTCACTATCATGCTATCTTTGTGACCCATGTTTTTTTTTTAAGTTAAAGTATCCTAAATAATTCAGTCCTTTTGGTTTTTCTGTACCTAAATCTTCTTGATGGTGGTCCTTTTGAGTTCAGTCTCATCTCAAGGAGCATTGGAGTGAAGTCCATTTTTACCGTATTTATTTTAGTTGTTTCTGGTTAGAAAGGAGCAGGTGCCATGCATACATGTTCACACTCTGTCCTGTCCACACCCACCTGACAGAGATGACGTTGTCCTGCAGCAATGGTGGCTTCTCAAGTTGGGGGCAGTGGTGGCAGAGAGAGGATGTGATGTGAAAAAGCCCCCAGTTCATTCCGATATACCTCCCAGGAAACTCTGCCAATGCACTTCTTAGACAATCACGGGCAACTAGATTTGGGAAACCCAATGAAGCCAGGCCCCAGGTCCCTATTGCTACCCCACTTAGGAAATAAATGAACAGTGCTCAGTTACTCAGATGGCTTAAGGCCTGTTGGGTAAAAATGTTTACCATAATTTAGACAGAGTAAGAGGTTCAAACATGTTAATTTTAAAAGCAGTTGAGGATTTTCTTAAACCCTCCCTAAATGACTTTTTTTTGTTGTTGTTAGACTGTGACTTTATTTTGTCCTTTATGGTAATGCATAGATTTATATGCTGGTGCCTAAGTTTGTGATCCTCATTACATAATGAGACTGGGTGGAGGATTGAAGAACCTTGGAATAATGATCAATAGATTTTCTTTGGAAAATATTGTATTTTACTTTATTTTATTTTATTAATTTTTTTAATGTTTATTTATTTGTGAGAGACAGAGTATGAGTGGGGGAGGGGAAGAGAGAGAGGGAGACACAATCCGAGGCAGGCTTCAGGCTCTGAGCTGTCAGCACGACGTGGGGCTCGAACCCACAAACTGCGAGATCATGACTGAGCTGAAGGCAGACGCTCAACTGACTGAGCCACCCAGGCGCCCCAATAAATGAATAAACTTAAAAAAATGTTTATTTATTTTTGAGACAGAGACAGAGCGTGAGCAGGGGAGGGGCAGAGATAGAGAGGGAGACACAGAATCTGAAACAGGCTCCAGGCTCTGAGCTGTCAGCACAGAGTCCGACGCAGGGCTCAAACCCACAAGTTGTGAGATCATGACCTGAGCCGAAGTCGGACACTTAACCGACTGAGCCACCCAGGCACCCCAATCTTTGGGAAATATTTTAAACTAGACCTCACCCAGCAGGTTCCCAAAATGCCTCCTATTGCCATTAGTTGTTACATAGTACATAACACAAAATTTCTACTTAATTTTAGCAGATAGAATAGGAAAACAAATTAAATCATAAAATAATGCATTACAAAGCCAAATAAGAATGACTTTTTAAATGATCTAAGCTAGTGAATATCACAATTAGTGTGGCTAATCCTTTATGGGATTTTCATGGAGAATGTGATCATCAGAGAGTAAATTGATCCATTTGTACCAAATTCCTATAATGCCATTCCAATAGCATAGTGTGGTACTTTGCCAGTAAGAGTGGGTTTCATGGTCTGGTACATTCTCATTGTCCAAAGGTACCTTAAAGTCAGTATGTCTAGCCCAGCCCCCTATGATGCCCAAATCTACCTACATTCCTTGATAATTGACTTTGTCACCCAAATTATATATCTCCAGTGAAGGAGAACTTACTATAATGGAATATAATAGGCAATATTCCTATCCTTTTTGACTTTTAACATTTGGATGTTTCCCTTCACGTACAATTACATGTACTTCTGAGCATGCCATACTTTAATGATTCCTTAGGAGCTGGTTGCATTCACCTTCTTGTATTCCACAGGTGTCCAAGGATGATCGAAGTGATATTGAGTCTAGCTCAGATGAGGAAGATTCAGAACCTCCAGGAAAGAACCCCCACACTGCAACCACCACCAATGGGACCAGTGGTACCAATGGGTATCTCCTGACTGGGTCTTGCTCCGTGGATGATTAATTACTCAAAACTACCAAGTCCCGAACAAAGTGAACTATTTGTTCCTGGAAGCATTTAATAAGTTGCAAATGTAGTTCCTTTCATTATATCTCAGCACCAGAAACAAAAATTAGGATTATCTCAAAGCATTTTGAATAGTGCACTGCCATATGTCCTGTCTGTGAATGAAGAAGAATTACCATTCTCTATATGTAGGCATGCTGTATGTAATTGACACAAGGGAACAGTATTTGCATTTGTACTGTCTTAGAATATTATTTATATTTCGAATTTGTTTGTAAATCTGTGGACAAAAGAGGGTTTCCTCACTCCTTTTACTCTCTGGGGTCATGACAGTGAGGGAGATGCTCCATCTGCTTCTACCCCTTTCTATTGCTATGACTCAGTTCGCTAGGAGCATCAGCTTAATTTGTCACTTAGAGCAAACAAAACCCAGTGCAAGATTCTCGTACCCCTCCAAATAGGTTTGCTTTCTTTGTATTACAGTGCCTGTTTTGAAACTGCCTATATAGTCTCAGTGACCATTTTCCCAGTGTAAAGTTTAATCAGGATGAGCTAGGCTTTTTAATTGTCACTCTTTGTGGTCAATTAGCAGTTCAAATTTAAAAGTATGGTTTGAAATAAACATAATGTCTTGTGCACACAGCCAAGATTTCTTTAGTGAGTATGATAGCTAATTGGAGATAAACCTTGTAGGTTACAGAGACTTTTTTTTTAATTCTCTATTATGATGTCAGTGCTTTGGCTCTGAAGGAAGACATTTGCTTAAGGTCATAGTTACAAACAATGAAGTCATTCTTACTATTGGGAATTTGTCCCTTGATCTGAGAATAGCAGAAAGAGAACAGCTGATTTCAACCAGATTTCAGCACTACCCCTATAATTACCACAGTCTTCTGTCATGTCATGAAAAAAAGAAGCTAAGCATATTTTGGGACAGCAAAGGAGACTGCGAACAGTTGGCAAAGGTCACCTCTGGTGCAAAGCACTTTATTGCAACCAGCATTCGAGGAAGTGCCCTATCTAGTATTTGATTTTGATGTTTCTATTTTTCTGAGTAACGTAAAACCAGTGGGAGAAGGAAGATTTTACTCTTTGTCTTTTCTCCTTAAACATGACCTGCAGTGACTCTCCTGTTATTAGAAACTGAGCAGTGTTGCACTTGAGGCCCTTTGGTTAGCTTCCTTGAAGATTTGTTCAGTTTCCAAGAATTTTTATTCAAATAGAGCTATTTCCAGAAAAAAATAATAAAAATTCTACTGGACTACAGCAGTATCAGCAGTGAGAAAGATTGTTGAAAAGTAAGTTGCTCTAGTCTCCTACATGGCAGTGTTATTTATGTATAAGTAAGAAAACCATACACATAAACCAAAGACTTTATCTGTTTTCTTCCACTTCTAAGTAAGAGGGAATAAAAAGGTATTACAAACACTTACTTCATGAACAAAACAAGAGTCCAGAACCACAGTGCAATAATATAAATGTGAGTCAAAGGATAGTAAAGACAACAGCAGAAATACTAGGGAGTGCACATCCTGCTTCCAGCCATACACATTCGATTCTAATTTTTGAAAAAAATTGAGATGAATCTTTGTGCCCACAGTTCGCAACCTGTGAGTTAATAGTTAATACTCCCAAACTAAAACCTCACACTGTAATATTAAATCTTTCCCCACCTATATACGAAATAGTATGTTTCTGATAAGGTCCACAGTAATAATTAAAGAGCCTTAGACATATGTCTGTTGATAAAACAATGCAACTAATTCTTCTTGTAAAGCTTTATTATTTTATTCAACAAAACAAGAATATGTCTAGGAGTGTAAGTTGTGGATGGTTTGAGACCAATCATAAAACATCAATAGTACTTGTTAGTCATCTGAACATCTGACATCGGAACATCTCAACATCTCAACGTCTGCATTGATAAAATGCAGATATATCAAATGGAACAGCAAGCATGTTATATAGCTGAAAATTTTTGAGGTGAAAGTTTCCTTTTTTACCAACTAAAATATGGAAAAGAAGAGTGAGTTGTACCTTGCTTTAGTGTCTGGAGCAAGTCCTCTCAATGGGGGAAATAAACCAGAGAACCACAATGTGTTCAAATTTGGATCATCTGACACCCCACCACAGAAGAATAATTTGAAAAGATTGGCTTGTAAATTAATGGTTTAGAAGAGTTGCATGAAATGAAGTAAATTGAGTTAGTCCTTAGCAAAGGCAAATCTAAGCAAACTTTTGTTTCTCCCAAAAGTCACTTAGAAGGAGGACTGAGAATACTCAGAGCCTCAGTGACCAGTGACATTAACTTAACACAGTCCCCTATATATCTATAGATTTTTATTTGATTTTGCCTTTTAGGGCAAAGAGTTCTTTTTGACTAATCAAAGTTGGTGTTTGTAGGCCTGTTAAGATGAAAAATAATACATTTCTGTCTACTCCTCCCCCATGGTAGCATGATAAGACTGAGAGAGAAAAATATGTGAGATATCTTATCTTCTACTTGTGCCAGACCATAGCTTTGGAAGTGTATTTTGTAAATTCAACTGTAGGTTACTGAGAGTGTTGTTTCCCATTAATTAACTTAGCCTGTGCTGAGATCTCCTTCCTCCTGGTCATATTCAAACCTTCCCAGGGTACCAAGGGGTATGTAGGAAGGAGTCTAGAAAAAGTAATATTTTATTCTCTAATGCTATAGCTTTTCTAGATCTCTTAGTGGGGAAAAAAGTAGAAAATTGAGTAGAATTTGGCCTTGAGTCAATAAATGATATGAAAATGTGTGATCCATGTATGTACATGTATATTTCTCCAAAAACATGATAAAACCAAAATATCACAGACTCATCCTTACCCATATTTTTTTTCATAAAAACTATCCATCGTGTACAATAAAAACTTCCCACCTCCCTCTCAACTTCCTGTTCATACTCCTCACCCAGCTGAGAGTGGTAGGATCCCTTTGGCCTCTTGCCTCAGAGCTAGGATCACAGAGGGCCTAAGGTCAGAGTATAAGCCAAATATAGTTTGCATTTCCAAATTCAGTGGTACAGATGTTGAGAATAGAGGAGTAAGTGTCAGTGTTATGGATTATTAAGCTGAATGTTGGTAAAAAAAAAAAAAATGCGTATGGTTGCTGCTTCACCCCAGGGTTTTATTAACATCCAGTCCCTGCCAGGCTGCTAGACAGATGGTGTCCTGAGGTACCATCCAATAATGAAAC
This sequence comes from Leopardus geoffroyi, assembly GCF_018350155.1. Lineage (NCBI taxonomy): Eukaryota > Metazoa > Chordata > Mammalia > Carnivora > Felidae > Leopardus > Leopardus geoffroyi. The sequence goes on from NC_059328.1 coordinate 158,015,199, forward strand.
AGGTATCTGACAAAAATGAACTAGGAAGAAAGGTAGGATCCCCAAAGAAAGCAAGCAGTTGGGTCACAGAAATAACTCTTCCGTGAGATAAAGTCCAACTACGTTTAGCCAAACTGGTAGGTGAACCTCAAAATGTTCAGTTCTGTTGCCAACTTTCCATTCTGAGTATTTGGTAGAGGTTGGATTTGAGCAAACTGAATGCTTTCACCTTGGGCAGAAAGGGTCTGGATCTCCCACTCTATTTATTTCAACCTCATTGCTATTTGGGCTGAAGTAAAAAATGAGATTTCCGTTCAGTTCACCTGAGTGTTTGCAAAAAAAGCTCTTCAGAGAGAACTTTATGGACACCAATGATTGTTCCCATTCTCTTCATGATTTTGCAGTGATAGTTCTTTTTCCCCTTTCTTAGAAATGTTAATGCCAAAGTTGCCTGAATATTTGAGTATTTTTCCTTAATTTGAAGTGTACAGAATAATTCCAGAGGTGTTAAAAGATTCTGTTTATTTGTGTCTGTGATGATGTCGTTGTGTCCAGAGAGGCTTCAAGAAATCCTTTAGAAACAAAAGGTTAAATGTTTACATTTCATGTGATATTTGAAGTCTTAAGATACTAATTAGCATACTTCTTTTTTCTTTGTCTTTGGCTGATTCCTGCTTTGTAGATAAGTATCCGTATCCCTGAAATGTTTATAACATTCAAGCAAGAAAAAAACAAATGACATCAAAGTCAGCCTGATGAGAAAGTGATGACAGGGCACTTTCAGGTGTTAAGTAACTTGTATGGAAAGAGGAAAGGCAGTTAGCTCCATTCATTGCACTTGCTGCCTAGCATGCTGTTCCCGAAAGGAATACCCTCAGTAATTATAAACAGTTCTTGAAGTCATGCCGAATGCAGCAGGTAGTAGTTAGTACTGGTTCTCTATGGCCACCTGGTAGTTCTTTATAGCAACAGGCCAGCAAAGGACCCTGTGGTTTGCCTTTGTGTGTATGCCCCCCCCTCCTCTAGGGGGCGCTTAGTAGACAAGCCCTAGGCCTGTCCATTTGTCCACTCTATGCTGTTGTAACTTCTCTAATACCTATTCAGAGGGAGCATACCTGATGCTGCTTTTATTAGAGAAGATAAAACATCCTAAGTAACAGTTTGTAAGATCTGCAGACACCCAAAGGAGAACCTTAGTCTTTTCCAGGTATTTCCAACTTAAGTTCAACCTGAAGCCTTTGAAAGGAATGCCTTACCAAATGGCCACAAGCTAAGACCCATCAGATCAAAGAAATAAAAGTCTCGGCAACCAGATGGCATATCTTATGGTGTCTCCACAAGACTAAACATTCTCAAGATGGCCAGGAACTGATGGGAGGGAACTGTTAGCCCAAGATCTGTCTTGCTCATCTCATCTACCCACATTCCTTTCAGACTCCTGGAACTCTTGATAAAAGGAAGCCAAAATATTGTCACTTATCGGCTATCCATTTTCCAGTAGCCTTTGGGTCAGTTGATAACCACACTTCTTTCTCTGCCTGATTCCATTTTTATTAAAAACTGTTGTGCCCACGTGAGCCTGTTTTCCTTAACACAGGTCCATGAAAGCTTGGTTTCCTCTTTTGCTATGTGTCACATGGCCTGGAAATCAAGACAGCAGCTGTTGGTATGGTCTCCGTGCTAAGTGAAAAATTAGATTTTATAGAGGTAATTTTTTTTTTCTTTTGGACCTACAGTAATTTTTTAAACTGTCATTGTAAAACTGCCCTTAAAAAATTAGAGGCTTTTAAAGATTACTTGCCAAAGATAAATTAGCTCTGTAATAGGAACAGTTATGTGGCAATTCTGGGACTTTAACTTAGAGATTCATTAATTTAAAGATGGAATACACCCTCCAAGTGTGATTTCCAAAAGTTTCATAAAGCCTCTAAACCTGTGATTCTCATCAGCTCTCGGTTTGCCCACAGAATCAGTTACCTCCGTAGCCATTTCTTGTCAAGCCAGGGGGAGAGGGTTAGTTTTGGGATTTGATTGTTTTTAATTTGCAGTGAGAAATAGGGTAGGTGATAATACCTTACTTGTTTTCTTAAGACAATTCAATGCTTGGGCATCTCTGTCAGAAATGGAATGATGTACTGTTAGCCAATTAGAATTATTTTATGTATTGTTGTGTTTCGCTGATTTTTATATGAAAATATAATTATTCATTCCTGATCTCTGGAAGCAATCATTATTATGAGGATCATTTTACTTTGGAAACACTTTCATAATAAAGATAAGTATTAAGAGTAAAGTGTGAATGCCATTTTCTGTAAGCGCTACCCAGCCTGCGTTGGTAATATGTCACATCTTCCTGGACAAGATTTATTTCAGGGCACACACCATCCTGCCAGTTTCCTGCAAACTTTCCTTAAATCCCAGTTTCATAATGGGATTCATAATTCCAGTTACATAATCCCAGTAATCATAATGATTACTGAAAAGGCGGTATTATTTGTTAGATATGTGTTATTTTGTCAAGAATTTGGCTAAGCTACTCCATAGTATTGCGGTCCGAGTGTCCGTTTTGTTTGCCAGGTGTCCTGCAGGGACGGTTAACTGACACAGTGCAGGTGCCTGTCCTGGAGAGCAGCCCCGAGTCACCAGCAAATGTAGGTCCCTGTTATGACTTCCCCAGCAGCTCTTGTGATCATAGTCTCCTCTGCCTGCCAGTACCTGGATGTCTTCTGTGCCCCTTAGCTAAGACCACCATGGGGTTTACCAAAACCCCGCTTTTTTTAATTCACCCATCCAGCCTTAGCCTCGGAAGTCCAAAGCACTCTACTCACGGACTCTAGTAAAGGTGTGTGCCCCAGGTCTTGCCTCTGTCTTCACCCTGCCTTCACCAACCTATGTGGCCTCTCGAGGCACGCTGTGCACCTCCCCCCATGACCTGTGAATAATAAGCCTCTCTGTTTCAATTTCTCTTGTGGTCTGTTGTTGAACTTCGGTTCACCATCTGACACCTTGTGCTCCACTTAACAAATATCAATTTAACATGACTGAAACATTTGTATGTTGAAAATTAAGATATAGAGGTGCTGGGGCGGCTCAGTCATTAAGCATCTGACTTTGGCTCAGGTCACGATCTCATAGTTTGTGAATTTGAGTCCCACATCGGGTGAGCACAAGCCCCGTTTCAGGTGAAAACAAGCTCCACTTCAGGTGAACACAAGTCCGGGTTCGGGTGAGCCTCGCTTCTCTCTCTCTCTCCCTCTCTCTCTCAGTCTCTCTCCCCCTCTGCCCCTCCTGAGATTCTCTCTCTCTGCCCCTCACTCATTTGCACCCTCTCCCTCTGTTTCAGAAAAAAAAAAAATTAAGATCTAAA